>NC_064926.1:226235091-226835091 GCF_023897955.1 Schistocerca gregaria
ATCGTAATAAAAGAAGTGAATTGCTTTGCTTATAAATATCTTAGTTATTACGCTTATTGCCGTGATGAAGACAGTACTATGCTGTAACGTATTGCTGTGCTATGGAAAAGGCTGTCTCATTGTAGCTATACCACAAAAGTTACTACTAAAACGTGTTTTACTTTCCAGAATAATACAGAAAAACTGTGCAGATATAAAACAGATACACCGCAAAAGCAACAATGTAAATCGTGTCACACATTAGTAGCGTCGTGATATAATCGTGTAGCTATTAGAGAAACCAAATGCTAAGTCATCTTTAATCTCACCGAATGAACTTCAAATAAAGAATGTGTTTTCAAGTAAACCAAAATGTTGCATTAAAATCTCATTAGCAGTACTGGTAAATGTTCTAAGTATGTAAGCCTTATAGTCGTTACGTAATCGTGCAACGAACAAGCAAGAATGTACACACACAATAACTGTGTGACGTCTGTTCACTATAACAATGCACTCGTAAATACTGTCTAAATAAGTTCTCTAAGTTCTAGACTGGATAGTTAACTTCAAAACATTGTTGCGTGTTAACAGTTTCTCAGTGTGACAAAACATACTACAAATGTGAAGTGAAATGTTTTATGGCAAAGACAAACTTAAAAAGCAGATTATCTCTCAATAAACGGTTTTACATGTAAAATGTGGTGTAAAACTTTACTCTTCCTAGTACACAAACTGTCAACTGAAAAGCAATTATCATGTGATTACGTCGGTAAGGAACACTGGAATTTTACTCAAGGTTAGCTTATGTCATTTTTCTCTGAGCCAGCCGGCGCACGCGGCTGCCTGCGGTGTGAGTCATTGTCTGTCTCTTTGTTGGCGCGCGTCGTAATTAGGATTAGGAGAACTAACTTGCCGAGAGGGCCCAGCTCTGTTTGGATCCCGCCAGTTCTGACGAAATTCCGGTCTGTCGTTATGATTATATCGTCTGTCGTCATGTCGGTAGTTCCTGTAGTTTCTTCCTTGTCGGTTAAGTGGTGGAGAATTTCTCCCTGAATTATTATTGCGCGGTGGACCGTTGCGTCTAAAGTTATTCTGTCTCCCTTGATAGTAATTATTTTGGTTCCCATATTGTCTGTTTCTCTGATTGTCTCTGTGATAGTCATTACCGCGGAGAGGTGATCTTTCCCTGTAATAATTACTACTCTGCCAACGGTTGTCATACGGGTGGTGTCTGTTTTGGTCACGATTTACGTTGTACGAATAGCCTTGCCGTGTATTATTTCTGTCATCGCGGAATTGTGACAGGTGTGACCTGTAATTGTTGTGCTCCTGTTTACGCGTTCCGCGATTGTCAGTGTCAATTTCCAGTTGTTGTAACAGTCCCTGAAAAGCTTCAATGTCGTCTTTGCAACGCCCTGCCAAAATAATATTCCTTAAATATTCAGGCAATTTCATTATGCAAATGCGGATGAGTTATGAAGGGCTATATCGGTTTGAAAGATATTGGTTCTTATGCAACATATCTTCAAAATATTTGACAAGACTGGAAAATTCAGATTGTTCAAAGTGTTTCGTCATCATTATGCTATGTTTTACTCGGTCTTGTGTAGCTTGAGATCAATATGCTGAGAGGAAAGCATGATAAAATTCTCCTTCACTGTGACAATCGTGAATGATCGATCGCATTCTTACAGCTGGTTCATTCTCCAAGTAGCCACACATAAATTCTTATCTGTCTTCTAATGACCAGTTGGGAGTAAAACAATGAGAGAATTGATGAAGCCACGCTTGTGGATGAATGTCGTTGCCAGAATTCTTAAATGTTTTGAATTTACGTGTAGTAATGAACAGCTTATAGTCAAAATCATCATGTCGGCGAGTCGCATGTCGGTCATTGTTACGTCGTTTCGGCGGTTCCATCTCAAAATTCGGTGTACCTTGCCAATTTCTTTCATAAATTCCTAAGTGCCCTGTGTTATTATTTTGTGGCTGTTCCCTATTTCTATGTCCCTCTTCCCGTATTGGTGTGCGAGAGTCCTCTGAAATACGTAATTCTTGTATTACCTGTGTCAGCTGATCTTGTACTTCCCGGATATCTCTTTGGTGTTGCGTACTAATTTGATTCAGACTTTGTTGGAATTTCCTAATTTGTTCGCACTCTTCTGTGTCATTAAAGACTACCAGTATTGTGTCATTCAGATTATCATCTACCTTCATAGATAAATTAGTGAACTGATCCGAAAGTTCGGCTACTTTCTCCGATAGTGAACGCATTTCCTCAGTGTGTTTTTCTGAACCAAGTTTCAGAGATTTCATTTGTGTTGAAATCGAATCTACTGTGTCCTTTAAGTTTTCCTGAGTTCTTGCAAGTTGCGTAACTGAATCGGTGGATGCAACTGAGTCCATTTTAGCTTGCAAGGTGTCGTGATTTTCACGAACAACAGTTTGCAATTCTTTTATGGCTGCTTCGTGATTCTGTAATGCGTTTTCATGCCGCGAAAAAATAGGTTGAAAATGCTCACAAATTTGTGTTTTTACGTCATTACAGCTTTTTTGACATTTCGATTCAATGTTATGTAACTCAGTAGCTAAATCTTCACGTGTTTGTTCAAGTGTGGTGTCTAACTTCCGAAGATTTTGTTCCATTGTGTCTAACTTTTGAAGCTTTTGCTGTGTTTGTCTCTGATTTTGTTCCATTGTGTCTAACTTTTGAAGATTATGTTCCATTGTGTCCAACTGTTGCTGTGTTTGTCTCTGATTTTGTTCCATTGTGTTTAACTTTTGAAGATTTTGTTCCATTGTGTTTAACTTTTGAAGCTTTTGTCCCATTTGTTGCATTAACTGTAGTAACAGTGCACTGGTGTCTGAAACATGTTCCTTAGTGCTATTCGGAAATGTATTTGAACCGGCAATATTCGCAGTTTGAAAAACAGAAAATGTGTCTTGACTTATTTGAGAAACCGGTGAGGACGCAAAACCTGAATCTACAGTATTTGCAAGAATGTGTCCTGTCATTTCGGACTCCTGAGGCGAGCGGTTGCCAACCGATCGATCGATAATGCTTCCCTGTTCACTAATTGTTTCACTGTCGAAACCATTGTTTGCAGCCCGCTCCATTTCCCTATGTACAATTACCAAATTACTACTTTGAACATTAGTTAATTCATTACATAGTGGCGCTAACACACTGCTTTCGTCTTCACTGTCATTTCTCAGTTTACTTTGGAGCCTAGTATTACGTTTTTCACACGCCATTATTGTCACAATATTTCACACGACAACACAGAAAAGCACAATTTGAAGAGCAAAAATAAGAGAACACATTAACGTAGCACTGAAAATAATATCTAGTTAATTGCAAGTGAAGCTGCGAAATACTTGGTGCAACTCTACATGCATGCCACAACTGTTGTACTGTACAACAATGAAAGACTACAACTACAAAGGAGATTCTCTCTACAATTACATGCTAGCAATAAACAAAATCTACATTAATTACACAAACTACAAGAAAAAATATCAGAAGATTCCAATGAGGTATCCTGGCAGGGTCGCCATATGAAACGTCCCCTTTGAAAAATTATACACGACTGTGCTTAAACTGACACACAATAGTTTTTAGTGCAACGCAATCTGACTTTCAAAAATCCCTACGAAAGAATGGCCCTGACTAGCATTAACCTATACGTTTCACAAATCACTTACCTCACAAACATCTTCGTTACTCAAGCTACTGTAATACAGCGAGCGCCACTACTGCCAGCTAAATAAAAGATTCAAACTACTGAAGGCACTAACTACTGATAGGCATAGTTAGCAAATGAGAGATTTTAATAGAGAACAAACAATGTATTTACCTCACTAGTCATAATATATATAGCAGTTCATGACACCAATTCTTACAAATTTCAAAACTCCGCCATCTCTCTCCCCACGTCCACCACTGCTGGCGGCTCACCTCCAACTGCGCAACGCTACGCGCTGTTAACATCTAGCTGCCGCTGCCCAACACTACAATGGCAGACAACAATGCAAACCAGCCACAGACTGCACACAGCACAGCCAGTGATTTTCTTACGGAGCGCTACGTGGCGTTGGCGTTACCAATAAAATAACCTAAACAGCCTACTTACACAAGCCGTCACGAAGCATTTTCATGTGTAAATTGAAGCTGCAGAAAGGGTGAAAGGAAATGAAGTGGATCACGGCTATCAACTTCGTCGAGACATTACACGGAATCAGTGGCGACGACTGAAAATGTCTACCGGAACGTGATTCGTACCCGGGATCGGCTGCTTACTATGCAGGTGCGTTAACCACTGCTTCATCCGGGACACAGCATTTTGGTAACTGCACGGGCTACCTGCGCCTCATGGCCGGTTCACATTACCATCGAGCGCCATCTACCTACTGTCCCTGTCCATTTCCTACATATTCGCTCTCTGAGATACCCGTAGGACGTCGGACGTACACTGTGTGATCAAAAGTATCTGGACACCTGGCTGGAAATGCTTTCCATCGGTAATGCCGGAATGCAATATGGTGTTGGCCTACCCTTAGCCTACCCTTACTTCCACTCCCGCAGGCATACGTCCAATCAGGTGGTGGAAGGTTTCTTAGGGAATGGCAACCCATTCTTCACGCAGTTCTGCACTGAGGAGAGGTATCGATGTCTGTCGGTGAGGCCTGGCACGAAGTCGGCATTGCAAAACACGCCAATGGTATTCTATCGTATTCGATAGTGTAGAAAGATGCAATCGCCAACCTCGAATTGCTCCTCAACAGTGGGAAGCAAGAAGGTGCTTAAAACATCAATGCAGGCCTGTGCTGTGATAGTGCCACGCAAAACAACAAGGGGTGCAAGCCTCTTCCATGAAAAACACGACCTCACCATAACCCTCCGCCTCCGAATTTTACTGTTGGCACTACACACGCTGGCAGATGGCGTTCATCGGGCATTCGCCATAGCCACACCCTGCCATCGGATCGGCACATTGTGTACCGTGATTCGTCACTCCACACAACGTTTTTCCCACTGTTCAATCGTTCAATGTTTACGCTCCTTACACCAAGCGAGGCGTCGTTTGGCATTTAGTGGCGTGATGTCTGGCATTTGAGCAGCCGCTTGACCATGAAATCCAAGTTTTATCACCTTCCGCCTAACTGTCATAGTACTTGCAGTGGATTCTGATGCAGTTTGGAATTCCTGTGTGATGGTCTGGATAGATGTCTATCTATTACACATTGCGATCCTCTTCAACTGTCGGCGGTCTCTGTCAGTCAACAGACGAGGTCCGCCTGTACACTTTTGTGCTGTACGTGTACCTTCACGTTTCTGCTTCAATATCACATCAGAAACAGTGGACTTAAGGATGTTTAGGAGTGTAGATATCTCGTGTACAGACGTATGACACAAGTGGCACCCAATCAGTTGACAAGTTCGAAGTCCATTAGTTCCGCGGAGCGCCCCATTCTTCTCTCTCACAATGTCTAATGACTATTGAGGTTGTTGATATGGAGTACCTTTCAGTAGGTGGCAGCACAATGTACCAAATACGAAAAACAAATGTTTTCAGCGGTGTCTGGATACTTTTGATCACATAGTGTATTTGTGCATCTGCACTGAAGATTAGGGCTCCAGGGCCCAGCTAGGCTCATCAAATTATTTGAATGAATAGTGTCTTTTCTTTTGAAGCGTTTCCACGATGATATACAATTATTAGAAAAACTTGTCTAACTCCAAGGTGATGGAGGTAGCGTGTGCTGTTATGTAGCAGTTTCGCGACACGAAACAATTAACAGCAATACTAATCTGACACCAAAGTAATGGAGGTCAGACCCTGCACTTCCTGTCTCTCGTTCCTTGGGCTCCCTCTGCTTCCCATCCCTCCTCTGCTGTTTCCGCCCTCCTCCCTTCCCTGTCCTTTTCACTTCTCCGTTTCCAGTAGTTGCGCTCTCTCTCTATCTCCTGGCCCTTGGTGTGCTACCGACTCCACCGCTTCGCCTCCTTCCCGCCCCCCTCCTCCGTGAACCGTCCATCGGTCTTTCGTCCCTCTGTCCCCTCCTACCTCCCCTCCCTTGGCAGGTCCTTGAAATTTTAATGCAATTACTTTGTCGTATTTTGGTGCTCTTCGTGTATGCAACATAAGTGCAGTGTGTGTTCAGTGTCGCCTTACCGTATGTGAACGGCGTTTTTAATTGTGCTATTCTTGCCTCCAGTGTTTATATGCTTCATCTTTATTAGGTACCATTTTAACTGTACGTGGATTTTATGTAAATGTGCCTTGTCAGACTACCCCTTTTTGTACCTTTTATCTCCAATTGTTTCTCATGTGTGCATTTCATCTTTTACCCCATACTTTACATATGTAATACTGTCCTGTGGTACGTCATGTAATCTCTTGGTTGAAGAGCGGCGACAACAAAGCGAAAAAAATAAAGGAAGTCGGAGCACACTGCTATGAAGCACTCTTGTAACACGATGTAGTTAATAGCATTACTTCATTGGTTCACGGGCGTCGAGTCGGATAGTGTTGTGGAAGCTGCACAGTGTTTCAAAGACACAGCTGCTCGTCATCTTGCGGTAAGCACCTAAAGATGATGAACAGCTGTTTCGTCGAAGGAAAAAAAAGGAAAGAAAAGAAATGGTGTGCTTCCATACTAAAAACGTAGTAAACGTTGGCAAACCTGTAGGGAAGCTGCTCTGACCCACTCATGTTACTTCTTATTGGCGGGGCAAGGACGTTTCTTAGCTCTAGGGTTTTCCTCTCCAATTGGTGCCAACACGATATGCAGATAAACATTTCTCTCTGCAACCAAGCGATTTATGAATAAATTTTAAACGAAAATAGATTTTCCTAACGGTCAACGCCATAATGATACTTTAAATAAAAGCATGGTATCTACATAATTATTCTGAAATAATCACCTGATAGTTCTATCCTTCCATAACGCGCTAGTATAAAGTTTAGTACGCGACATGAATTTCAGCCTGATTTGTCAAACCATTCCTAAGGACAAGGGTTTTAGCAGATGGACATCTGATAAGAAATGACAAAAAATTTTCTCGTGTGGTATAATTACATATTAACAATTTTCGTTTTTTTTTTTTTTTTTTCGTCGCCGACCACGGTGGTCGAGCGGTTCTAGGCGCTTCAGTCCGGAACCACGTGACTGCTACGGTCGCAGGTACGAATTCTGCCTCGGGCATGGATGTGTGTGATGTCCATAGTGCTCAGAGCCAATTTGGACCTTCCCTCACACGTCTGGTATATTGTCGAGGTGCAGTTATGCTGGAACTGCATTGCCATTCGCGTGACAAAAGGAGCGTCCCCAAGGTGATCAACAAACGAAATTTCCAAAAATTGAAAGTAATTCTGTTTCGTCACTCGCTCTTCTAAAACGACTGAAGCTATCAACGTGTTACTGATCATGCAGCACCAATCGAAACTCGAATCTGGAAGGCGGTTCCTTCTGTAGCACGGAACGACTAAGAAACAGGCAGAAGTGGAAAAAAAAATTCGATGGAATAGCTGACCGCGAAAGGCAAGTTCTTGTGCGCTTTGTGTATTACTCCTCTTTCCCAAAAGCTTACATCTTTTTTCCAGAGAATTTTGATCATATAACAGCATTTCACTTTGTCGAACGCTCTGTCTGGTCGACGAATCATAAAGTCAAACTGATCTTCATCTAACACATCCATTATTTCCTTTGCTATTGATTTTTATACAAATGGTTCAAATGGCTCCGAGCACTATTGGACATAACTGCTGAGGTCATCAGTCCCCTAGAACGTAGATCTACTTAAACCTAGATAACCTAAGGACATCACATACATCCATGCTCGAGGCAGGATTCGAACCTGCGACGGTTTTTATACAGTGTGTTTATAAATTAGTTAAACAAAAGTAACCTTTAATTGTGAAAAAGTGAAATACCTTACGGAATTGTTTGATACAGCATTGAATGTAGTATATTTTCCTTCTTATGTACGAATGTTCAATGTGACTAATTTCTGTAACACGACAAATGTCCCATCTGTAATCAGTTCCGTGCAAAATCCTGTGAAGCAAATCTTGAAGTATTGTGGAAACCTCTCAGGGTTCTACATTGTCGGAGCTCGTTACCGTTTCCGAGAAGCTGCTGAACAAATACTCTGTCTTTAACGTAACCCCACACACAGAAGAGCGTTGGGGCTAAATCGGATGACCGTGGTAGCCACAATATTGTTCTAAAACGCCCAATCCAAGTCGGGCCAGTTTTAAGACGACACATGACAGCCTCACGATGATAATTCGGTGGCGAGCCATCTTCCACACTGTAACACTAGCCGTATTGAATTCCAAGCTGGCACGTCTCGTTAATTTTCTCAGGCTACGAGTGTAAGAGTGCCGAACTTTTTCAATTACTGCGTCAGAAAGTGACGACACTGACCCGGCGTCCTATGTGATGAGTAGCCAGTTTCGGCGAAACAATTGTACCAATTAATAACAGCACATTGTTTAGTGTAAGTCCATTCCGTGTTTTTTATACTTGCAAGATGTATATTGCATTTTATAACTAATAAAATATTGTTGATGCCATTTCTGCACGTTTATGTAACCAAAGCAAACTTTTAATGCACTTACAGTGTACATCTACAAACGTAAAAAAATGTAATTATTGCTGTTATTTTGTGCTCATTAAATGATAAGATCAAAGGCAAGAATTTCACATTGTTATTGGTAAGAACGGAAATTGTTTCTAAATAACAGAAACATGTTTCATGTGAGCTCGACAATGTGTTGAGGCTATGTTTGATATGAGTTCGCCGGCCGCAGTGGCCGAGCTTTTCTAGGCGCTTCAGTCTGGAATCGCGGGACCGCAACGGTCGCAGGTTCGAATCCTGCCTCGGGCATGGATCTGTGTGATGTCCTTAGGTTAGTTAGGTTTAAATAGTTCTAAGTTCCAGGGGACTGATGACCTCCGCTGTTAAGTCTCACAGTGCTCAGAGCCATTTTTGATATGGGTTCAAAATGGTTCAAATGGCTCTGAGCACTATGCGACGTAACGTCTGAGGTCCCATAGAACTTAGAATTACTTTAACCTAACTAACCTAAGGGCATCACACACGTCCATACCCGAGGCAGGATTCGAACCTGTGACCGTAGCTGTCGCACTGTTCCAGACTGAAGCACCTAGAACCGCTCTGCCACAACGGCCGGCTTATGTTAGATATATTTCGGTTTTGTATTTTGAAAAATTTCAGTTTTTTTGGGCAAATTTCGTTTTCTAGTTCTATACCAAGGTTTATTTTTATTTTTACTACAACATCCCTTTGTTTCAGTTTACATATCAACAATTTTTGAATAAAATCTGAATTAAAAACTGACAATTTCAGTTATGCTGTACATACTGCTTATTTTCCACGAACCTACTACGGTGTCGTAGCAGGCGGAGAGGTGATACTCCGACGTGGCGCGTCCCCGGGTGGCGGATAGGGATGTCCTCACCGGCTTGCCGGCGGATATGAGTGAAATAAAATAGCTCTCGCGGTCCAAACATTCAACCTCTATGGTTCACAACCATAGTTGTAGTTCGGAGCTTGCTCCATCCAAGGCTCAATGCCTTCGATAGTCAAATATGGACGGAAATCTTTTAAGAAAATCTAGAAATACCCAAGACAGACCATAGACCGAAACAGAAATTAAAAATGAAACAAATAAATTATTTAGCAACATTTAACATTAACTCCCTGGCATAAGTAGGAAAAAAGAAAACTCTAACTAATGAACTAGACAAACAAGGGATATTAATAGCAGGACTACAAGAGATGAGGAATTCGGACCAGGTGCCCATGGAATCTCAAGGTTATAGAATATACAAAGGCATCCCGGGAGAAAGAGTGATGAAAAATTGTCCACAATTTGGTACGAGATTCATAGTCAACTTAAAAATAATTGATTCGGTAACAGATTTCCAGGCCCAATCTCCTAGGCTCTCGACGCTGACAGTAAAAGCATCAAATAAAATCTATACAATAATTAACGCCCATGCTCCCACGAATGATAAAAACAATAGGAGAAAAACCAGAGAAGAGACGGATGAATTCTGGGACCTACTAGATCAAACAGTGACAAATATAAACAAAAATCATAGTAAAATTTAAATGGTGATTTCAATGCACAACTGGGCAATGAAAAGAGATACAGAGACATAATAGGAAAATGGCCGGCTCAAAAACGAAGCAATAAAAATGGTATAAGATTAGTAGAATTCTGTAGAAACCATAACATTATATCAAAATCGACCTATTTTATGAGAAAACCCAATAAACTAAAGACATGGAAACACCCAGATTGGAAAAAGGGGGAATGGCAATTAGTTCACGTCTGCATGGACAAAAATTACCATAAAGAAATCCAAAATGTTAAAGTACTTAGAGGAATACACATGGGGTCAAACCATTACATGGTGAAAATCAAATACACCTGCAAAGAACCCAAAATCCAAATTTGAAATGAGAAAAATATATGACCCTCATAAACTAATAAACAATGATCAATATAAAGAACTAACTCAAAAAATTGAGAAAACTGATAAATTAGAAGAGATAGTCCTGAAAGAAATAGCCGAAAAAATTGCCCCACCAAACCCAAGGAAAAAGCATCAATGGTGGAATGAGGAATGAGATAAAGCATTTGAAAGCAGACACCAAGCATGGTTAAATCATCAAAGCCAGAAAACAGAGAAATCACATGAAGAATTGACTAAACAAAGAAAACTAACTCAAACAACAATCAGAAGTAGTAAAAGACAATATCAAAAGAGCATTATTCAACAAATAGAAATAGATCATAAAAAGACAAATTCAAGGGCTTATTATAAAATATTTACTAAACAACTTCAAAAATATGAACCACCAACACTCATGCTAAAAGATACAACCGGAAAAATAGCACACAACAATGAAGATAATGCCCAAATTCTAGCAGATGCATTCGATCAACTACTGAATGGTGAAGAACCAAAAGAACGGCTTCATATAAACACAGAAACGCTCATTAAAACTTCAACAGAATACATTGGTCCGCCAAACATTAATGAAGTAAATCAAGCCATTAAAGAATTGAAAAATTATTAAGCTAGTGGCGAAGACCAAACATTTGCAGAGCTGTGGAAAAATGCATCACAATCAAGTAAAGAATCACTTCACCAAAGTTTATTTAAAATGTGGAATGATGATCATTGCCGGAACATTGGACAACAGCAGTAATACACCCTCTACACAAGAAAGGAGATAGAACTAATCCGGACAACTATAGAGGAATCTCTCTCTTGGATTGTACATATAAAATATTTTCCAGAATAATTTATAATCGATGCAAAGGTGATCTGGAAAAAGAATTAGGGGATTACCAAGGAGGATTTCGACCATGGCGGAGCTGTCCGGAACAAATCATAACACTAAAATTGGTAATGGATATTTACAAATGAAGAAAGAAACAAATGATTATAACTTTCGTGGACTTTAAAAAAGCATATGATAGTATTCACAGACCTTCAATGTTGAAAATACTACAAAATCTTGGATTACATCCTAAACTAGTGAAGATGATAAGCTTAACTTTAACAAATACTAAATCAAAGGTGAAGTTCAGAAGTGAAATGTCTGAACCCTTCACAATTAAAATAGGACTAAAACAAGGTGATGTATTATCACCCCTTCCGTTGAACTGTACTCTGGAATATTTAATGAGAGAATGGTATAAAGAAAATAAAAAATATAAAAATTGGGTACAATTAAGACAAAATTAGCCTAAATTGTTTGGGATTTGCAGATGATCTGGCACTACTAGCCAACAACATTGAAGAGGCTAGGGATCAACTCACAAATCTCCAAAATATTGCAGGAAAAGTAGGATTAACAATTTCATTTGAAAAAACAAAAATAATGGCAACAGACCCCCTGGTAATAAATAGTGTACAGATGTGTGGGGCTGATATAGAAATTGTAAAACAATTTAAGTACCTTGGAGAAAATATAACCTATAACTTAAATGAAAAAATGTCCTGGACAGAGAGAACTAATAAATTATCAAGAGCCCAAAAAGTATCCAGAAACACATACAACAAAAAATGTTTGTCAATAAATACAAAATTAAAACATTACAAGACTGTTGTCCAACCAGAAATAACCTATGGAAGTGAAACCCTGTTTAAGCTAAGTCAAAAAAACAACACAGACAAAATTCTAAAAATAGGAAGAAGAATAATAAGACATGCATCAATAAAAAGTACCAAAAAGCAGGAGAATGGCGTATTGTCCCAAATGCAGTAGTATATCAGGAGATAGAACCAGTAACGGATACCATGAGAAAGAAGAGAATATCATTTTTTGGCCATCTATTGAGAACACCTGAACATAGATTAATACGCAAAATTTTGGAGAAACTATGGAAACAAAAACAACAACCTGTCTAGATAAAGGAAATAAAAGAAGACATGAAAGAACTAGACATAACGCTGGAGGACTTGAAAACCAAATCAAAACAAGTAAATAAATTAAAAAATAGAAATATTAGATTCTTGCCAAAAATTGATAAAAGGGAAACAACTAAAAGGGTATTTTCAGAAAAGGAACGAAAACAAAGATCGGATAGAATGAAGAAGTACTGGAAAGCCAAGAAGGAAAAAACAATGAGAAATCTTAGGAAGACCGGAAAGAAATTGACTGAAGTGGTCCAATGAGGCCGTAAAAGCACAATAATTAAAAAACTGCTTATTTTTAAGTAACAGACAGAGGATAGCTATGTAGAAGAAACTGTTCCATAGGTTATGTTGCCCTTAATATTCCTAAAGGTTTAGACAAGATAGTTGTATGCAGCGATTAATTTACTTAGAATCAATTACTCAAAATGACAGACACAATCGCATTATGTATTTTGCCGCCAACCCGTTTCAACCCGCGATGGGGTCATCTTCAGGGCAATTTACACTGTAAAGTTATAATATTAGTAAGTAATTATGTACGTAATCTACAAGCAATTAGTCAAAGTTACATGAAAAAACAGATTTTTATACCCATTTGGTCGCTCGCTGGAGTCGTCACCCTGCCTGTGCACGGTTGGTAACTATGCATGGTTGGTTCTCAGTGTGAGCTTAAATAACGGCCAACAACACCTTGGCGGCAAAATAAATAATGCGATTGTGACTGTCATTTTGTATAATTCACCTTAATAATCCCTCAATCAGTTTCTAGATGCTTCATCACTTCCAATTTCGAGGGAAATTTAGCAAACAAATAATGTGGTCGAAATGAAGTAACCCCCAATACGTATGCAACACAGCTAGTGTAAAGGTATTGCGGTTATGACTTAAGTGACCAGGGTTAATAGGAAAACAACTACAGTCTACATTTTGTTGTTGTAGTCCACAGTAGTCTACAGTAGTCTTACAACTCTACTGCATCTCTCTCTCTCGCTCGCTCAGAAGAGACTGATCACAAACTGAGTAAATAAATTTGCCTTTCTGCGTTTAGGGGCACGTTCATCGCTGCCAGACAGCACTTCGCGTCACATCAATTGCAACGGAGTTGCAGACAGCCAGACGCCCGTGGAGAGGGGCTCTCGGAGTAGCACAGTGCGCGCCGCTGCTGGACTGGTGAGTCACGGCGGCGGGTGGCGGCGGGCGTACGGCTGCGTGTGTTTTTTAATTAAGAGGATCGCTCATCTGGCGCCGGCCTCGTGTAATTAAAGAAACGCACAGGGGAAGCCGGCGAACGGGCGCCGGCCGGGCCCGGAGTCCGCCAACCTCACGAGTGGCCGCGAATTCTCTGGAGGGCGCGTGAATCACCCGAGCCGGGCTGCCGTCATCAAAGCCGCTCTTTCAAATCTCGTGCCGCTCTCTCTTCCTTCTTTTTTCGCGTGCGTGCTGAAATTAGGAGCTGGCGCCAATGACACGATGCGGAAAGGTATCGCTTTTCCGCTGGGCGGCGCCACGTTCATATTTTATGGCCTCCAAAGGGCCATCCCCTGACTGTGTAAGCCGCTTTCACTTTTGGTGTTAAAAGAGGTCTGGTTTAATTTGAGTTCCTTGTTTTTTTATATATTCGAGTTTAAAGTTCAACATACAGTAAATTCACTGGAGCTCGGATTTTTTTTTTTTTTTAAGGGCTGGGAACTAGCAGACTTTTGACCCGTAAGGATGTAATGTCTTTCCTGCATTTTGGCATCAAAAAGTAATATTCAGCTATAATCATGGTTCAACTAAACATTCTCTTTTATGGACCCCTTTGTGCGCGATGCAATGCAGAAAACTCAGCCATTGAAGTCGCTTTCACCAGGCTTCAGAACGAAAATTTCGCATCAAGTTCTGCGGTTATTTGCAGCATACCTGTCTGACCAATAATTCAAGGACAGTCTTAATCGCATTTATTATTGTGATAATACCGCCAACCGGTTTACACCCGACGTAGGGGTCATCTTCTGGGCGTTTACACCATTGGTCGACTGCTGGTGGTGTCACTCCTGTCTACATAACGGCAGGAAACTATAGTTTTTCAAGAAATCCTGAAATACATCGGGCTACAGACAGCCTGTCGGTTTCATTTTTATTAAGGGTGCTAGTTGCCCAATCGAGAGAGAGAAAGATGTCCACTCTTGTTGTGTCAGTACAACGCGGTATTTGATATACAAATGAAACTTACATGATGAGTGCCGAGGTGAAGATTCCGTCCACCAATAACGTTTTCCCTTAATTTTACGCACTAGATTGCTTGTGTATTATGGGTAGTACGCTTACTGTGTCATGGTGGCACTGTCGAAAAATATTAGTTCAAATGGCTCTGAGCACTATGGGACTCAACTGCTGTGGTCATTAGTCCCCTAGAACTTAGAACTACTTAAACTTAACTAACCTAAGAACATCACACACATCCATGCCCAAGGCAGGATTCGAACCTGCGACCGTAGCAGTCGCACGGTTCCGGACTGCGCGCCTAGAACCGCGAGACCACCGCGGCCGGCTCAAATATTAGTGTTGTGCAGGATATGCCAGATGTAATTGGGCTGCTTCTGTGTGGGTAGTGCTGTGCAGCGCTTTGCATTGGTTCTCTCAGTGCGCATTCTCTGTAAGATGCTCTGTGGCTGGTTGGACTCATTGTTGGAAGTTAATCAGCAGTAATTTTGGGCAGTTGGAAGTTAGTTGCCAGCAGTGATGGAAGTACTGTTGGGCAGTTGGAGGTGAACGTCTAATAGTGATGGATGTTACATGTGAAAAGTTAGCATTGATGGAGGGTAGAAGTCTGAAATGTTAGCGTAGGTTTACGATCTGTACATGTTCGACTTCGAGATTAAATATTATTCATGATGGTATACCTTCGTACTAGATGTCAATGAAGATTTATGTTTGTCTCTGAACTGGATGTCACATTATAAAGGTAAAAAATACATTATTTGGTTTATAACAAAATCTTTCCTTTGCTAACCACGTGCCTATTAGTAGTTAGTGGCTTTAGTAGTTAGAATCTTTGATTTAGCTGGCAGTATTGACGCTCACTGTATTGCAGTGGTTTGCGTAATGAAGATTTTTGTGAGGTAAGTGCTTAAAAATTTATAGGTTATTGTTAAGATTTCTTTTTAGTCAGTGCAATTCTTTTTAATTAATTATTTGAAGTAAGGTTACCCTTTTTTTGAGCAGTGAGACTGCGTTGCGCTAGAATATTGTGGGTCAGTGTTGACATTATAAGAATAAGTAAAGAGATAGAAGGTTCACTTGAATTCTATTTCATTCAGCAGTTTAAATAGAATTCTTAATAAAGCAGTTTCGCAGGGTGACAGCTACCTGACGACCTCGGAAAACTGAGTTGGCAACATATATGATCCGGCCTCCCATTTTGCTAACTCGATCACGCACTCCACATAAGATCTTGTGTGGGGCACGACTAGGGCTACCTCGCACATTAGGCCCCCTCCTGAATTCCACCACCTCCCTGGCACTCATACTTAGAGGTTACTGACCTGCACTTTTGACAAGGGAAATGGTGCACTGATGAGTGGACAATGTCCTAAAAGTTAGCCAGATCGGGAGAACTGGTATCGACTTTCGAAGGGGCATAGAAATTGGAGTTCTCAGGCATTGGCAAGGGCTTCCATAGTTGGCCTGTCTGGAGGGGGGGGAGGGGTATAGATCCATGTATTTACAAATTTCATTTAAAGTGGAAAAAATAGGAGAATGATTTAGATAATAACCTACTTTGTGGAAGAGAGATAGAGATGTTTGCTTTGTGACATCGTGTTAGAGGCTTTTGTAACATTTATTCTGATTAGACAACCAGTAATTTAAGTTAGTTCCCACACGGAGCATCACGTTAACTTCATCTTTGGCCGGAGCTTGAACGTAAACGAATATTTTTCTTGGGACACGAAACAGTGCAGCATTCTTAGTTTGGACACGAAGCATAATCGTGCTCTTGGTCGGGACCGAGCCGTAACAGTTCCCTTCCGCTGGATAGGTTTCAAGGCGAGAAGTTCATCCTCTGCACAGGATGCGGTCAGCACTTACAGCGCAGGTTGCTTCTGAGGTCGTTGAAGGTGCAGGCCATCTTTTCGTCCCTTACAGTTGGTAATTTCTGGCAGCAAGGCGAGGCGAGACGCAGTGATAGAACGGGATGGGGGGGGGGGGGGGGAGGGCTCTTTTATCAAAGCATAGGGGATTCCATATTAAATCGTGCTCTGGCATGGTGGACTGATATGAGTTTCGTTCTTATATTTTCCTAATACCACCAACACGATCCAACCGTCATGTCTGGTGCGAAACAGTGTGCTGAATGTACTTCGGTTATCTCGCGAGTTACGTACATACAATTTATCTTCACAAGTAATATTACTGCGTGAAGGATTCGATAACTCGATAAAAAAAACCTCCCAAAGTTATCATTTAGTTGTGGATGACAAGTCAAATTATTAAAAAAGATTCTACAGGATCTAACATTCTAGAGAATAACGCAATGATGTCAGTAGACCCGCATGTCCGACGCCTTTGAGTGCCGCGCGCAACCTTCCCGCGCCGGTACAACATTGCGGCGCGACGAGCGCCACTCAGATGTAGCCCTCTGCCGACCGTCATGAGGGACGGCCAGAGCCAGCTACAGAGAGAACGGTGGCAAGCAGGGAGCGAGACGGAAGAGCGGAGCCTTGGACTGTGTCAGCCTGCTACACGACGTGTTCCAGACAGAAGGTGCCTTTGGTCCGTATCCGTGACACCGCGGATAGTACCGATCATTAACGTTTTTTAGTTGTAGTGAGCTGTGGTGATAGGAACGGTCGCTGCCCAGGGGTCTGAATACCGGGCTTGTTCTATGTGGCTCAGCTGCGGCGTACAGATTAGATTAGATTAGTACTTGTTCCATAATCACGAATACGACACTTTGTCATGATGTGGAACGTGTCTGGTTAATAAAAGGTGTCTATACAAGATATTACATTACACAAAATATTGCATGACCCTTAATATTTTTAATTTTTTTTTTTGGTGGGGGTTGGGGAAGTTACCCACTTACTATACCCAATAATTCATCTAATGAGCTGAAGGAGTTGCCATTAAGAAATTCTTTTAATTTCCTTTTAATGCTATATGGCTATCTGCCAGACTTTTGATGCTATTAGGTAAGTGACCAAAGACTTTTGCGGCAGCATAATTTACACCCTTCTGAGCCAAAGTTGGATTTAACCTTGAGCAGTGAAGATCATCCTTTCTCCTACTGTTGTAGCCATGTACACTGCTATTACTTTTGAATTCATTCGGATTGTTAATAACAAATTTCATAAGTGAATATATATGTTGTGAGGCTATAGTGAAGATCTCTAGTTCTTTAAATAAGTATTTTTAAGAGAACTCTGCGGGAGGAGGAGTCCGAACATTTGTCATGCCACTAGTATGTGCTGTATTCAGATGGTTTTTTTCGTGTCCCTTCCAGAGATAAATTCTGACAGTTGTGTTTTCTTTTGTAACTGTTTGCATTGAGCAAAGATAGACGAAAGAGGAACTGCAATAATTTTGATAGGATGAGCGCATGTTATATTCACTTCTCATTGAAAAGTTTCTCTTGGCCTGAGTACCATATTATATTAAATTGCCTTTCCATTGTAAATTTTTTGACATATTGATTTAAATCAATTATTTCATGTAGTTTTCAAAAATTTGGTTTTAAGAGTGTCAGTGGATTTTACTGGATGGTTAGTTGCAATAAAATTATTCTTAGAGCTGTTGTATTACGCCTACCTCCCCCCCCCCCCTCCCCCAGCCCTGCCAATTAATAGTTGTTACAGTTTTTATGCCTAATTTTGTCTCCATTATTACTTGAAAGTACCAATTCATGATGGCTCAATGTGTCGAAACAAATGTGTGCAATTAAAAATATTAGTTTTTTTTGCAGAATAGACAGACTCATCTTCTCATAATTTACGGTGCAAACACGACAGCCATTATAACTTTAAAATCAAACGATGTTGATATTCTACAAACAGGGGCAAATATTGAGTTCTGGTTTGCTGCAAACCAAACATACCATCATTACATGAAGTCCATCAAGGCCACCTACGATCTGAAAGTGTAGTAACTTGGAATCCATTTCAGACAGAGGATCGTGGTTTGTTTTCAAGCATTTAGCAGCTCTCAAAGACCTTCTCTCGGTCCTTTGTTGCAGCTCAGAAGTGCATCAAAATGGCGAGAGACCAGGATATGCGGCAATGTGTCATTGCCCCCAAAAACCCTCACGACATACTTACGTGAGTGCCTGAAGCTTAATGTCTGATGCGGACTAATGCATGGTAGGTTGTAGGCCATGTTTTCTTTGCGCAGCAAAGCATAACGGGAAATATATACCAGGACATACTCAAACTGTAGCTGCTGTCTCAGATCGAAGAGCTGCAGTTGTCACCTTTTAGCATGTTGGTGCCCCCCAACACTGGAGTTAGAACGTACAGGTTGTGCTGAATGACATTCTTTGTGGGGTTAACTCAAGTACTGCGTCTACAAAAAACCATTCAATGACATTTATACCCTTCGCACACGGAGCAACGAAGCAATCAGGAGTGTTGATGCTGCAATGCTGATCGTACAGAACCCAGATTATCCTTTGACGTTCTACTACTGACAGGTGACGCACACATTGAAGTTCTGGGGTAATAGTGGAAAAAAATTTGAAAGCTGTTAAACTTTACTTACAACAAAACACGATATTCACTCTCTCTGATCATGATCATCATATACATTATTTCTCATCGTTGGTTTTTGTCAGTACGCCATATCTCTCGTATTACCGTACTTAGTCAAAATTAGTGACTGAGACATTGTTTTCAAGATTAAATTGAATACCAATGACTAAAAATACACCAATATTTGTAAGTTGTTGTTTAAGTTTAAAAACTTTATATTGAATCCATTTTCACAAAAACAGTGTATTAGGTGCCATCTGTTGACAATATATTCCACTATCATGCAAGATAGCTGTTGCAGTTGTTTAGATTCCTCACGCAAGCATACTCTATCACGCAATTTCGGTCATACAGAACGATGTCAAGAATTCAGAAGGCGCCATCTGAGATTCTTAATTGTTATTTGATTGACGGATCTGGAAGTTCCTATAAGACATTTGTGCTCAACACTATGTCACATTTTTTGAGGTGAAAACATGGCTGTTTTTACAGTCGTATGGACAGGTATTGCTGCCAATCTGCTGCCTGGCGGACACTTATCACATACGATTTTCAGACTTGAACACATCGGTTTCGCCGATCTGCAGCCATAACAAGGATGCACAGCTTCTCTGTGACCCTGATCTCATTATTTGGTACGAGAATTCGATGTTTCCCAAGACGCTTGATTTACTTATATCTTCATTGCTGTATCACCTGTCGGTGACCGATCAAGGCAGCTATAGTTATTTGAATTGAGTAGGGGACTTGAACATCTTATATTAACTAATGTTAATTTATAAATAGGGATCATCTTTGGTCTACGTGGTTGTGGACTTTGTTGCTTGAAGGAATACAGGAACCATTATTTCTTTGTGTAGCTATATGTTTACAAAAGGAATTTCCGCTTTTCACCCATTTGAAATTATAATGCCATTTATAATATTCGTCAGCTCAACGTTTTTAGCAACTACACATTGAATGCTGCAGTTACCTTTTATTCTGTAATCTGGCTTTTTCTTCCGCTTTGAGTTGCACAGCTCTGACTCTGTGTGAGTCAGTTATAGGCATCATTTGGTCGGACCGTTTACGTCGGTATTGTGAGTGAGTAAGCAGAACGGATTTAGGACGGAGATACTACGAGTTGTTTGGATGAGTATCAGTCCTGTTAAAAATGCGTCGTGGTAAACTACCATCAGTCTCCGAGTGTGATGCGGGTAGGCGGGCTCCCAGTCTCCTTGACGTCCATCAGCGCCTGTGCGTGGCGTGCGCGCAGCCACAGGGGGAGATAAGGTTTCCATCAGCAGGCTGCCAGCGCACGCACCCTCAGATGACGCTTGTTTGTTCCTCACGCCGACAGCCGAGCCGGGAGCGGTGTTTGGCGCCCCGGCTTTTAAGCCACGTGGCCGCGACAGCCGATCGCGCGGCCTGTTTGCTCTGGCCATCACGCCTAACGGCGAAATATCGGACGCCATAACAGGACAATCTGTTAAGCAAACGGCTGGCGCTCTAACGGGCCGACAGCTCATCACCTGCCCAGTTTCCGGCACGTCGTGCAGCGTAAAAGCTCCAGTCCGAGACCGCTGCTTAACAAGTAATTTCTTTTGTGTACCGAAGAGGGCGCTCGTTCACTGGCGTCATTGTCACTGCCTGCCGGCGAAATACTGATAAGGTGAAGAATATTTTGCTTCCTACTTTCATAGAGACGCACCGCACGTGTATCCAGCACTTCCGACAACGTTACTGTTGGGTGATAAGTTTATTGACCTCAAATCGGGGCTGAACACTGTTTCCAAAAGTTTTTATACTGGTAGAAACGTCATCTTTCATATGGCATGTTTGTAACTTGCTAAATCTTGTGGACAATGCTACAAATGGGTGACTTTAAATTCTGTAACGTAAAATACTGTATACTCACAAGCTTCTGAAATTTTTTTCTATAGCACTCCGTCTTCACGCCACAAGTGGCCCATCGGGACCATCCGACCGCCGTGTTGTCCTCAGTTGAGGATACGGATAGGAGGGGCGTGTGGTCAGCACACCGCTCTCCTGGTCGTTATGATGGTCTTCCTTGACCGGAGCTCCTCAAATGACATCACGAGGCAGGGTGCACTCCGAAAAATGGCAACAGCGCATGGCGCCTGGATGGTCACCCATCCAAGTGCCGGACACGCCCGACAGCGCTTACCTTCGGTGATCTCACGGAAACCGGTGTGTCTACTGCAGCAAGGCCGTTGCCTATGCATTACTATAGGCGTGTCGTAATTGCGCAAAATGATAATGGTGAAACTGTACGATAACATAAGCAGAAAAGTTGGAGTAAACATGGTTCCGCAACAAGCTGTTTGCGAACTAATTTCGAATATGTCGTTACAGGCCCCTACTAATTTTATATGAAGTATAGTTCAGGTTAATTAAAATTTCAACTTTTCAATTAATTTCCGGCTCAATGGTGCTCATATTTCTCACGGAGCTGGATGGCACAGTGATTAGCACATTGGGCTTTTATTCTGGCAGACGACGGTTTAAATCACCGACCAGGCATCCGAAAATGATGGAATAGTTCCTCTGAATACGGCATGGCCGATTTCTTTCCCCATCCTTTGTAAACCGAGCTGGTGCCCCGTCTCTAACGGGCGCGCTGTCGACAGGAGGCGAAACTCTGATCTTTCTTTTCCCTTCTTCAGATTTGAAGCAAGCGCAAAGATGTTCATGAATTAACACACCGGCAGCTTTTCTCACTGGATGACAGGTAATTGTGTCATTGCGCCACCTATTCATAATGTGCTCTCTGCTGAATTTTCTTATTTTTGAACTTAAAAATGTTGGCTATTGAACGTTAGTTTGTGCAACAAATTTTTTCTGTCCATGTGATATATCTGCCTGCAGTGGCAAGTTGGAAAGACAATCTGCAACACGCGAACTTCAATCTTCGTCATTAAAAGTACTCAGCCTTTATCGTGAAGCAGGGGTTGATTTATCTTTTACTTGGAAGAAGTATTGACAGGCTGAAAAGCGGGAAGTCATTCCCAGTGTGGCAATTTCAATTTTTCCTTAATATGCAAATAATATCTGATAGTGTTTAAAGTCACATATATGCAGATCAGTAGTAGTAGTAGTAGTAGTAGTAGTAGTATTAGTAGTAGTACTACTAGTAGCTTTATTCATCCGTAGAACACTTTTTACAAAGATATAGGACATGTCAAAGTATTTACAAATTTAGATCAATTTAAAATAAGTTAATTCGTATACACATATATTTACTGACTTCTAGTTGGAGACAATCATTAGATTTACGTCTGGTACACAATACTTTTTTTACAAATAACTTATTAAATAATGTAATGCCATATTGTTCACCTATAGCTCACTATCAGTCACTGCAGACACTATACACACATTGTTTCGTAACACTTCACTCACTACACAGACAGACAGACAGACAGACACACACACACACACACACACACACACACACACAATGGTGATCTCCAGGCCATTTTCTGTACTGCAACTTCCCATTTCCTATCCTGAAAAATTGAGTCAGCATCCCTCCATAATGGGTAAGATGTTGAGCTCAGAAAGAGGAAGAGGTGTTAGTGTGCTACGCATAGCTTAGGGATAAATATTTCTAGAAAGGGAAAAGAGAAGAAAAAACATAAAGTCAACGTTTATGTAGAATGTTGGATATTTTATAATTATTAATATTTATTTGTACAACATTTTTTATGAAATCCTTACTCTGTCTTTGCTAAGTAATCCTTCATTGTATAAAATGTATTAATTAATAGGTACTGTTTAGTTGCCTTTTTAAATACATGTATTTTTGCAATTTCTTTAATCTCTTTTGGTAATTGATTGCACAGTTTTATTCCTGAGTAGAAAACACTGTTTTGCGTTTTATGTTTATTTTTTCTCGGCAAATGTAAGGTGAGTATATCTCTTGTTGCATGGTCATGGACAGTGCTGTTTGTGCAGTAATTACCAATGTTATTTTTGATGTGTACAGCTAACTGGTAAATGTATTCACATGGAGCAGTTAAAATGCCAGATCTTTACAATGAGCACGACTAGTATTTTTGGTTAGTATTCTTATGGCTCTTTACTGGACTTTGAAAACTGTATTCATATTTTGGGCATTGTTGCCATAGCTAAGAATTGAGTGTACCTATGAATAATATGTAACTAAAAGACATTGCATGTAACACACTGTTGATAGGATTCTAAGGGCATAGCATGATGACGACATTCTGTTTGTAAGTACCTTTGTGTGTTCACACCACTTCAAATTAGAATCAATATTCATTCCTAGAAATTTTGCATTTGTTACACAGTCTGTGGAGGTGCCATCTACATTTAATTTAACATTGTCATTTTTCCTTTTCAAACTGAAATACATGGCATTAGTTTTCTTTATGTTCGATGTCACTTTATTACTTATTGACCAATCATAAACTTCCTTGAGAGTTTCATTTGTTTTCTCGGCAAGGAGTTCTCATGGTTTCTCAGTTACTATAATATTGCTATCATCAGCGAAGAGGATTTTTTCACCATGAGTAACACTACTGGGAAAGTCATTGATCTATATCAAGAGCAGTATTGGTCCTAATATGCTATCTTGCGGAACCCCTATATTAATGTATTTTGGTTCTGATAAGTGTTTTACTAAATGTTACATCTATATGAAGTATGTGTTATCTCTACTCTTTGTACCCTATCTGATAGGTATGATCGAAACCAGTCATTAGCTACCCCTCTTATTCCTAATGTTTCTAATTTATTTAATACAATCTTGTGGTCGACTGTATCGAAAGATTCAAATATATGCCTATGACATTCATCTTTATCAACCCATTACTTTGCCTCAAAAGACGAGGGTTTCGAAAATGACTGTAAATCTAGCCATATTTATCAGTCACCTTTCTGTCTGGTAATTGGGAAATGGTGCATATACGTAGAATATTCTCATGGAAACGAAGCCGCGAAAAGATAGCGCCGTGCTCCGGCTCACTCTGACGTGCAACTGCTAGGGGAACCCTTAGAAACAAGCCGACATTGACGGTACACGTGGACGCTCCCGGCCCATCGAAGGCAGATTCTCTGAAAATGCCTTATCCTCCTGACACAGCCGTGGCGGAAGGAGTGTAAGTAGGCTGTTTAGGTTTTTATATTGGTTACGCCACGTAGCGCTCTGTATGACAATCACTGGCTGTGCTGTGTGCAGTCTGTGGCTAGTTTGCATTGTTGTCTGCCATTGTAGTGTTGGGCACCTGGATGTTAACAGCGCGCAGCGTTGCACAGATGGAGGTGAGCCGCCAGCAGTGGTGGATGTGGGAAGTGAGATGGCAGATTATTGAAAGCGGATGATCAGGACGTGTGTCCATCGGAGACAGTACATTTATAATGACTTTTGATGACTATTAAGGTAAATACATTGTTTGTTCTCTATTAAAATCTTTTATTTGCTATCTATGCCTATCGGTAGTTAGTGCCTTCCGTGGTTTGAATCTTCTATTTAGCTGGCAGTAGTGGCGCTTGCTGTATTGCAGTAGTTCGAGCAACCAAAATTTTTGTGAGGTAAGTGATTTGTGAAACGTATAGGTTAATGTTAGTCAGGGGCATTCTTTTGTAGGGATTTTTGAAAGTCAGATTGTGTTGCGCTAAAAGTATTGTGTGTCAGTTTAAGCACAGTCTTGTACAATTTTTCTAAGGGGACGTATCAGGAGCAAACTCTTTCCGAAAAGTTTGAAAGGGAAAGAACTACACGTGGTCTCGCAAATATGTTAGAAAGATAGCCTTTGGCGACACACTTCCCGCATGAAGATCGTTTAACAATATGTCTTTTCTAGCAGTGTGCTTTCAGCACAGGACTTTGTGCGTTAGCTGGCGAATTCGTAGAAGGCAGGTGGAGTGACGGATAACTTCTCCATCCCCCAGTCGTGAGTCGGCAAGGCTACAGCTTGGGTATTCTGAAAGAGACATTTAAGGACGTCGCTAACAGCTTTCGAAAAGGTTTTGTGAGGAGAGTGTGTATCGTGAGTTAAGGCGTGCTTCCCGTAACTCTTGAAATGGTACAAGTGGGAGAGGAGACTATCGGCGGATGATTTTTGGATGATTGATAGCGGGAGAACTTTAACATCACAATGAGTGCAGGAATGGCTAGTGTCATGTGAATATTGTGCTCATTAGTGGGTAATGTTTGTGTCGGGGAGACTACGAATAAAGCAAGCAAAATAGACAAGTCGTCTTTCCATTCTCGTGACAGATTTCAGTGAAGTAGCAGGATTACTGCTGGCAAACTTCAGCATTAGCACTGTAAATTCATTCGAGCATCAGCTTTTGTCCCTGACAACAGACTCCACCTCTGGCAACTGATGGCTCATGGGTGGCAGACTTAGACATAGAGAGATTGAGTTCACTTGCAGAGAGGACTGGGGTGAGACATTGATCTGCAACACTGAATCGACGGGTCCACATGCACATAATGATGAAGAAACCCAGCGGCATCAGTTGATTAGGGCAGAACGAAGCCGGCCGGTGTGGCCGAAGGTTCTGGGCGCTTCAGTCTGGAACCGCGCGACCACTACTATCGCAGGTTCGAATCCTGTCTCAGGCATGGATGTGTGCGAAGTCCTTAGGTTAGTTAGGTTTAAGTAGTTCTAAGTTCTAGGGGACTGATGAGCTCACTTGTTAAGTCCCAAGGTGTTCATAGTCATTTGAACCAAGTATTGCGTAGAAAACGCTGAGCGGTTAATTGCAGAACAGCTGAGCGTCATAGAAACCTCCCATGCCAAGTCTGTGGGCGAAACTAGCGCTACCATTACGAGACAAGATCTTCTAGCTCGACTGTCACCAGATCTCACTAAGGCACAACAGAAGAAGCTACTTTCCATTCGTCGAGAGTTCTCTGAATGCCTCAATCCACAGGTGAAGAGCAAATTAAACAAATTGACGGTGAAGCACCAGATTAGCACTAGAGACAATCAACCATTAGGCCAGAGAGCATACGGTGTGTCACCAACAGAACGTTGAATAATTAGCGACGAGGTAGAGAAAATAATGAAGAATGACATCATTCAGCCTTCGTAGAGCCCATGATCGTCACCAGTGGTTCTCGTAAGGAAGAATGATGGCAGTTGGCGCTTTTGTCTTAATTACAGGAAGCTTTATGAGATAACTAAAAAGAACGTTTACCCTCTTTCACGAATTGACAATACACTAGATTGTCTGAAGGGGGCTAAGTTTTTTCAACACTGGACATGTACTCGCGACGCTAGCAAATCTAAGTAGATGAGGCTGATCGTGAGAAAACTGCATTCATCGCCCCTGAGGGCCTGTATGAGTTTAAGGTAATGCCGTTTGGTTTGTGTAATGCACCAGCAACTTTTGAAGGGAAGGTGGATCATCTTCTAAGTCACCTGAAGTGGACAATGTGTCTTTGTTATTTAGATGAGCCGGCCGGGGTGGACGAGCGGTTGTAGGCACGTCAGTTTGGAACCGCGCGACAGCTACGGTCGCAGGTTGGAATCCTGCCTCGGGCATGGATGTGTGCGAAGTCCTTACGTTAGTTAGGTTTAAGTAGTTCTAAGTTCTAGGGGACTGATAAGCTCACTTGTTAAGTCCCATAGTGTTCAGAGTCATTTGAACTATTTTTTGACAGTACGAAGTTAAACATCTGCTAACACTTCGGGAAGTTTACGCTGGCTCATCACGAGTTGACTAGGTAGGCAGGCAAGTTGGATCTCGTCCCATGTCTTCTTTCCGATTGGCCATGCACTCTCTGGTTTCATTTTGCATTTATGTTGTGTGGTATTCATACGCCAGGAAGCTGATTTGCAAGATTCACATTTCCCTCTCGAATTTTCTTTGCCAACCGTATCGGTGCTTATTATAAATTAGTTTCGTATCGCACTTCTAATGTTTTTGCTATCTGCTCCATTAGAAATATTATATTGTCTTTTTTAAATTTGTGCACATTAAGAACTGTAACAAATATTGGGTCTTATGTGGTGTAGTGTCACTTCCCACTTATAAGTGAACTCAAGCGAAGCTCAATGGAGTGTTGCAGTAGCAACTGTGGGCCTATAAGCGAAGTGTGGTGACATGTTCTTTAAAGTAACACACATGCGGAAGAATTGCGAGACTGGCTAGCCACTCTCAGCAGTAACTTACGTGATGCAGCGATAATAGTGGAGTGGACAGGACAATGTCAGCACACCAGTTCCAGAACCATACTGTGAGCTACGAGATCGGGGGCTGGCCAATTGGTGCAATGAATGTGCATCGGAGCCATATAAATAGGTATGGCAGATTTATTCGGAGTGTGGTAGCACCACTGAAATGCTCGGTCACGCCAGATGACGAGACGGCAGAGCACCGTGGCTGCAGCCATGGGTTTGAAGACCTGGTTGGGCAAGTCATCACCGGCCTTGAGCCTCCTCGTGGGACTCCTTGCCATAGCGCCGCTGACCTGCGGCCCACAACTGTCACAGCCAGACTCCTGTAAGAGGGCAGCGGGTCACGTCCAGCGCGTGCCATCCTCCACCTGCCTCCACAGTGGATGCAGGCAGGGCCTGAGTCACAGTTTGCCAGCTTTTCGACTGAGGACAGCTGATGCAGCTTAAGTAAATTGTCGCCGACGTCAAGGCTATGGCCTACTGTCAGACTACGGTCCGCTACTAGGTCTGGCATCAGCATCACAGGGCCTTTATGCGAGCATCTCCTCGCCAGGGTGGAGGCAGCTGCCTGCGAGCCATCACCAGATAGAGTCGCTGAAGTAGGGTGTGTCTGCCTCGCATTACTAACGACCTGATGTGTATTTAAAGTTGAATAAAACATTTATCTCGGCCAGCAGTGTTTCCATGGGCCCCCTGATCCGTCACTCATATTACCGAGTGCCCTCTGCACTCTACACTGGGCCAAAAGTCTAATTTGTGATTATAAAACCCGCTTCATGAATTTAGTTAACAGTATTTTACGGGAATACCGGTACCTGGAAATCGGTATTACGGTCACCCTTTTTCCAGTAATTTCGTTAGATCTGCTGCATAACTTTCATTAAGCATTGAGTTTCGGGGAGCGATATGCTGCTCAGTAGATCCACACTGACGCAGATCAATTAGAGGCTTACAGCGGGTTTTCGCAAGGTGTATAACACTCGTATATTCAATGTTACTTGCAAGATGATGATGATGAGCTCCACTTTCTTGAAGTTGATTCCAAGGTAAATTATTAAATTAAGTAAGGTACATATAATTATTCGTTTATGATTAAAATGTATTATTTCCACTTTGTGTTAGGGCACCAGTTGTCACCATGCAGTATTTACCGTTGACTGCACCACATTTTTCACGATCTTCAAAACTTCGTTAAAGATAAAACTTAACGATAATATTCTTATTCACCAGTGACGCTTACCTTGTGTGCTTAGTTGTCTTTCAAACATTTCTTAATTATCTTAATACTACTGCGACACTTGGGTGCCATCGGCCGTCGTTTACACTTATGTCCACTGCTTCATTCTGCTGAGACACCCTGTTGTGTTGTGACGCCACCATGGCTTCCACTACAGCGTTTTAACGTCCCTACGCATAATAACATGTTTTACACAGATTACACAATATTATTTAACATTATTTGCAGAGATCTACATTACACTTGCGAACAGTTCCCTTTTCTTACAGGTGCCTTTTATCATCAAACTGCTACATAACAATGGCGTTGAGTTCAGTGTGAATCAGAGTTAATTTAAATATTTGTGTACTTATACAAACATTTTAATTATTTGGCAACTAATAACCAAGTAAAATGATATCGTACGTTTGCAAAAGTATGGTAATCGTATGCATATGCTATAAAAAAAACAACAAGCAATGCCTCCAAAATAACTTTCTATAAGCAATGGGCGGAGACTGCGGTAACTAGAAGATCACGAAAAGAAAGTTGCTTCATG
Organism: Schistocerca gregaria; assembly: GCF_023897955.1. Lineage (NCBI taxonomy): Eukaryota > Metazoa > Arthropoda > Insecta > Orthoptera > Acrididae > Schistocerca > Schistocerca gregaria. Next base: position 226,264,198 of record NC_064926.1, read on the forward strand.
TGCCCACATTTATAAGACAGAAGAATTGTCAGTCATTCCACAAAGGTTTAAAAAATAAATGAAAATAACGTAGTGAAATTATATGTGAAGAATACTGCTTTTAATGAGTAAATATTCTGATGTGATTCACTAAAACTAACAGTTATTCAAGTCTAGGAAATTATAACATAATACTCTGTTTCATATTAAACTGATAAAAATCATAATATGATAATTAACATTCTCTTATTCATTCTGTGTCACCAACTCCTTCAAAATCTTATAATATTTTCTTTAGTACCAATATTTTATAATTGTTTTATGGTAGGGGTCTTTCTGACCCTTCCCCAAATTTTTGCTAGTCTAGCCATTCATGTTGCTTTATTTAGAATCCTCTTTAACCTCCTTTGGTAAATTATTATACAGTTTTCTTTCTTAGTAGAAAATGGTGTTTTGAGTATTATGTTTATTGTTTCTTATTAAATGTGAGTTCAATCTAGACCTTGTTCCATGGCCAAGGTCAGACCTGTTTGTGTAGCAATTATCAATATTATTTTTGATGTTTATAACTGACAGGTAAATGTGTTCACAATGAGCTCGACTACCATTTCTGTTATTATTTTTATAGCTCTTTTCTACCATTTAGAAACTGTGTTGATATTGTGTGCGTTTGATTCCCCAAAAGAGAAGGTAATAGCTATGAAATGAGTGTACATACAAATACTATATAACTAAAAGACACTGACTATTACACAATGATGACAGTACTTTAAGGGTATTACGTACTGAAGACATTCTGTTTGTGTGTGACGATGATTGTACTGACAATCAATATTCATTCCTAGGAATTGTGCATTTGTTACACTGTCTCTATAGGTGTCAGCCACTTTTTATTTAACAGTGTCATTTTCCCACTTCACACTGACATTCATCACGTTTGTTTTTCTTTATTTAAATGTCACTTTATTGCTTTTTAGCCAGTTATAAGCTTTCTTGAGGATTTCATTTGCTTTCTCTACAATGAGTTCTCTTACTTCTTCATAGATTATAATATTGCTGTCACAAGAAAGGAGAACTGTTCCCGTCTGGCTAATACTACTGGAAAAGTCATCTATGTATATTAGAAACGGTGTTGGTCCTATAATACTACTCCAAGGAATTCTTATATTAATGTATTTTGGTGTCGATAAGTGTTTTACTAAACTTTATATTCATTTGAAGGATGTTACCTCAGCTCATTGAATCACATCTGGTAGGTGTGATCAGAACCAGACATTATCTACCCCCCTTATTCCTAATGTGTCCAGCTTATTTACTGGAATCTTATGGTCAACAGTATCAAAAACCTTAGAAAGATCTAAAAATATGTGTCACACAATTATCTTTGTCAACAGCACCAAGCACCACTTTCGCGAATTCTATTGTGGCTGATTCCGTGCTTCGGCAAATTCAGAAATCAAAATGTGATTCATTTGTAAAATTGCATTTATTCAAGTAACTCATTAATCTGGCTTTCATAATTGATTCTGTTATTTTTGAGAAATGCGACAGCAGCAAAATTGATCGATAACTTTGTTTTCTGCATTACCTTTCTTTGGCAGAGGTACAACTCTTGCTCATTTCAAATACTCCGTCAATTTCCTTGACGTGGAGGATCCGTTTGCTATGTTTGTTAAGGGTACTTGTGTACTCTCTATAAATTGTTTCAGTACACGCAATAGTATTTCGCCTACGGCTACTAGCATTATTTTTAGTTTTTTGTGCAGTTTTACTGACATCAAGCTCTGGGGCTGGTGGCAACACCATTGTAGTTGTAGGTGCTACATTTGTTTTGAGGAATTTTTGCTGCAACGTCTTTGCAATACTTAAAAATGTTCATTCACATAGTTTGCTAGGTGGTGTGGATCATTCACAACTTTATACTATCCTTATCAGTGTGTTATTATGCCTTTGTTTCTCTTTCCGCGTTTCATGAAATCCTATACTGCAGATCGTAGATTCGCTGTGACAGTCCACGAAAATAGACAGCGGCGCCTAGTATTAAGACACTGTTGTCTACTTCAGTTGAGCTCCAGCTGATGCAGGTTTCCCTGAATCAAGCTACTCGCGGTACACATTTACCACGATGACATGTAAAACCTCTCCAGTGGGTGCACAGTGTGAGAGCTAATCTGTCCAATACGTCGGGCAGCCACTATCTGGCCGCGATGAAAAGCGCTGCTCATATCTTGCCCCGTCTGACGTCACTCCATCTGCGTGACGTGCCAAACTATTCCATTCGCTGTGGCGAGAGGTTCGCTCCCTCGCCAAGGGAGAAGCTGTTTTTAATTCAACAACTCTTGCGAATCAAGTAATTCTATTCAGTGCATGCAAAGGATATTCTGAAAGTAGTATTCGTTAGGCAATAAATCAAAACAAGAAAAACTTGCAGAAGTATACAAATTTGTATTACTTTTCCACATAAACGTCATTCTAATTTAAGCAGTCAACGTAAAAATTACAAGTTAGTTGCAGCTAGTATTTGAACACGGATTTTTTAGGCAAAAACACCTCTAAGCTTTCGACAATCGCCGCCATCCCTGACGAACCAAATATGGTGTAAGGTGCATTTTTCTTTAGAGTGCAATGAGAAACACTTGTTACAATGTCAGATGTTACGGAAAACTATGAAAAAATAAGTGATACAATCGTTCCAAGAGATGTCACCTGTGACGTCCCCTCTCCCCTTTTGTTGTCGCTGTTGATGTTGAGCCGCTCGATCGCTGGAATGGAGATACGACGAACAGTGATGGTTGTCCCCGTCGGATAACGTGGAACAGCACCTGAAAATCACGAAAGAAAATTGTTCCTCGCGTAATGTATGAAAGTCAGTTTGCAAGTCCGCACAGTCTTCTCAGCGATGCGAACTGCTGATTTCAATTGTTTGTTATGGTTTTATGATGATTTGCTATGCCCTGTTAGTTATTGCAGTATTGAGAGAATCATTCATCACCGGCGTCGTTTCACACCACTGAAGCGAGGAAACATTCACCTGCGGTTCAGTATCAGTCGTTGTTACGTTGTTAAGCAGAATTGTTCACTACGGCACGACGCAAATCGAGAGATAATCTATAATGCTATCTTTCTTTGGGGCGTCGTAATATTATTTCGGCAAAACACTCCTTTCAGTGCTCAATGTTCATCAAGTCACTCTTTCAATTAAAAAGTTCACAGTTAATTAATTTTGATCATCAACCATCACACAGTTCAATTAATGATGGAGCCACCACATGAGATATCCATTACTGACGAACAATTGTTATTGTTCCTACTCAGCAGTTAGTTTATAGTCATCACATCACACGCACAAAGATGGAGCAGATCAGTTACGATTCTTTTCAATTCGGTGATCGTGACAATTACGACATCTTTTACAATCGGCGTATTTGTATTATCTTCCTGTGGTCGTATTAAGGTTTCCTACTCAAGGCTAATCAGGTATTGCTGTCTTCGATACTAGGTCCATTCTTCGTTGTAACTGTTCACTTTGATGAAGGTTGAGTCCAACAATAATATCTCAAATAATTAAAGTTCATTAACTCGTACACTATCAGAATATCACTTCAGTCCAAGTTCTCAAGTCAGAATAACTGAGAACAAAGTGTGTGCATATCTATCACGCAATAGTACTTTTTTTTAAATAGAAACAATCTTGTAGCGTTCCGTTCTTAGTAGTATAACAAACAGTGCTCTCTCACGACTTGATAGCAAGCAAGCTAGCAAGCGACTAATATTTCCATGTTTGAGCATTGTAGGCGCATTGAATTTCCTTTTCTCAGCGTTTACAACTCTCTCTCACGATAAATTTTATCTCTGACCAACATATTACTTTGAACTTAACGTACTGATTTTCAGTTATTACTGAGATGTTTGATAGCTAATTAAAAATAACCTTTCTTTCGACCCTTATATCATGACACTCAGTAATTATTGAAATTGGAGTTCATCAAAATTTTAAGGTGTTATATTATTGTCCTAGTTGTCGTACCTGTCAGGATAACACTGTTCGCTACTTTAAATTATCATAACGTTCTTATTTGGGTTTTCGGTTTTCTTGGGGTGTTACACACCGTATGTCAGGTTTGTGCAGATTTGTCAGAGCGTCCGCACAACTCTTCCGATATTTTACCTCTAAAACTCAATTCTGAAGAGCAAAAAGGTCACTGAATGACTGCTTATCACTCATATTTTTTTGTTTGTTACTATGGTACAAAAAACACAGATTTAGTTGTGACTAGAACTATCTCTGTGCTAAGACAATGACTGATACATATCTGATCTCAAACATTATGAAAACGTTGGACAACGTAGGACAGTGCCAGTACTTTACTAAGATGCATCTATAAGCGGAGGTAGTCTCAGAGGGCAGACCAAAAATAGCTTTCATGCTACCATGAGTTATTACCATTACCATACAGTGCTATTTCGGCTCAAAAATGCGCCATTCACGTTCCAGAGGTTATTAGACCGAGTGCTACGTGGGCTAAAGCCTAAGGAATGCATGGTATATTTGGATTGCATCGCTGTATTCTCAAAAGGTATATGAGGCTATGTGAAACGCTTGGAAGATGTTTTCAGCAGACTACAATCTGAATGTCTGACACGTAGAATAGATAATGCCATTTTATACTCGAATGTGTGATAACCAGGTGAACAGACATTCTGGAACTTCATAATGGCATAGACCATAAAGAAATTACAGTTGTTCATGGCCTTACGTAATTATTATCGAAAAGTTGTTAAAAATTGGCACAGATTGCACAACCATTGAAACGGTTATTAGGGTAGCGTGTGAAACTCCAGTGGTCAGCAGAATGTCAAACAGTGTTTGGTCATTGAGTACGGCATTAGTATCTTATTCAGTACTGATCTTTCCTAACCTAGGGAAGAAGCATTTACTTCTAATGCGACACCAGCAATGGGGCAATTGACTGTATTATGAGCAAGAATAATAATCTAAAGCAACAGCATGCCATTCAGGTTAGCTGAACCAAGTAGAACTTAGGTACCCCAGTATCGAAACGGAAAAGCTATTGGCTATAGTATGTGATCACATATTTTGGTTGTAGTTCATGGGGCTCCACAATTCAGCGAGTTTGGTTATGACGTTTTTCATAAATGCGGATATATTGAGCAGAAATGTTGTAGCATTGAACACACTATGGAAAAAAATGTTATAGAGTGGCAGATAGCATTGTCATCTGTGAAAGACTTCAGGCATTCAGGTCACAACGACATTTCGTGACGCATGATGTCTTATTCTGTAGAACGAGGAAATGTAGACCACGCAAACGGTTGTGGCAGTGTTCAGGGATGAGGTGTTTCAGCAAGCACATACCACATGTTGTCATGTCACGGACGATGCGGAACAGTCGATAGACGAGTCACAGAAAGATTCTGTTGCAAGATAAGAAAGCAACATTATGAGCAGTACATAAAGGACTGTGTTCCTTGTGCAGAGAGAGCAGATTTTTGTCATCGGAATATCCCTTTGAAAAAATTGCCAGAGGCATCTAAATGTGTTAATGACTGGCCTCGATAGCCTGGAGTTCGCAGTAGAACACCTACAGGAAATAAAGTTTACAACAATGTTAGCAATTCTCGAGAAGCAGGCTAGTACAGTAGCCTATACTATAGTTAACAGCTGGATACTTAAATTTCGTGTTCATAATTCCTTAATTGTTGATCAGGGTACCAATTTTGTATCAGACTTGATGAAGCATTTACGTCATGTACTTCGTACCTGGAAATTATGAAGACGCTCGTTTCATCTACAGAGCGAGTTCCTAGGACGATTTCTAAAATGCTAGCGTATTACGTTGGTAGTAAGTACAACGATTTGGACACATACCTCCAATTCATAGTTTCTGCATATAAGTGTAATTTAAATTCTACCAAAACTCAGTTACCATTCTAGATGGTTTTCTACAGGAAAATTTCATGCCCCTCTAACATCATGATTCATGACCTAAGCTCTAACTGCGAATCAGTCAAAAGATATGGTAAGATGATGTGTGAGGTGTGGCAAAAAAGTGAAAGGAGCCAACTCTAAGCCGTGGAATGACAAGAACATTTGGGACGGCATGTAAGAAAGCAAGTTCAATATTAAGTCAGTCGGTGTGGGTTAGTCACTAATCCTCATATGCCTAATGGAGACAAAGAAGTTCTTGACATAACCAGTGAAAGTTAACGTGCAATTTCTAGTTAAAACGTCTAGTGTCCATGTTGGTAAAGGTTAATCTCTTAAGAGAATGGTGGACGCGTTATCAAAAATTCCAGCAACCATGACAGTTTGCATGGAAGTTACAAGAAAGCCAAGAGGCAATTATCAGCAGATAAACATGATACACATAATGTACTCTCCACAGTGGGCACAAACCATATAATAATATTCGTGTTTTGTTATGTTATTCTCGGAACTACTCGATACATTTCACATCTCTCTTGTTCACGTGTTATTGTGATTTTATTTTTATATTACTTAACGCTGGCTCATTACAGTGTGTTTTTAATATGGTTTATTTAATAGTCTGAGCTCCAGCAAGCCAGATTAACAGAAATTCATGGAACATCTAGGCTCCAGGTTATATCATTCATTATTTTCCAAGTGATTCACGTTTATTAAACAATTTAAAAACGATAGTAAAACAAAATTAAACATTCTTTTACAAAGCGGCAGTTCTTAGAACAAAGAGTGAAATGCTTCGAATTCAAAGGAGCATCATGGCATAACTGATTTAACAGCAAAATCATACTTGACTAAGACAATGGTTTTAAATTACAGACTCAAGATTTAACTCCGTCCTTTAAGAAATATGCCAAATTTAAAGTAAAATATTTGATGGTCGAATGTAAGAAGGCCTAGCGCAGATTTAGTAACAAAATGTTAAAAAAAATTAAATGTCCAAGCTAACAGAACTGACTTAAATTACAAATTACTATATAGCGTGATCTTTTGAGAAAGCTGACAAATTTAAGAGATTCAAGGGTCAGCAAATGGCCCGGCTGGCTAGGGAAAAACTGGAGCAGAAAGGGCACAGCACCAAAAGGGGTCCATGCCAAAAGACAAAAATGCGACAATTCTGAAAATATTTAGATCCTCGTGAACCAGAGGCAGTCCCCGTAGATCTGCTTCACACAAGATTACGACAGCGGCAAATCCCAAATGCCGTCCAGTAATATTGTGCCTCATGTGCCCTCACCCTTTTCAGGCAGGTCCAGTTGCACGCATAGGTTGCAGAAACAGTAGCGGACCCATCCGACAACAGCGCGGTGCTCTTAAAATAAGCGTCATCCGACAGGATGATGCGTAGAAACACCAACATGTTGAGTAGTACGACACATATTCAGCAAATAACTGCCTGAACTTGTAATCCGAACTAAGGAACAACAACAACGATGATTAACAGCTTAAACTAAGAATTTCTAGAATAGTACAATTTAAACTCTGGCGATAACCAAGAATAGGCATTTTAACATAGCCAAGCTACAAACATAGTTTAAACAGATTTTAAATAACAATTTGGAACTTCCCTTCCTGGTTGAAATCCTGGTTCTGTTAATAATATAACGGTTAGATACCAATATACGATTGAGCGCAGACCCAACAAGATTCCAAGAATCAGGTAAGGAGTCTTGCCTTACAGCACAGAAAATTTCACAGCTCTTTGCCAGTGCGTCCGGTGTACTAATAGATTAGGCCAGCTCGGAATTCAAAACATAATTGAAACCTGGTTGGCAGGTACTCAGAGAGCGCACAGGATAAGGTTATGATTGTGGATGGGGCCGTAAACAGTTACTGTGAGTTGCACAATCAAACACACAGCTTCATTTTTCTAAGAACCACTTATTTATTACACATTGGTTTAAAAGATCAAAATTAGACAATACGGCCGAAGGCCTAATTAAAGAAAACTTGAGATACTTTCATGGCTGAAGGTCCGAAACCACACCAAAAACAAGAACGACTGAAGGCCTGGCTTAGAAATCAACTGCAATTAAAATAGACAGTAAAAATAAAAAAACATGCAATTAAAAACAATTAGCGGCTCAAGGGCTACACTACACGTCTAAAGGACAACTATAATTAAAACACATTAATAAACAATTTTTTGAATAAAGAAATTTCTTTTTAAACTTACGACAGAACGGCAGAAAAAGCCAAATTAAAGAAATATTAACTTATTGCACGGCTGAAGGCTACATACAAATTTGAAACAATGGCTGATGGCCTGAACAAGAAGTCTAATAATTTAAAATAAACACCTTCCTTCTCATAAAAACATTTCCTTTACAGAATACACATGGCTGAAGGCCTTATGGAAAGGGGTTCACATAAATCCTCAGCTGAAGCCCACACATAACAAGTCGAACAACTAACGGCTTAGGTCCTGGATCACAAACAATTTCAGATAGAACCAATTCTAAGGGAAAAAAATAAGTAAAATCAATCTTAAAAATTTTAATTTAACACAGCTAAAAGCCTTTATGTAAAATTTAAAAAGAACTGAATTAATACATGGCCAAGGGCCTCACATAACACTTCAAACTAAAATGATAATCACCATCTAAAACAGGTCAAGTGGTACTTAGAAACGTTCCAAGGGTCGGCCTGAGAAGGTAGCTCAAACGTAAGGTGAGATGAGACAGGCGGAAAGAGTTGAAGTTAAACAATCGTATGGGAACCCACACTAGGGACAGCCCAAGGACCGACCAAGAATTTAACCAATTCCCTTCCGTCTGACCAACGACACAACGGTGGAAAATATCGGCTGAAGACGAGGATACGAACAGCACTACATCTTCAGAAAGTGGCGTCTGAAAGCAGCCAAGGGAACAATAACCACTCTAAGGAAAACATGAACCAAACAATTTAAAAGGCTCTCAAACTACACGCCATGCCTGTCAGCATCAAAACGACGAGGAAAGGCACACTGCCGAAAAACTACACTAACAGTCAGGGCAGGTAACTTGGGCGTTAACAGCCACAGGGCAGAAAATAACGCTGGTGCACTTCACTGGCAAGTCACAGTCAATTTAATGATTAATCACAATATAGGAAGATCACTCAACTTCAGCGTCGAGGCTCGGCGGACAACGAACTTTGTCGTTATCGCAGCTAGTGCCTCACGATCCAACAGTGCGTGCACGCCGCCAGCAGTCCCGGCGTGGCACCACGCCGCGGAGGCTTACTCGCTGCTCCTTCTCAATCGATTGACTACCACACACACCACCACCACCCGGAAATACTAGCGGTCACACCAAAGATAGTACGATAGTACTAGTATCGATAAGTCCTGGTGCTGCCACTCAAGGAGGCATGCCAGCAACTCTGTTATGCCAGTCAGTAAGGAAGAAACAAGACGCCACTCGATGTGACGAAGTGCCAAGGAACAAACGGCATGAACGCTCAATAATTAAAAGAGCACATTAATCATAAATGTTCATGACAGCACCTGCGACCACCGTCACACTCCTGCCACTCGCACATAAGGTGACAGTAATATTGTTAGGCGTTATTTGGCAAGGAGATACACTCTTAAAACCAACCAATAAAAAATTTTCACCACAATCATTACACCAGGAGATCACAACTAAGTTACTTTTCAGTGAAACATTACACGGTGCCCAGCAAACACAGAGCTGGTCAGTCACCAAAAGTTTAAGTGATACAGACGCATCCAAATTTCCGGCGCATCCAAATTTCCCGGAAAGCACAAATTCACAACTCAGGGAAAAATCACATAGAGCAGAGATCTTAGGGACTGATGACCTTAGCACTTAAGTCCCATAAGATTTCACACTCGAGCAGGGATGTTAACTGTAGTGACCGCTAACGCCACCAAACAAAATCACATAGCCTGGTCTGACAACAGGAAAGAGGTGCCCTCTCAGAGCACCGGAGTCAGCTAATGATGATCAAAGTCTTTCCAGTTGCAGCGGTTCCCCCAGAGCGAGTCGGTCAAGATACGGACAACCGGTGCATGACAACAGACGTTTCCTCCAACCGACTTTCTTTCTCCTCGTCCCCGCTGGTGACTGGCGATTCCACACTAGACCGCCTAGCAAACATTTCAAACCGAAAGACGTAGCGCATGAACGCCACCCGCCGACCAAAGGGAAAACGAACCAGAGGTACGATCTATGGATCGCAATCGATGCGAGCCGACATGGATCATGGCTGACTTGTTTGGTAAACACGTTTCCGAAGAAGGAAGACAATGATGAAAGTTCGTTTCCTCAGGTGACGGTTTAGCTGGGACAGTCGGATGGGCAGGTTGCTAGGGGAGCTCGGGGTGGAACGCGATACTTAATGTTTAACAATTTCTATAAAATAACATAACACAGGGAAACACTTCTTCAAGTGATAAAAAACAGCTTGTAGTGTAACCTAATGTACCTTATTTTAAAATCACTTAAAACAATGCGCTTTGCATTTTTACAATTTTTCAAAGAAAGTCTTGCATATTTCCCGTTCCGCCCCACCCACGGGGCAGAATGAGATAAGGGTATTTTTTGTTAAATTATTGCATAAACGTTGAATTTGAATTACAAATATCGTATTAAACTATGACAAAATATTGTATAACATGCAATTCAGACTAAGGAATGTATAATTTAAACAATTAAAGTCATTCTTCAAAATAAGAAAATATTTTAATGTCATTCTGAAAAATGTACAATGCTTAATAACTACCAAACCACTAACTACTAGTCCTTTCGTCAGTACTCACAAATCAGTATTTCCTCTTTATCTTCACCGTCTATTCAGCACACGAATTGTGTGCCCACTCTGGCATGCGACCCAGCCCTCATTAGCAAGGGAGTGGAAGTCCCCACAGCAGAGACACTCAGCATCCTCTCTCTCTTCTTCATCATCTTCTTCCCTTTTATTTTTCTTAAGGTCTTTGATGTCCTCTGTTTTGGTTTTTTTGGGTGTACAGTTTGATATTGTTTGCCTTATGTTGCATTGCACCTTTCTGTGGGACTACTTTACGTGCGATAGCATTCTGCAGTTCCTTCTTATAAGGAGAATCTGTTAACACGACGGTTTTTCCTTTTCGTCTTGTAGACCGACGAGTATTTTGACAGATTAGTGGGATTAGTGGGTTTGGAAAGCTGAGTTGTTCGGCGAACATAGCTGGTTGGGAGAGTCTGGCATCCATCGAGGCTGGCTTTGCTGTCTACTTGCATCAAAATATGACGGGGCAGAACGGGACACTATCCCACTCTATCCCGTCCCGTTCCACCCCAAGAGCACTTTTGAGGTTAACAACTTTTATGGAATGTAACACTTGACGTATTTAAACGCATTAAACAAAGCATAACAAATGCCATGCACTTTAAGGGACTGTGTCATTTTAGGGTATACAATTAACAATTAACAGCTTACCTGGCGTTGAAATTCACCAAACGTTAGAACAACGCAAGCGAAAACTTGATAGACAACAATTCACTTAGATCTCGCACTTCAAACTAAAGCAGAATGGCTGCACTTAGTTCCCTTCCATTCGGAGAAATAGTTACATGCCCATATAACAGGTTGCAACACTGTCCAGTGTAGAAAAGAGCAATTTCGCATTGTGCCGGGCTATATCGTTTTGCCCCGAGTTATCCAACATGTCGCCAATGGTGACAGATGTGCTGTTTGCCAGACAACCTAGACACCGACCTTTGACGTGAGGGAAATAAGGAACGAAGTTCACTAGTTGCAAGGTGTATTCTTACGGATAAACAGAGAAACGGAAAACATGAAAGTTCCCACCGAGATACTGGAGGAATACTAAGAATTGAGGCTATCATAAGAACAAATGAGAGACCAACTGACGCAAATAAATTTGTACGTAGGATGCTTGTTCGTAAGTATACAGAGTGGTAGGGCCAGGAATGGACTAGAAGGATTTACGTTGGGTACCACCAAAATTGCAGTAGAATGGCATCCTACGGGTGCCGGAGAGCCAACCACGGTACATGACGATGCAATAAAATCAGCAGACAGCGATTTAGGAAAAGTGCGGACTCGGTTGAGCATACTAGGCAGGAAAATAGCAATAACTAAATTATTGCCGCGAGGGATTAGCCGAGCGGTCTAAGGCGCAGCAGTCATGGACTGTGCGGCTGGTCCCGGCGGAGTTTCGAGTCCTCCCTCGGGCATGGGTGTGTGTGTTTGTCCTTAGGATGATTTAGGTTAAGTAGTGTGTAAGCTTAGGGACTGATGACGTTAGCAGTTAAGTCCCGTAAGATTTCACACACATTTGAACATTTTTTGTTAAATTATTGCGAGGATTAACAGACAGTCTCAATGATGCGAGAATGGGAGTAGCGTCATTACAAGAAGCAGGTTACCATGCGGTAAGCAGACAACTAAGTTCGGCACTGCTGTCGTCACAACAATTTTTGGCAGGGTTGCGCTTAGCAGAAAAAAGAATTCGGTGCAGATCTCCAACACGCGGCGCAGGTGACGGAAAAGAACTTGACAGTATTTTACCATACAGCAACTGTAGTACTGAGTACGGATGGAGCAAGATTGCTCAATCCATCCGATTACCAGTAGTGGAAATTAACGAATGGTAACAATGTCATACAATTCACCATTATCCTGTGAGATGGGAAAAAATGCTTAAGTGGATACAGGTGAGGATGCAGGAGGTATTAATAATTTCTGAGCTCGCAGAGTCTCACGAACGTTTGCCACTAGAGGACCTGTGGGAACGGAGAAGGGAAAATATCACTATTTGTCCAGCCAGAGGAGTGCAGACTGATATGCGGACATGTGAAGTACAACTGTTTCTGGGTAAAATGAAAGTAACGGAACACAAAAGGGAATATTGGCCCCAAAACCTCATTTTCAGAATATAGGGCACATTGAATCTACTCAGTTTATGCACCATAAACAGAAACTATGAATTGCTGTTGGAATTGGAAAGCTAAGGACATGGCACAGTGGGGGTACTTGGGTGAACAGCAGAACTTGTGAGATGGTGGGGACGAACTTTCACCTCCTGACTGCATTCATCGTTAAGACGAAATAACCCACTCCGTTTTGTATTGGCCAGAGAAACAGTTGAAAGTGCTACCAACACAAAACCTAAACTACCTTAAAACATTCTAAATTCCGACATTAATACACTCTTTATACAAAGTAATTGCATCCCAGCAACGTAAAATTTCTTTAGGAAAAAAGTTACAATACTTTCAGCAGAATCAAGAAAAACGACAATAGGTCATAATCGTAACCATTACAACCACCAGTGTTGCCGTGTCTCTGTAAGTAATTTGCATTTTTGCTATCGGCTCGGACATAAAAACATTCATTATCCCATCCTACCAACACATCATATACTTATAGAGTCGTTAACTGATATAAATAGGAAGGTACAGAATACGGAGAATTGTGAGCTTGTGGTAGTTTATAAGGGCTCAAATGGAGACAGCATAGCGTAAACACAGTAGAAATGGTTCACTGAAGCGAAAGTTAGATACTGCGTTATAAAATTAAGAAAGGAAGGAGACATGTGGTCCTATGATCATGCTGTCTGGTTTGCACAGCGCTCAACTGCGCGGTTATCAGCGCCCGTACAAATTCACAACTTTTGCTCAGTCCAGTCTCGCCACTTTTATGAATGATGATGAAATGCTAAGGACAACACAAACACCTAGTCATCTCGAGGCAGGTGAAAATCTCTGACCCCGCCGGGAATCGAACGCGGGACCCCGTGCTCGGAAAGCGAGAACGCGACAGCGAGACCACGAGCTGCAGACACAGGTGGTCGGCTCGCACGAGTGAATAATTAATATAATGTACACAATGTGCAATTACGTTTGTAAATGTATGAGAGTGTTGCAGATGATAATCCTAGAAAATTAGGGACAAATTTTTTGGAGGACTGACGAGTGTTGTAGCCAAGAATAAATTTAGTGGGCACACTTAAATTTGTTTATTTTTTTTTTACTCGAAGCCAAGCAGGGGAGCATAGAACCGGTGTGTGAAGTGATGCTTCGAAATTCCGTGCCGCCAGTGTAGCAGAAGACAAGTACCGAGACGAGTGCTGTCACAGAACACTTGAGCGAGGGAAGCGAAAGAGCAAACCCTGCAATACATTATAACAGGGCACTACGAAGTAATGCTCTGTAGCACCAAGCACCAGGGAACCACTGTAAAAATCCAACGCCGCAGAACGAACAGAATTCCGATAGTCAAGAATAGAGGCGAGGAGCTTTGGTGCATCCAATCAGGGTAAATTCGTTCATCTATCTAGAGCCATCGTGTTACAGGAGCGAGCTCTGCTGCTTGAGTAAACTGGACTGTTGGAGTTCCGAGACATGTTTAATTATGCTGCCTTTCCGGCTACGTCTCCAGCACCATATTCGTTTACGGTCTATTGAGTTGCAGGGAAAGCAGGACATGCTGACTGATAATGGTCTGTCTGCTGCCTGCCTGCTGATTTAGACACCGAGAAACAACCATTCTGATGCAGGCCACAGCCATGGTCAACTGTTGCAGCCTGTGTGGACTTCACGGATGAGTAGAAGACTGGTGCGCCGCCAGCCCTCCATCTACTGAAGGTCGATTGTGGACGAACTGCAACCTGTCATTCCTACACCGTCCAGGCACGGCACATATGTGCAGCCCTCGGGCCATTCCATGTTGATCTGCGGCATTCTTGGTCGTCCCATGTAAGGAGAACAGAGCCTGTCCTTCACAACTACCGTCTTCCTGCACTACACTCACCTGATGCATCTTAGCCCGTCCGTGAGAGCGCTCAGGTATAGAGAAACACTGTGCTGTGAAACGCCCAGTAACTGAGAACGCCTGCTCATCTCCCTAGCTGTAGCCCGCACTCCACCATGTCGGCCGCCGCTCACTGACGTAACACACCAGTGCCATGGCTCGCTGACAACTCTCATCGGCAATTCTGCCACCGGTGCATGACGCTTCGAAGCAGCTATATTACTCTGTTTCATGCATCCAGACAATAAATTGTCATCCCACATGTCACTGTTTTACTAATGCCTCTGAATTCAGCACCCAACCACTCGCGCACCATCGCTCAGTCCCCGACCCTTAGTGACCTTGGTCAACCCACGCTGCTGCATTTGTTTCTCATCTGCTTCCATTAATAAATGAGTCTTTGGAGTTAGAGTTGTCTACCAATAAATACACTGCTGGCCATTAAAATTGCTACACCAAGAAGAAATGAAGAGGATAAACGGGTATTCATTGGACAAATATATTGTACTAGAACTGACATGTGATTACACTTTCACGCAATGTGGGTACATAGATCCTGAGAAATTAGTACCCAGCACAACCACTTCTGGCCGTAATAACGGCCTTGAGACGCCTGGGCATTGAGTCAAACAGAGCTTGGATGGTGTGTACAGGTACAGCTGCCCATGCAGCTTCAACACGATACTACAGTTCATCAAGAGTAGTGACAGGCGTATTGTGAAGAGACAGTTGCTGGGCCACCATTGACCAGACGTTTTCAATTGGTAAGAGATCTGGAGAATGGGCTGGCGAGGGCAGCATTCGAACATTTTCTGTATCCAGAAGGCCCGTACAGGACCTGCAACATGCGGTCCTGCATTATCCTGCTGAAATGTAGGATTTCGCAGGGATCGAATGAAGGGTAGAGCTACGGGTCGTAACACATCTGAAATGTAACGACCACTGTTCAGAGTTCCGTCAATGCGAGCAAGAAGTGACCTAGACGTGTAACCAATGGCACCTCATACCGACACGCCGGGTGATACACCAGTATGGCGAAGACGAATAAACCCTTCCAATGTGTGTTAACTGCAATATCGCCAAACACGGATGCTGTAAACAGAACCTGGATTCATCCGAAAAAATGACGTTTTGCCATTCGTGCACCCAGATTCCTCGTTGAGCACACCATCGCAGGTGCTCCTGTCTGTGATGCAGCGTCAAGGGTAACCGCAGCCATGGTCTGCGACCTAATAGCCCATGCTACTGCAAACGTCGTCGAACTGTTCGTGCAGATGGTTGTCGTCTTGAAAACGTCCCCATCTATTGACTCAGGAGTCGAGACGTGACTGCACGATCCGTTACAGCCATGCGGATAAGATGTCTGTCATCTTGACCGCTAGTGATACGAGGCCGTTGGGATCCAGCAGGACGTTCCGTACTACCTTCCTGAACCTACTGATTCCATATTCTCCTAACAGTCGTTGGATCTCGACCAACGCGAGCAGCAATGTCGCGATTTGATAAAACGCAATCACGATAGGCTACAATCCGACATTTATGAAAGTCGGAAACGTGATATACGCATTTCTCCTCCTTACACGAAGCATCACAACAACGTTTCACCAGGCAACGCCGGTCAATTGCTGTCTGTCTATGAGAAATCGGTAGGAAATTTTCCTCATGTCAGCACGTTGTAGGTGTCGCCACCGGCGCCAACCTTTTGTGGATTCTCTGACAAGCCAGTCATTTGCATATCACAGCGTCTTTTTCCTGTCGGTTAAATTTCGCAAGTGTGGTACGACATCTTCGTGGTGTAGTAGTTTATCACCAGTAGTGTAATTTAAGCTACTTTTAAATTTTACTTAATTGGCAGCTGAACGTTTTATGGTTATTTGCGAGTTATTGAAAATCTGTGTTTCGGAATACTGTGAATAATAATAAGCAATGCAATACCTGGAATATCCCTTCAGAGTGGGTTTCAGAACAATGAGTGTCTCGTGAAAAGTTTCACTATGAAAAGAATCGTAATGTTCGAGAACAAATTTATAGCACGTCTTATGTGCGATCAAACACCTTGAGAGCGATAGAATTTCAACACGAGGAACTTGTTCGGTGATTTCTCTTTCTGTCTCAGACAAGAGTTTATCAATACAAATATGAACGGCTTATCACACTAGTGACTCTCCGTAGTGTGTTGCACACAGAGCTGCGTAAGTCTTCAGACAATGAAATTAAAATGTCACATTTAAAACAGACGAGAAAAACGACAGACAGGTTAAATTAATTTCTTCATCAACATCGGGATCAAATACAACCTTCTTCAAATAAAACTGTTGGTTGTATGTTTCATTTTTCTTGCTTCTCTCAGACTCATGGCAACAAGAAATGACACTAGTTTCTTTTATGTTTAGTTTTAAAAGCTACACATACCCACGAGTTATGAGATGTTGGTCTAGCGGAAAAAAATATTTAAGCTAGCCCAAAATAGCCTTTGAAACTGTAATGTAATTTTCCACCCTGTCGGAGAGGAGAGAGGAAATAATGCGAAAAACCCGTTGCGCAACTGTACTGCATCACTTGATTATTCCGCTTTCAGCCCCGACGACAACAATGTGCTCTCGGTAAATGATGATTAAAGTGCGGCGCGTCTGTCGAATGGGATTCCGACAGAGGCGGAAAATTAATTTTATTCGGAATTTATTGGGCTTTTATCAACTATAATGTGGACATTGTCAAGGCCGTATCCTGTCCAATATAGCTCTAAATTAAAGAGTGGCGGATCCATTGTGCGCTTCGGAATTTTCAATAGCCGCACACGGTGTGTGGAGCCGGGCTAGCCGTCGATGCGCGCATGCGCACTCGTTGCCACACCTGAGAGCCACGAAGCTGTTTGAACACAACAGGTGCTAGCACAGTAATTTACCAATTTGACTTGTTCTTCCTTTGTATTACGAGCCAGCTTTTATGATGACAGAATAACCGCAATCAGGTAACTATAATGTTTTCAGCACTTGCATTGAGTCTCGCGTTTCTCCACCATTTCTTAAAATCCAGAATCTTCGTGTTATTTCAGAGGATACTGTGACTGGCTGCTGAATTATAGTATTATACACTGCTTGACAATTGGTAAGGAACAGCGACGTTCTTGGACAGGAAAAACCTCAGGCAATAGTGGACGATATGAAACACCGTAAACACTAATAGCAGTGGTATGGTACATTTATAACGAAAACGGTACAGATTTCACCACGTGGGGAAGCGGGATAGCAAATAAATAACGTTCACGTTTGGTGGACGTCAGACTCCCAACGCTAAGGTCGATATCGTACTCTCAGTAAAAAATTCACCAATGCACATTTTTCATTCTGGCAACCAAAATTTTAATGAGTCCTTGAGGGATATTGACCCACTCCTCTCTCAAGGCTGTTTTGTTATTTCACGGTTCTAGGAAAGGGTGTTCGTTGAGAATGCCTATCAACACCATAAGCCCCAGTCCACACCGACGAGGTACATAGCCATTGTGTCATACGTAACGTCTTCAAGAAATGGTTCAAAAGGCTCTGAGCACTATGGGACTTAACATTTGAGGTCATCAGTCCCCTAGAACTTAGAACTACTTGAACCTAACTAACCTATAGACATCACACACATCCATGCCCGAGGCAGGATTCTAACCTGCGACGGTAGCGGTCTCACCGTTCCACGTAACGTCTTTCCTTCTCTCTCCACACTAAGTGGTGCGCGGAATCACCGGCCACAGTGAAGCGGGATTCTTCGGAGAACATCTCTTTGGACCAATATTGTTGATGCCAGCCAACATACTCTCTACACCAATGAACTATTTCTCGGCGTTGGTAGGGTTGAAGTAGTGTGTATTTGACGGGCTCCCGAGTGTACAAGCCAGCCTGATGTAATCGCCTTCAAATTTATCTGATAGACACACGTGTACCGATAGTGGTTGCAAGGTCTGCAGCGATCTCCATAGGAGTTAGATGTCTACTCTTTTCTCCATTAGGGCTACCTATCAACCCTCTTGTGCGGTGTGGTGGTCCGTGTACGACCCTCGACATGCTTTCACATATTATTTCCACCGTGAGCGGATTTTTTTAATCGGAAGATGATACGTTTGGACACGACCATTACGTGTACTCTTTGACCGGCTTCGAGCTGTCCAACTGCTTGTCCACAGTCGCGAGCGTTTAAGTGATGTCTTGCAGACATGTTGTCCTACCACACGGAGTGTTACAATAATCGGTTCCACAACAACCATCAAATGCCACACTGCATGAACTGTCGAACGGACACACAGCATTCGTGTACAAACTGAAACGTCCCCTTTGAAAAATTATACAAGACTTTGCTTAAACTGAAACACAATATTTTTAGCGCAACGCAATCTGACTTTCAAAAATCCCTACAAAAGAATGGCCCTGACTAACATTAACCTATACGTTTCACAAATCACTTACCTCACAAAAATCTTCGTTACTCAAGCTACTGCAATACAGCGAGCGCCACTACTGAAAGCTAAATAAAAGATTCAAACTACTGAAGGCACTAACTACAGATAGGCATAGTTAGCAGATGAAAGATTTTAATACAGAACAAACAATGTATTTACCTTAATAGTCTTAATATATATAGCAGTTCATGACATCCAGTCTTACAAATTTCAAAACTCCGCCATCTCTCTCCCCACGTCCACCACTGCTGGCGGCTCACCTTCAACTGCGAAACGCTACGCGCTGTTAACATTCAGCTGCCCAACGCTACAGTGGCGAGTATTACAACAATGCCAACCAGACACTGACTGCACACAGCACAGCCAGTGATTTTTCATACAGAGCGCTATGTGGCGTTACCAATAAAAAAACCTTAACAGCCTGCTTACAATACTTCTATGCACTTAATGCGTCTCGTCTTTTGCATTTCCTTTCGCTATCATTGGTCGAGTGTTCCGTAGTAATTGTTTGTTGTTCCATAGCAAATGGGAGTTGTTCCTTAACAAGCGTCAGTTGTTCCATAGCAGGTGTCAAGCAGTGTAAATACTTCACTCCTGGTTTCCCGCAGACCTGAAAGTTCTCGTACGTCAGTCCCTTCCTGTATGTAGGATTCATCCTCTGCTATGACTTCATATTCTCTACGGGGAAAAGGAGAAGTGCGACACCCTTCTTCGCTCTGATAAACAACTTTGCAAGCAGAATGTAAAAAAAAGGGCCTCGAAAATCTCAGCAAACCGGTAAGCGAAATAGAGAATGTGCTTGACTACGAAGAAAACTAAAATATAGTGATTTTAAAATACACAAACACAACGATGATACAGGAATGAACGAGCAAGAAGCTAAAGTAGTGAAAGCCTTTATCTTGTCTTAAGGTGACGTGGGCGTGAACGGACTATATTTTTACGCTTCGCTTTCGGTGCGCGTTACGCGTGACCTGCAAAGCGGAGAAAATTGAAGTTTTCTACCTACAGTGAATGACATTAACTGAAGCTGTAGAGCTGGCCGCGGTGGCCGAGCGGTTCTAGGCGCGTCAGTCCGGAACCGCGCAACTGCTACGGTCGCAAGTTCAAATCCTGCATTGGGCTTGAATGTGTGTGATGTCCTTAGGTTAGTTAGGTTTAAGTAGTTCTAGGGGACTGATGATCTCAGATCTTAAGTCCCATAGTGCTCAGAGCCATTTGAAGCTGTACAAGGAATCGTGGTCGTGCGGTAGCGTTCTCGCTTCCCACACCCGGGTTCGCGGGTTGATTCCCGGCGGGGTCAGGGATGTTCTCTGCCTCGTGATAACTGGGTGTTGTGTGATGTCCTTACGTTAGTTAGGTTTAAGTAGTTCTAAGTTCTAGGGGAATAATGACCATAGATATTAAGTCTCATAGTGCTCAGAACCATTTGAACCATTTTCTACAAGGAAGTTTATTAAATTGTCAGTTATAGTTTAAGAATTACAACATTTTGTCTAATAGATGGTTTTATAACACTCGTTTCATTTCTGGTACTATTCTCTGGTGCATCATCAGTCTAACCATTCATACTGTGGCAGCCTGCTGTCAACATTCATAGGAACGCATTATGCCTCTTGTTTTGTAGTTTGTAGTGCACTTGAGGAAACAGAAAAATCTTTATTATACCAAATAATTATTTTTCTCAGGTAGCTGAGCAGTCAGCGCGACGGAATGTCATACCTAACGGCCCTGATTCGATTCCCAGCTGGGTCGGACATTTTCTCTGCTTAGGAACTGGGTGTTGAGTTATCCTTATCATCATCATCATCATTATTGCATCCCCATCGACACGCAAGTCCCCGAAGTGGCGTCAACTCGAAAGACTTGCACCAGACGAACGGTATACCCGAAGGGAGGCCCTAGCTACACGGCATTTCCATTTTCCTCAGAAGTTACAGCTAAAATTATATACAGAACGACAAACATAGAAATTTTCTGCAATCTGTTAGGCATACTACAATGAGACTGTACCATTCTTCACTTGGAAGGAATTTGGTGAACATAGTTCAAACCATAGTGAAGATATTATGTACCTAACGTTAGGAAAATGTAGTTTCGAGAAAATGAGAAAAGACTGTTCACAGTGCTTTTGACTCACCGAATGCCTCTTTCAGATAATTACAGCATCATATTTTAGCTGTCAAGCTGTTTCTGTATCCTTTACACTTTTTCAGGAGTCCTTTCCTTACTTGGAACTCTTCAGTGGTGGCCTCCGCAGTCTTTCAGCTTAAACTATTCGCTGACGACCTATGGCAGTCTGAGGAACTATCATATTATTGCCTGGTTAGATGACCAATTAGTCCGTTATTTTTGTCCTGCTAATTGCGCAATCATTGAAACAGATGACAGCATCCATCATACCTATTTTGCATACCTTATTACCAACAAACATGATTTTTGGTACTCGTGGCCAAACACAACTGTTGAATCTCTTATTATGGTTCTGTGTGTGGCCATGTAGACATCTGATAAACAATTTTGTATCTGCAAAGTCCCTGTATATTGACTTTATTGTTTGCAGGACTGTGGCAGTGCGACAGTGAACTGAAAGGAGACGTGGCTGGTGTACAGACTATTGTTCAAAGAGAGTTTAAGAACAAATAAGCATTTTCATATTCGATAATGCAGATATTTTTGAAAACGGGAGATAATTGTCTTTCAGTTGGAAGTACTTTTTTCTATTTTTTAGTCGTTTTCACGTCCAGGTCCCCTTATATTGATAGCAAGACGGCCTGCACATCAGATGGTTGACAAGTGGATCCCCGGAAACAAGCGGCGGGGAGAAAAGTTTATACATGCATTTGGGTGTTGACACATTTAAAGATAGAGAGATCGAGAGCTGAAAACATAGTATGATGAGCTAAAACGTTGTGACCACTGCCTTCCGCGAGCTTAAAAGCAGCCTGATGACGTAGCGGTACCTGGTGAGGCAAGGAAAGTGTATAATTTGTAACCTCCCCACAAAACAAATATATATAGTGTAACCTCCCAACAGGTAAATTCCGTAAACTTGGAACAATAAAATGTGACTAATTTCCTAAAAAAAATGTGACTCATAGATAACCTTTCAGTAATTGACTGTGAATTTAAACTGGTAAATTTTGGACGTCAGCAGTGCTGCGTCATGGCCCTGAAAGATCATACTGAATAAATTCTTACCTCAATGAAGTCACCGGACAACGCATATATATATATATATATATATATATATATATATAATAAATAAACTGGCACAGCCCAGTGCAATGCTGGCCGATAGATTTGTAATGTATAAAAGGAAACAATTGACTTTTCTTTACAATAATCGGGATGCCCATGGATTTTAGAAAGTATTAAATTCTTTAAATTGAGATGAATGATTGTCAAATGTTAATTTTTATAAAGAAGATTATTATTAAGAAATTTTTTTAAATATATACATGGGACTTGATATAACAATACTACAAATGCGCGAGGCTGCTTTTACCTCACATCGCTCTGGCTCCGCCATCGCTCCCCACGACCGGCCCAGCCAACTTCATACACACGACTGCTGGCTACTACAACTGCTACACAGTTCCTACTGCAGCCAACACTGCTCTTTGGTCTGAGATTCTCTTACAGCTAACATATCGCAGGCAGCGCGTGAGCTATCCATCGAAATTACATCTGCTCGGGTGCGCTAGCAACAAATTCCTTAATCATGGACCTCTTACAAAGTGTAGCAGAGGGGCGAATCTGGCACCTCCATTTTACTGCATTTTACTGTGTTAGCTACCTGCGGTTCCATTAGTCGCCAGTCGCTTAAGCGCTGAGCATTCCTTGCTCGGCATGTGAGCGCATTATACATTAAAATGCTGCTCGTTCGAAAACTCTCGATGTGATGTTACAATTACGTGACACCGTTTTGGCCTCAGGTGATATGGAGATGCTTGTTATCGAAGTGCTGTGGGGAAAATACTTCTCGTAGCAAGATTGGCCACTGCTGATGTGAAGGTGAATTGCCCTCAGGCTGCTGCGGAGAAAATTATTCTCGCAGCAGGTTCGGCCAACATCTGGCCCACCTGCAGTATTGTTGGTGGCGCAGTTCCTGCAAGAGCCGATTGCGGGATTGACCCGACTTCTCGTACAAAGAACGAACAGTTTGCCATTTTATCGTACAGCAGACGGGTGGAAGGTAGTCTCACGTGATGTAGAGCGAGTTTCAGCATTCGGTTCTCCACCTTCTGCAGCACCATAATATGTGAGGCAGCGTTCTTTCGCCAAACCACGGCTGCGTACTCTAGCATTGGTATGACCAGTGTCTGGCAGAGCATAATGCCGTGGTGCGGAGGCAGCGATGATCGGCACTTAAGCAGAGGGTACAGGGCGCGGAAACGGCCCACTGCTGTGCTTATAACATCAGGTACACTGATGAGCAAAAATATTATGACCACCTGCTTGATAGCTTGTTTGTCCGCCTTTGGAACGAAATACATCACTGATTCTTCCTTACCAGGTTTACGAAAGTTGTTGGTAGCTTTGTGGATGTTTGTGGTATTAGATGTCTACGCACAGGTCGTATACTTTGCTTAAATAACAGGCCCCTGATTTGCATACGCGGTAATGGCGCCCGATAGGGACCCAGATGGGTCCCATAAGATTGATGTCAGGTGAATTTGGTCACCGTGGCATCAAGGTGAATTCACTACAATGCTCCTCAAACGACTGTAGTACCGTTCTGGCTCCAAGACGAGAAAAATAAAGTGCTGAAAGATGAAATCGCCGTCGGGGAAGATATCAACCATGAAGGGATGCAGGGGTTCGCAGCTTTGAGCGTGTCTTCGATTACTGTCACAGGTCCCAGGCAAGCGCAGGAGAATGTCTCCCATACCATAACACTGCTCGCTCAAGCCTGAGTCCATGGTGTTCTGCACGTTTCGAACCGCCGTTCACTTCGATGATGGTGTTTGTGGAGACGACCATCGACCTTTTTAGCAAAAATATGATTCACAAAGATAGCAGACACTTTTGCATTGATCGATGGTCGAATCTCCATGGTCCCTGCCCACTACAATCATAATTGATTGTGAACACGTGTGGTCTGGTGAGGAGCTCCATGTTCAATAAAGTACGACCAATGGTGTGCTCTTTCGGCAGAGAGGCCACAGATCTCCATGTATCCTACTTTACAGAGCACCTTCTGAAACCTACTTTCTGTCAAGAGCCGGGGAAGTCCAACCATCTAGCGCCTAGTGGTAGTTTCACAGCCATTCTACCTCTTTCCATAGATCTTCACGACAGTAGCACGTGGACATTCGACCAGTTACGCCGTTTACGAGTTACTCGTTCACAGGATCTGCCCTTTGTCAAAATCACTTATCTCAAAAGATTTCCCCATTTGCACCCAATACCTTCGCTTGGGCGATCCCCGTCTGTATCTGCTTCTTTTACACACTTTTGTTATCGCGTCACGTGCCTGCAACGACACCAGGTGGCATCCCACGACACAGTGGTCATTGGTTAAAATGATTTGGCTTATTAGTGTGTAGTCTGAATACATTTGAGCCTCTGTTCGTAGGTCACTCGAGATATTTGACGGTCTTCGTCCATGCGATGGGACCTCCCATGCTGTTGACGGGCAGCAGACCTGGCGGCATCATCTTTCAGGTGAACACTACTGCCTGGCTCTTCGAGGAGGTGCATTTAACACGCCACTTCATCGCCCATACTCTCAATCTGTCGCACGCGAGTTGTAGGCGACGTCACATTCTCTGGACGTTCATACTGTTGGTGAACAGCGCTGAACCGTCGGAGAAAAGCACCAGTTCTACGCACGCCACTCGCGATGTGTCGGCTTTGTACAGGAATTACAGCAAGGGACAAACCAATGACCCTTCCGGCACCCCTGCGAATGTCTGTTGCTCTGTGATATACTTGTCGTCTGCTGTTAGTTATGCCAAGATGGCCGCCGGCTTGATAGTGACTTGATATCGGCTCCGCGTTGAGTAGTAGAAGTGGTATTGAACAGCTGGTATTTACCATCACAAATGGCAAAAGATATGTAAGGTTTAAATAAGTGATCAGAATTTTGGAGTGCAATCGGTCGCCGCTGGCGTGGAAGTGTCGTCCCCACCCATGGTTCTGAGCGCGAACCGGTTCCTAATACGTCACGAGTTGCGCATTGTCAGCCGAGCTGAGGACGCAGCTTGTGGATTCCAGCAAACACTGATGTGTCAGGTGCGCCCAGCTGCCCCGGCCAGCTGCGGGTGAATCAGCAAACGCCAACTACAGCGTTAGTTTGAGGCGTAGCTTACCAACTGCTGAAATGATAATTAAATCAACACCCTAAGCTGTCGACAGGCGTTGATATACATCAACAGGGACAGTTGATAATGTGTGCCCCGACCGGGACTCGAACCCGGGATCTCCTGTCGACAGCTTAGGGTGTTGATTTAATTGTCATTTCATTGTAAGAGAGCTGCATCGTCATCGATGGTGCCTGTTCTTTTGGACATGTCCGAAAGAACAGATACCATCTTCATATTACCAACAGCTCATTGAATACGCCAGCAGCCGCAGAAGGTGGTTGGAGGTTCTGCGCCGTCTACAAAACGAATATTTAGTGTTTTAACAGCTAGATTATTACATCCTCTGGATTATTAACTGAGACTTTGACTGTTAACCATTAAGAACTATCTAGAGAGGGAACTATTATTTATTTCTGTGTCTAATAACGGAAAAAAGTAGGAAGCTCTAAGAAAGTCTTTGCTCCGCGTTTGCATTTATATACGCTGACAGTTCATAAATAAATTGGTGAAATTTGGCGGAGTCGGAAAATTTTGGTGGTGTCGAGGGTACATCCCAGGCGTGTAACCTGACAGCTACCTCGCTGGAGCGAGATGGTTCTGAAACGCCGAGCACTAATTCATAAGATCTAGTAACCAAGAAGTGCAAGCAAGGAGGCCAAAATGATACAAGCAGTCGATGACATCTCGAGAGAATAGCAGAAATGGTTCAAACAGAAAAAATTTCGATTACAATAGGGGAATCTTTTAGGAGCAAGATATGGTCCTTGGGAGTGGGCCAAAACAGAACATGACTGATGATTTGGAAACAGAAACTTTGGCAGCCAAAAAGAATATTATTACCAAAACTGCACAGTTAAAATACATGCAATGCGAAGAGCTACGGAAACTAAGGCCATTAGTAAAAGTAAATCAGGCTCGTACATCAGGAACTGATGAAGAATCACTTGACGACCTTTCTGAAATAAACCTCAGTGAGCATATTAGGAATTTGAGGAAGAAGTCAAAATTAGATTCAAGACAGGGTCTAGAGGCAAAAGAACTGTGAAAAATGTACTTCAGGTTACATCAAAGGTCAGATTTCTTATTCACAGAGAGATAATGTGCATACAATTTGACCTCATTACGCATCAGAGAGTTCGTATCAGTCCAAAAATGTTTTAAATGTCGTGGATTTGGTTACCCGACAAAACATTGTGATAGCCAGTTTGCGAAATATGTGCTAAAACATGCCACAAGAAATCTCAATCTCGTGAGGAGAAAGCTGTGGGATGCATTCCTTGCAGCTTCAAAAACAGAACTTGCGATAAGGCCGGGGGTCCAGAGCGTTCAACCTAGAAAGAACAATACAAAAGGCAGATAGAATGTACTGAATATGGTTCAAATGGCTCCGAGCACTATGGGACTTAACATCTATGGTCATCAGTCCCCTAGAACTTAGACCTACTTAAACCTAACTAACCTAAGGACAGCACACAACACCCGGTCATCACGAGGCAGAGAAAATCCCTGACCTCTACGGGAATCGAACCCGGGAACCCGGGCGCGGGAAGCGAGAACGCTACCGCACGACCACGAGCTGCGGACACACTGAATATGATGACATCATCAACGCAGTACAGCAGCGATAGGTGACTTCAGTCTCCTCCCACACCCACCTGCAAATATCGACAGTATTTATCGAAAGTACGACGTGGAAATAAGAACAAAACACAAACACAAATTTCCATCCATGCGATCAAGAGTCTGGCGGCGAGCAGTGACATTGAGAAAACTTCTAGGGCTACTGGCAAATGACACGTAATTATCACATCTTCTTACATGTGAATTTATTAAGAGTAAATATTTATCTATTACTGATTTCATAGATGATGCAAGCCGGCAAATTCCATGGACTATAATACAGCAATGCACCTAAACCATGAAAATTTTGAATGGCCAACATTCCAAACAGCCGTTTTTATGAGGGCAGAAGAGCTAGAAGAGAAGTAATCAGATACGAACAAGAAATGCAAAACACCACAGAGAATCCTGATCACAAACGTAGTCAATCAAGCACCAATTAAACAAATAAACAAGAAACGTTACGGTACTCAGATAACTTAAAACAGCAAAAACAAATCGATCAGCTGAAGATAAAAAACCCAATGATGCCGAAATAATGACCACAACTAGTCAAGAAAACAACACAGCCAAATGTGAAAAATATGTTAAACGTACAAGCTGCTAATATGGAGAGAATACACACAGCATTTATACACAGAAAGAAAAAGAACAACGAAAATGCACGGTACTGACGAAGAAGACAACGAACATGTACACGATGAAGAACGAGGACTTGCAGACACAAATATAACCATAGAAGACAAAACAGGGATACAGGCAGCAAATGCACAAAGCACGTCACGAAAACAAATCGCCAAGCAGAATTAAGACACCACAAGACAAGAAAAATAAAATAAAAGGAGAACTAAAGAAACGGAACAAATGTAACCGACAACCTAAGGAACAAACAACAGACTACAATAATGTAGAGAATAACGTGCCACTCAGTAGACTAGAACACAGAAACATATTCCAAGCATCACTTAAACTAATATCGAGATTAAATCGTCAAGCTGGAGACAATATATGTTACCCGACGACAAAGCAAACTGACCGAATGATCCTACGCTCTGAAAATGTATCGACAGACAAAAAGGGACTCTTACAGGTATTGGTACGGGTATGTGCTAGGACAAATGAAGGAATTAATTACGGCAACGTATACAAATATCTTGTACGGACACATAGGCGAGTATACTTTGACGTAGACAGGTTGTAGCCGTTTTGTATTAACTACACTGCCATAGTGATTTTCTTACTAAATTGTATGGAAATGTCATGATAGCTGAAGAACTTTTGAAAGTTATGGATGAAGTTGATGCTCATGTAGTGTGTCATCAAGAACCATACTTACGTAATGACAAAGTACCTACCTCCAAGAACACTGTATGACAATTAAAGGAAGACCAGACAACAAGCCAAGCACAAGGGCACAGCTGCACTAATCACACAATTATGTTCTGAACGTATTTCAACAGCTGAGTTAAAAATAGCGAAAGATACTTGGGTAATGTCAATATATGCACAGTACTCATTTGACGTAGAACCCTCCGAAGATAGAATAAAAGACATAGCGCGATTTACAACTGTAAAACGACCAATGATTACAGCAGACATCAATCCACGCTCAACTCTTTGACACGCAGATAGAACGGGTGAAAAAGGAAATAGCAGTGAACGTAATAAGTGAATAGAATCTATTTGTTCTAAATAAACCTGGTCAACAGCTGACCTACTGAAATAACATGGGAAATAAAAGTAACACAGACATCTCATTTGCAAACACTACGTGAATAACACATATTACCGACTAGAAATCTTTAGAAAATGTCACACAAAGTGACCCCAATGCATTTGTAATATACACGGGAACTAGTAACGCAAATATAGACGACACAGTACAGAAACAACTAATCTTAAACAAAGCAGACTGGCATAAAGTTAAACCGATAATTGAGAACTCACCTCTAAATACAATTCACGATAATATTGAGTACCGAGCAGACTAGTACAAGCACAAAATCACAAGCACAAAAGCGAGCAATTCCAAGAACACAAACCACACAAAAACAAATAGTACCATGGTCGAGCATATTAATATGGTTGAGAAAAGAAGCACGAGACAAACGACGCTGCTACCAAAAATGTAAGACAGTTCAGGAAAGAACCATTAAACTACATCATTACTTAGACACAAAACAACCATACAAAAACTCCAAACGACCAGACAAAACCACTGGGACAAATTTGTAAAGAGCAGCACACAAAACAACATGGCGGAGGGGAGCACCTTTTTATTATACAAATAAAGAGTATAAATACCCCATAAGTACTGTCAACATTTATAAGACCGGATGGCACGTTCACAAAAGGTTGGAGATGTTCTACTCGATTCCTTTCCGATTGTGACTATTCACAAGATAACCGACAACTCGCAAACTTACGCAGACAACCAACTGAACGACATGCGAATAACAGAGTCACTGCCCCTGTTGCACTTGAAGAGGTCGCCTTGGCGGTCAGATAATTAAAAAAATGGGATATTGCCTGGCCCTGATGGCATTCACTCGGATACGATCAAAATTGCTGCTCCACAAAATGTACGTCACCTAACGGACTTACTAAACGGCGCATTACTAAAGGGAAGAATACCAAGTATACGGATAACTGACAATGCAATAATTATTAAAAAGTCACACGATAGAGATCTGATTGACCCGTATGTTTTATCAACAACATAGCGAAAATACGAGAAAGACTTCAATGCGACCGACTGCAATCGCACAGATAGCTAGTCTGACTAAATCCCCAGCAGAATGGCTTCAAACAACGCTAATCCGTAGACGACGCAGTAAACATAATAATAGATATAGTGCAGACAACTGACAACAAATCTGCAGCGGTTACATTGACAGATATTGCTGGAGAGCTTTTGACAGCCTCTGGTGGCCGGCTTTCTTCGGATGACTAAGAGATTTTTGGACTCTGTCACTTTTGTATAATAGCCTGGTAGACTACTGCAAGCACAGTATAGTTGAATGGAAGTCTGCCCACCAGACGTTTATCAAAAACTTTGCCACACGATATCCACAAGGCTCCTTTTGCCGGCCAATATTGTGGGACGCTGCCATCGAACGTCTATTGAATGAAATCAATGATAACAGAGCAAAACGGGTGGGGGCATACGGTGACGACCTGCGTGGTGTAGTGTTAGCAAAATCAACACTAGAATTAGAGAAAAAGGTCACAAAACTCCTTGAAAGTATTAACAACTGGTGTACAAATAATAAACTGTTCATAGCAGCTAACAAAACAGTGAACCTGGTATTAAAGGGTACACTTAAAAGGAAGCCTATAATAAAACTAAGCAGTATCTCAGTTAAGAACAGTGGAAGTAAATAGATATCTTGGAATACACCTGGACAATATATTAAACTTCATTGAACACGAAAGACTAATTACTGACATAGTGGTGACAATAAGGCATAAATTAGCTAGACTTAACACGACCTAGTTCAGACTTCCACTGCAGACTATGCGGATATTTCAAATGGCACTCTTTGAGTCAAGAGTCTAATTTCCTGCGAGCACCTGAGCACACCACCTCAGCCTGACCACATACAAAAAAACTGTAAGACGCAAAGAAACAAGTGTGCTCATCAGAATATCCAGAGCTTTTGGAACAAGACGCATTGTGTGTCGTCATGGGTGCGTGCCCCATTGATATCACTATTCGTCACCGAGCAGCGACGTGCTGGTTAAAGAAAGGTGTTATCAGACAAAATAAAAAACGTAACTCGATGCAACATAACACACTGAAGGCAGCTTAACATATGGCGAACTGAGATAACGCAGGAGGAATGGGACCAGACAGACAAGGGACAACGTGTCTGCTCTTCTTTCCGTAATGTATGAGAATACATAAGATTAAAATACATTTACCT
The DNA here is from genome assembly GCF_023897955.1 of Schistocerca gregaria. Taxonomy (NCBI): domain Eukaryota; kingdom Metazoa; phylum Arthropoda; class Insecta; order Orthoptera; family Acrididae; genus Schistocerca; species Schistocerca gregaria. The sequence goes on from NC_064926.1 coordinate 226,295,248, forward strand.
CACAAGAGAAATGACCTATTTACTGATGAGATGTAGCCCATGTTGCCCGTCGCTATCGTGTAGGTCTAAAAGAAACTGACATCTCTATATCTGTTAAATACGGCGCCGCTGAACATGTAGTTCTTCACTGCAACACATTAACACATCTAAGACCGTATGTAGAATTGCAATACCCAGAAACACAATACAGAACAAATGGCACAGCCTGACTAACAGATGTATCTCAAGCCCTTCATGAAGCTTACAGACAAAATAGACTTTATTTACGAACACAACGCAAGTATGACAACAAATCACGTGGCACGCAACGTACACAGACACTGACACTTAATCGCATGAAGCAACAGATACAGAAAGTGAATGTGCTGTACAGATATTAATGTAATCATCCATTCAGGGTCGAAAGGCCAATGTGATACAACAGACCCTAACAACAGAACAAATAAAATAGTATAAAACTGTGTAATTAACATTAGATTACACAGTTAATAGAACAAGACTCTTAAATGAAGAAAAAAGTTATTTTATCAATTGTAAAACAAATGTTTGTAAAACTGTTTCAGTGACGACAGGCTCGAAGTTTTCCCGAGTCTTCGTCTCAGAAACAGGCCAAACTTTCTCTTTCACTAACTTCCCATACCTTCCTTCACTATTTGTATTCTCTTAAATATTATCCGATCTTTCTTTTTTATTTTATAACTTGCATTGACATTAACAAAGACCGAAAAGAAATTTGAAATGTTAACACACTGTCACAGTAGTAACTGCATTAGTAGAATTGTGTTAGTGATAATAACTTGCACAAACCGCTATATAGTTAGTGGGCTAATTGTAGTAAACAAATAAATAATCCCACATATCTGCCCTAACGTGGAAGATCCTCCCAGCAAGGTAGGACCAAAGAGTTGATTCACAAGACTCCATAATCGTACTCATATTACACTTCCATCATAACAATGATGATTTTCATGCACAATCAGCATCCTCATAACACCGTATCATCAGTAGCATTCTCATCAGTGATTTCATTTTAGATTACTCAAAATCGCCTGAAAGTTTTAAACATTAGAAACGAGTTAATTAACGTGTTTTTCTAAAATAGAAACATCGTTTATAATGATCTATTTCCTTCTGTATTTCAAAAATGGTTTTAAATGTGTATAGCCTTTAGTTGAATAGTGGTTTTTGTCCACTGCCAGCCCGCCCATTCGCCGAGAGTAAAAATAACAATGAAGAAAGAAAAATAGGCCATCATTCTAACGATTATTCCGACCAAAAATGGGAAAATTCGCATTTGCCAAGGGGCAGACAGTTATGGGAAGGCGCCTGGGAACTACACTCCTGGAAATGGAAAAAAGAACACATTGACACCGGTGTGTCAGACCCACCATACTTGCTCCGGACACTGCGAGAGGGCTGTACAAGCAATGATCACACGCACGGCACAGCGGACACACCAGGAACCGCGGTGTTGGCCGTCGAATGGCGCTAGCTGCGCAGCATTTGTGCACCGCCGCCGTCAGTGTCAGCCAGTTTGCTGTGGCATACGGAGCTCCATCGCAGTCTTTAACACTGGTAGCATGCCGCGACAGCGTGGACGTGAACCGTATGTGCAGCTGACGGACTATGAGCGAGGGCGTATAGTGGGCATGCGGGAGGCCGGATGGACGTACCGCCGAATTGCTCAACACGTGGGGTGTGAGGTCTCCACAGTACATCGATGTTATCGCCAGTGGTCGGCGGAAGGTGCACGTGCCCGTCGACCTGGGACAGGACCGCAGCGACGCACAGATGCACGCCAAGACCGTAGGATCCTACGCAGTGCCGTAGGGGACCGCACCGCCACTTCCCAGCAAATTACGGACACTGTTGCTTGTGGGGTATCGGCGAGGACCATTCACAACCGTCTCCATGAACCTGGGCTACGGTCCCGCACACAGTTAGGCGGTCTTCCGCTCACGCCCCAACATCGTGCAGCCCGCCTCTAGTGGCGTCGCGACAGGCGTGAATGGAGGGACGAATGGAGACGTGTCGTCTTCAGCGATGAGAGTCGCTTCTGCCTTGGTGCCAATGATGGTCGTATGCGTGTTTGGCGCCGTGCAGGTGAGCGCCACAATCAGGACTGCATACGACCGAGGCACACAGGGCCAACACCCGGCATCATGGTGTGGGGAACGATCTGCTACACTGGCCGTACACCTCTGGTGATCGTCGAGGGGACACTGAATAGTGCACGGTACATCCAAACCGTCATCGAACCCATCGTTCTACCATTCCTAGACCAGCAAGGGAACTTGCTGTTCCAACAGGACAATGCACGTCCGCATGTATCCCGTGCCACCCAATGTGCTCTAGAAGGTGTAAGTCAACTACCCTGGCCAGCAAGATCTCCGGATCTGTCCCCCATTGAGCATGTTTGGGACTGGATGAAGCGTCGTCTCACGCGGTCTGCACGTCCAGCACGAACGCTGGTCCAACTGAGGCGCCAGGTGGAAATGGCATGGCAAGCCGTTCCACAGGACTACATCCAGCATCTCTACGATCGTCTCCATGGGAGAATAGCAGCCTGCATTGCTGCGAAAGGTGGATATACACTGTACTAGTGCCGACATTGTGCATGCTCTGTTGCCTGTGTCTATGTGCCTGTGGTTCTGTCAGTGTGATCATGTGATGTATCTGACCCCAGGAATGTGTCAATAAAGTCTCCCCTTCCTGGGACAATGAATTCACGGTGTTCTTATTTCAATTTCCAGGAGTGTATGATCTCGGAATGGACTAAGCTGATCGGCTGTTCGATTCACTATCGTCGTGAGCATTTACAGAAAGTGACTGTAGGAGGGTGACGACTAGGCCACAACGTTTCGGCCGTCCACACCTCGTCACAGAACGTGGAGGTCGAAACTACGCTGGCTCTGTAAAGCAGGATAGGTGACGATCTGTGACAAATCTGACAAAAGAGTGCAATGCTTGTGCTAGCACACAAGTGTTACAGAACATACCGAACAGCGCACACTATCGTACACGAGCCTCCGCAGCTTACGACCCCTGTTTTTTCCGTGTTGGCCTAACAACAACGTGAATTAAGATTTCTGTGAGTATGATATCACCGAGACTGGATCGTGGATTAATGGAAACGAGTCGCCTGCTGGGTCTTACAGTGTGGACAGGATGACATCTGGTAGGAAGTTTAAAAGCAACACGTAACTGGAGAAAGGAACATAATGATGTAAGAAAGAAAGGCCATGTGCTACCTCTGTTCATACGGTGGATAGTGATGTGAACAGCTTGATAGCTAATGGAGAGGATAGTTGCCACCTCATGGGTACTGGAGTAATCTATTCTGTCATAAAAAGGACAAGAGCAGACTACATGTATGCTTATCTTATAGCTGTTCCATTTTTTTCAGAATTTCGAGCTGTATAAGGTATTTTTTACTTGCGGTTGCTGTAAACAATTGGTGTGTAACACAAATATGCAACAGGTAAATTGTGTTTAACAGTGGCCTCTTCATGCAAATATACATTTAATAAAACTGTCTGCAGAAGTACAGCTACCTCCTATGAGGACCACTTCCCAGTGCACCTACACATACCGTTCGGTACTTACACTGTGTGATCGAATCCGGACATCTGTCTGAAAATGACTTACAGGTTCTTGGCGCCCTCCGTCGGTAATGCTGGAATGGTGTTGGCCAACACTTGCCCTTGATGACTGCGTCCTCTCTCGCAGCCTTTCATTCAATCAGGTGCTGGAAGTTTTCTTGGGGAATGACAGCTCATTCTTCACGAAGTGCTGTACTGAGGAGAGCTATCGATGTCGGTCGGTGAGGCCTGGCACGAATTCGGCGTTCCAAAACATCCCAAAGGTTTTCTACATGGTTCAGGTCAGGATTGTACGCAGGCCAGTCCATTACAGGGATGTTACTCTCGTGTAACACTCCGCCACCGGCCGCGGATTATGAGCAGGTTCTCGATCGTGTTGAAAGATGCAGTGGCTGTTCCCGAATTGCTCTTCAACAGACGGAAGCAAGAATGTGATTAAAACATCAATGTAGACCTGTGCTACAATAGTGCCACGCAAAACAACACGGGGTGCAAGCCCCTTCCACGAAAAAGACGACCACACCATAACACCACCACCTCCGAATTTTACTGTTGGCACTACACGCTGACAGATGACGTTCATCGGGCATTCGCCATACCCACACCCTGCCATCGGATCGCCACATTGTGTTCCGCGATTCGTCACTCCACTCAACGTTCTTCCACTGTTCAATCGCCCAATGTTTACGCTCCTTACACCAAGCAAGGCGTCGTTTGCCATTTACCGATGTGATGTGTGGCTTACGAGCAGCCTCTCAACCATGAAAGTCACGATTTCTCACCTCCCTCTTTACTGTCATAGAACTTTCAGTGGATTTTGGTACAGTTTGGAGTTATATGCCTGCCTATTACGCATTACGATCCTCTTCAACTATTGGTGGTCTCTGTCAGTCAACAGATGAGGTCGGCATGTATGCTTTTGTGCTGTACGTGTTCCTTCATATTTCGACTTCACATCACATCGGAAACAGTGGACCTAGGGATATTTAGAAACGTGTAAATCTCTCGTACAGGCGCATAAGTGACATCCAATCACCTGACCACATGCTAAGAGCGTGAGTTCCGCCGAGCACCCCATTCTGCTCTCTCACGATGTCTAAATGACTACCGAGGTCGCTTATATGGAGTACCTGGCAGTAAATGGCAGCAAAATGCACCTACCATGAGGAATGTTTTTGGGGGTGTCGGGATACTTTTGATCACGTAGTGTAGTATTACACTCGTGATGCTGCACACTTAGGCTGTCTACATGCAGGAACAAGCCTATGGCGGCTGTGATGTGACGAACTCATCATGTCTCTCCTTAGCCATACTCCTTCCTCGGAAGTAGGCCAATCAAAGAGCTTTCAGGCCCACAAACACAAACTTAGACAGTGAGCTATTTTCCCATGGAAAATGATTCCTACAAAGTCTCTTCTCTTCTTTCATCTTACAAAGTTGCTGACACTGCAACAAAGAGCAAGGAACCCCAAAGCATGGCATACCTTATTTTACCTGCTGCCCTGGACATGGTATTTACTGAGGTAAGTGAGTCAGCCACCAAGCAGTTGACAAGTGTGTATTTGTAATGCACCACATTGTCATCACATACACAATGTGACTGACTGCATTAATGATCAGTTGATTGAAAAACTCAAAGGTGACGATGATTTCATTGTTCAGGTGGAAGAAGCTACAGACAGTCATAATGATGTGTGTATAATGTGACTCATTTGGTTTACGAATGGCAACAAATTTAATGGGTATATACTTTTATGCAAGAAGATGGATTTGGAACAAAAGCAATAAATATGAGTATCTTTGAAATACCTCACTGTGCTATGTAATAAAAGGACAATAATTGTGGAAATTATGTGGCATGTCCACAGATGAGGGTCATACTATGAATGGCAATTTCTCCAGATTGAAAGTTTAGGCTCATAAAGAGGCTCTTCATCAATTTGCACACACTGAATTATTCACAGTGAAGCACTAGGATTGAAACGCATGAGTTCTGTCCTTCATTAGGTTCTACAATCATTGAAGTAGTAAAACACATTGAAAGTTGGCCACTTAACTCGAAATGTTTTAAAAATTATGCACTGGTTTGTGGACTTGGGCACTAATTTATTACAATAGCTCTCGCTGGCCCGAAAGTGAGATTATTTTGAAAAGTGTACTAGTTCCAGAAACTACGAAGTGAGACACTTGAGTGCCAATGGGGAAAGAGGGGCAATAATGACTATCTTTTCTGTGAACCGGGCAGACGTATGCAGAGTTTGATAAAATTAAAACAGGGGGGGGGGGGGGGGCAGAATGGTGGCAAAAACAATAAAGTCGCAAAATTTGAATTAAATTAGAAATTATAGATCACAAACCACATAAGAGTTTATTTTTAAGTTTCCTCATTTTCTTTGATATCACCTTAATATTTCTATCTTCAAAAAATTAAAGATCCCAACCAGTAATAAATTTATAATATTTGTTCAGTGAAACAATATTAAAATCGTTATTAAGCTCTATACATTTTTACTGCCCCTAATATACAAATATTCACTTCCAGTAACGTTACATAAAGCATTTCCTTGTAGCTCACTAATTTTTTCAAACAAATTCGAACTGCTAGCATTGTTGATTTTCTTCACTAGGGTACCCATTTACAAAGAGAAACTTTTTATTAAGATAAAAATATATCTTATAAATGGACAACAGTGATAGTAAAAACAATATTATTATTGAAGTTATGTATCTTTTTAAATAAGAGCAAAATTATTTTAAAGACAAAGGTAAAATTTTTGCAAGCATAAACTATTTTTTAAAAAAGAATCACTCTCTGGAACTCTGATGGAAAGAACAGAAAGAGAAAAAAATTCCTTATTGTCATAAACAATAGGATAAATGCTTACAAGAATTAATGAAAAACTTAAGAATAACAAAACACACCCTATACACCAAATACTAATATGTGTACAAAAATCACAACTTTGTTAAAATAATATTAGCTGAAGAAGGAAAGCACCAGTACTAATATTTAATAAAGTCTGATATATTAACAAAAATACTTTTCAGATTTAATATTTTCTAATACCAATTTTTATGGTTTTCATGATTCACCAAATTATATATTAAAAAAAGAAAACTAGAGCGGAAATAGATTTAGAGGACAGAGAATAAAATAAAAGAAAGTTATTCCATTTAACTGTTTTAAAGAAATTACCTCACAAATTTAATTTTTACATTAGAACATGTAGAAAACTTAATTTAAATAACAATATACCACTGTAAAACTTTGAACATAGCTGCTAAGGTTCAGTGACCGTGTCAGAATTATGTTAGAACAAATAAGCCCTCAGTCACAAATATTAAGTGAAAATTGACAAGGTTTCGACGGTACTATGAGCGTCATCTTCAGAATTAGACTAAATGTTCTAAAACATATTAAGTGTATAATACATTAATAAAATTAAAGTTTTTACTGACTGGAAAAAGATGCAGTACTTACAAGTCACAAATTAAAAAAGATCTAAGCCAGAAAAGCGACGCCATAAATAGTTGTAAGTAAGATGGCGAGCCGCTAAGGGCTGCTCGTAATTTAGAGAACAAGGGTTGCAACCCTGTTGTAAAATAAACACAAGGAAAATATTAATTAAAGTCACTAGCACCTTAATACTGAAAATCTACTAAAAGTGTTTCAACTGACATTGCTGTCAAGGCCAAAACTGTGTCAATATAAACTAAACTACCGTATCTGGGGAATAATTCCATCTGCCAGATCACTCCCTCCAAATTAAACCTCAAGATCGAACATGAATTATGTGGATGACATGGATGCGAGGGAGTGCAAATAATTACTCTAATCTGCAAACGTGAAGTGAATGCACACCTGAACAATGTGTCAATATATCTTTCGCTGAATGCACCTATAATTTCAGTGGTGGTCGGATGTTGCATGTATCACCTCCCGTGCCTGTTGATCTGACACAACTATGCTGGTCTGTGACTGAATTTAACAGTCTAAAACTTTCCTGTCTTTCCACGAAGAGGAAAACTGTATGTGGCCCTAGTTAAGACAAATAGATTTGTACACTCACCAAGGTTGGACGTCGTGCACAATGTTGCCCTCAAAAATTATCACAATAACTTAACTATAACAGGTCTTCTTATGTCCCCCGCTATGGGGATACAAGAGAAATCCAACACAAATTCGGTTGACACAGAGCTTCGCCAATCGACAAAGTTATCACGGAAAAATGTCTATCTTGACGTTACCACAGAGCATTAGGTGCTCCATTCAACATGTGACATGTATAGAGAGGGAGTGGCCAATGCTCCCTACCTAATTGACTATATTTTGGCTAAATTTCCCCACTCTACCACAGCATCGCTTCTTTCCACGACTGATGTCGGCCAGCAGACGAGCTTCTTTTTGTCCATCATTGTTTACCCAACCAGTAAGAATCTCTGAAACAAACTCCTGCATATGCTGGCTTCTTCCTAACCAACCAGCTTTTGTGATTCCCTCTGTGCATTAAAAGCTGAATGAGGCCAGGTGCTCAGCATGTGAAGCACATTGACCATGGTAAGATCACGTGATTTTACTATTTACGGAAGGCCCATGGCACCCACTAAGTGTATTTCCCTGTTGCACTTCTGGGTGACAACTGGCAAACCTCTTTCACTTCAGTTCCACTATACAACCAAAATGTTATGCTCATTTCTGCATGCTAAGGAGGTAGAAATTATTAGTGACATGTACATGCAAGCCACATATGTTCTTATTTAACTTCATATTAAACATGTCGCCTAACTGTACTCAATGTAGGGCTTGTGACATATCAATCGATTTGACTTAACAAGTAGAATCGACCTAACGAGGAAGTCAACATGTTAAATGGTAAACATTACCCTGGCACCATATAATCCATATCTGTCTTTTTTATATTACTCAGGGTAATGATCATAGTATTTTACAGCTGAGCAAAGATTACACATATCAATATATTTTATTTTGGCGATAATGACATGTGCTGTAGTTCTTAATTGTATTGTATTAGTTGCACCACTATAAAAGTCATCTCTTCCATTCAAAGGTTCAATAAAAACAGATAACTGTTTTAATTTAAGTTTTTTATGTTTTACTGTATTAATCCAATCACATTCTCCCATCTCTCTTATATTACATCCAGAATTTCGTATTCTTGTACTTGTTCGATTTATTATTATTATTGTTAATTGTCTGAGTTTTAAAACATTTTACAATATGCCAAGCATGATATTGATAAACAGTATTGATTTTTTCCTTGTGTTGCATTCCATGCTGCCAGTGTGATGTATTTCATGTAATTTATGTAATGTATGTGTGATTTGCATGGGAGAGTAGCAAGACAGGTTCAGAGGCAGTGGGTTATGCATGCTCCTTTTTGTACCGCTCGGTCTGGAGGAAATTTTCGTATTGATGGGTGTGCGAGTTAAAGTGTGAGATAAAGCAAAAGATCCACCATCCTATCCAGAAACTGAACTGTAGTGTTAGATAATTACAAGATCATACGATAGAGAATCACCAATGTAAAGCCATGCCCACTGGGCGGAGTTTCTCATGTGTAATTGTTGTAGAAAATGTAATTGTGTATTTAGGTTATAGAATTTATCAGAATAAAAAAAAGGTAGTGAAAAGAAAAAGATTGGTGGCCTTTTCCTTAAAAATAGTATGTTGTCATGATATCCAGAATTTATAATGTGTGCGCCATTCATATTCAGTGCAATGGCCACATGTTGATCAAAGCCTTTGGGTAAGAAAGAATGTGCGGTGTTGCCAGTGTGTAGTGAACAGTCAGAGTTGTGTAAATTACTAATAGTCAGATGTGCGTTATACATTTCCGTGCATAACATTCAAACAGGAGAATAATTTGTAACTTAATTGTGAGTACTAGAGCTCATGTTACTTGATAAATAAGAATGAATCCACTCGCTTGGCAGACCACTCATCTTGCAGGCCTGACTGCTTGATGCCACCGTATGAGCAAGGCATGTGGGTGCCTCTCAATATATCAAGAATAGGTCCTATATAATTTTCATTTTCTACAATATTGAAGAAATGTGAGCTACAACCTTTCTTCAGTTCTTTCAAATCAAATGTTTTTGGAAAGGTAGTAATTGGGCATTGAACAAAATCGCTGTCTGTAATTTTTAGTTCCTAATGCTCTATCTGCAGCAACAGTTTATTTTCTTTGTGGATGATATATGGTTTCATTGTATTTGCAACATAGGACTTGAAAATGAATTCTGACTCATAACTTTTACCATAATGAGATATTAATGTCTAATTCTCATGTATATCAAATGTTATCCACCTACAAAACACATAATTTGTCTTAATTTTATGAACAGTATCACCATTAAAATTGTGAACTATTATTAAAAAATGGTTCAAATGGCTCTGAGCATTATGGGACGTAACATCTATGGTCATCAGTCCCCTAGAACTTAGAACTACTTAAACCTAACTAACCTAAGTACATCACACAACACCCAGCCATCACGAGGCAGAGAAAATCCCTGACCCCACCAGGAATCGAACCTGGGAACCCGGGCGTGGGAAGCGAGAACGCTACCTCATGACCACAAAATGCAGGCTAACTATTATTATATTTGGTATATGTATACCGGTTTCTCATCGCGCATAATAATCAAAGCACATGTATCTCTCAGTATATGTACAATGATTCTCATTGATAGTACTTTTTCATTTTAACTGTTTACCTGTAACTATATTTTTACATTTCCATCATTGGAATGCACAATATCCTTTGTATTCTCCCTTGATATAACAACAATCTTTATTACAATTTTGGCATGCTTTATCGGTAATTTCTTCAACAGTCCTTCTTAAACATGCAGCACTTTTTGATTTTTATATTCCATGTAACATTGATCAGTTTTCATTTCTATTTCAAGATGACAGTGTCTACGTTTTCCAAAGCTGCATTAATTTCCTTCATATTTCTAACAAATGTACTTACATTCTTTACATTTATAAACTATATCCCACACTCTTCGTGACTGTTCAAACATCCATCATTGTAATAATATCTACTGCAGTTTTCACAACATACGTTTTTCTCAGTATTGTGTACTTCCGTTCTGCATAATTACAAAACTTTATTTCTACTTTGCAACTATGTTTCTTGTTGTTGTCATTTCTGTTCCTATGTTTGTCACAGGAACATGATGATCCCAGATTAGATGTCCTACTGTTCATTAGATTAAAATGATTTTTCTACACACACACACACACACACACACACACACACACACACACACACACACACACACACACACACATATATATATATATATATATATATATATATATATATATATATATATATTGGTTTCTCAGGACCACTATAGGTAGCTGAATCGATACTCTCAGTGTAAACAACATTCAATTGAATGTGTAGCAGCTGTTCAATATTTTTCATATTGTCTACAGTGAATCATTCTTCATTGTATTCTCCTAATTGGTTACATTATATGTTGGTTAACTGTGTTGTAATTTGTGCTAATCTCCTTGTCTCATTTTGTTAATCCCACCTGTAGTTACTTATCTACTAAAGTTAATATTAATGTGACATTTTAATGGCACTATTAGGGTTCTAGAGCAAAACAAATTATCGTTATAATTAATTCTTGTCACGCATCCTTTAGTCTCTTTATCAACAGGTAAATTTATTGTTTTTCTCCCCTGCCTCAGTGTATTGTTAATATTGGAATGCTAAATGTGGGTTTTGCTCAATTATCAGACTAGTCAGATGATAATATATCTCTGATTTTATTGCCATTTATTACCTGATACTTTTTATTTAGTATTTGCAGTTGTTATATTCAGCTTATCTACTTTTCTGAGGTTATTTCTTTTTCAGTTGCTTTTATCACAGAATTGAGTGCTTTAATTGTATAACCTGTTTTCTTCGTTAATGGTGTTGAGTTTGCTAATATTAGTATTGTTAAACACAATTGTGCAGTAAAAAGATGAAGTTTTAAATTTTTCTTTAAATCTTTATTTCATTTCTTTTATCTCAAGAGAACTCTTTATTGATGGTTTGGTCTCTTTTTCTTTCTTAAACTGGTTACCATTTGGTCAAGTATCACTGTTTCCTCTTTTTGCGATAGGCAATGTTTTTCAGAAACGTCATCATAAAAGCTGTAAAAGTAATTTATATTACATTGATATCCAAAAATTAAAACACAGCTGTTTCCCTGTCCTGTGTCTAATTCACAATATAATCATACAAACTGATAACAGATGTTGATACGATCGTTTTATGCTTTAAAGATGGTAATCTGGTCAATGGACAACCACACAAACAATGCCGTCAGCTGCCTATCGAGTGGAGTAATGTCTGATGGGTAGTCACACATCTACAATCGCTGTGTACACATTTACAGACAGTGCCATACGACTAAGAGTGGTCACCTACCAGACTCTCTGTGGTGGAAGGCCGTAGGAAGAATGGAAGCAGGACAGTTGCATACTGGTGGGACTCAATGGCTTAGTGTGAATCATTCTGTTGTTTCTCGGATGTGATGACACTTTATAGAGGCTGAAACTGTATTCCAAAGACCAGTGTAGGGCCGACTATGTGTGACATCAGAAAGAGAGGAAACTTATGTAGCTGCAAGGGCATGACAGTATCTCCTTAGTAATGAATGACAACTGGCACCTGGCCTCACTCCATCCTCTGAATGTATTGCATTGAGACAAATTGTATAAAGAAGACATTGGCAGAGTCGCCATTATTGTTGAAGACGTGCTGCATATGTACCTCTGATGTGTTTTCACAGAAGGGAAAGCCTATAGTGGAGTCGTCAGCATGCCTCTTCGATGGGCGAAATGTGGGCCAATGAGTAACGATTGGCTTGGAGAATGATTCTTATCTGGAGGGAACATGCAACACGATTTTGGGTCCCGAACATTGTGGGAAGGAACTGATATCGAAGAGGATCCCTATTGGTGTGGGAATGGACAATGCTGACGGTCGAAAACATCTTTATGAAATTGTACAGGTGAAATGACAAAGTTTAACTAGTGTCAGATATTATGACGAGACTTTGTGACCCATGTGAGCCTGTTGTGAGGTGCTGTGGGCTCCGAATTTGGTCACAGAGCATGGGTAGGTTTTATGCTGCATGTATCAAATGATGTTTAATCTTCTTGCACGCAACATACCTGTACCTGCAACCGATTCTTTCATTCTTTTCAGTTAGGCTCTTTGCACTTGCTTTTCATTTCATTTCTGTACTAGAAATAAGTATAATAAATGAGCGTAGCGTGAGCAGATCCAGCAATACTGCACCATCGCTCTTGGCAAGATCCTAGTGGAGGTTTTTTGCCGTTTCCTTCCGACGACCTGTTACGAAGTTTGTGTGTCATGTGGATGACTGTGATGTGTGCTTGTGCTGTGTAGTGTTCGGTTTGCCTTCTCACGTATGAAGGGAAGGAGAAGGGTGAATGAAACCATCTGCCAGCACATAGTGTAATTCTCTCGAATAATAGGGTCAACAAAATTCTCTGACCCCATAAACAGTGCAACATGCTCTCATTACATGAAACACTGCGGGGACGTTTGGAGTTTATTCCTATCTATTGGCGCAAAGACAGGTGATGAGAAACCATGCGCCGTAACTACTCCTTCCCTTGGCGATCAAACAGTGGCAATAAAAATTTCATCCACCGCCGGGATTCGACCCAACTCACTGCTGAGTCGAACAGCACTGCACAGGTGTGCGTTGGCGACCTCGGCTACGGATGTAGGCCTAAACAAGGTAGCCGTGTTTGAATTTATGAATCGACAGTGAACGCATATTACGGCAACGAACATTTCACTGGTTTGATTGATCTGATAAGGCAACTTTAAATTGAATGGAAGATTCAGTCCATGCCACGTTGTTTACCGAATTAATCAAAATGCCAAAGTTCTGATGAAGCAAACACCGATAACAGTGTAATATGATATAAATATGCTACAGCAATTTTAAAGTTCTTACTTTCCTTTACAGCCCTGTAGCCGAGGAATGAGTCCACTACACGTTGCAGGAATGTGTTGTACCAGATGTTTGCTGGCTCTGTCCAGATGGTCAGCGGGAAATCCTGCCGGCGCGTTAATATTGAGATGGTCGGTCGCACGCTGTAGGAAGATTCTGTGAGAGAGATGACAGTGTTTAGTAGCTAACGTGATTTCCCGGGTTTCAAACCTTCAATATCTTTATATGGGACATTCTGTAGATCCACGATCCCCTGATGTCATGAGATCCTCGTCATTTGTTCACGTGTCCTCCGTTTCATGATACTGTAAGTGATATGTTTATGCTTGTAACGCCAGTTTTGAGCGTCCTTAAATGTTACCTTCGCGACGTGCGTTAATTCCTAAAAAAAAAATGGCTCTGAGCACTATGAAAATTAATATCTGAGGTCATCAGTCCCCTAGAACTACTTAAACCTAACTAACCTAAAGACATCACACACATCCACGCCCGAGGTGGTACTCGAACCTGCGACCGTAGCGGTCGCGGGGTTCCAGACTGAAACGCCTAGAACCTCTCGGCCACACCGGCCGGAGTTAATTCCTAGCTCTTTGTTATTTTCGTTCTGCACTTGTTAAATAATTTCGAGATTGTATGAATCATTTGTTTTCCTAGAGTATGTTCAATAGGGTTGTTCACTGGGAGTGCAAAAGAGGAGCCTTTTGAAGTTCCAAAACAGTAATGTGAGGTAACAGCCTAACTGAAATGCAACTTACAAGTGAATATCAGGCTTTGGGCACGTGCACTGGCCTTCGAGCTTCATCCGTAAGTCCCCCATTTCAAAGCCGTGCTCGTTGAAGTCCAGAAAGCGTTCAGTACATGAACGTTTGGATAAAATATGTTTGTGGGAATATCACATCACACATGTGATTGGACTTTAGGCCAGCTAGCAAACAGAACACAACATTTCTTAACAGAGGAAAATCCTCAGACATAAAAGTAACTTAGAATGTATCGCAATTATACAGCATATCTAAATGACCTAACAGACACCGACGAAAGATGCATGGGGCTGTCCGCCGATGACGTTGTTGTACACAGAGAAGCTACAACATTAGAAAGTGATAACAAAATGTGAGAATACCTAGAGAGAATCGATACTTGGTGCAGGTACTCGCAATTTACTCTAAACATTTTGCACATTAATAGTCATAAAGAACCTTAACTATTTGATTACAGCTTTTCTGAGTAGACACGTGCATTAAATAATAGGAGTATGCACATGGAGACATTTGAAGTGCAACAGCTACGAGTTGTAAGACTGCACATGCCAACAGAGACGGCTTGCAAAACAATTGTGCCACCAACACTTGCGTATTGTGTCTCAGTTTAGGACCATTACCGTGTGGGATTCGTATTGGAAATAGAAAAGAACAAAAGAAGGGAAGTTCAGATCGAAAAGGGTTCGTTTATTAAAACACAAAAGCGTATTCATGATGTTCGTCCAATCCCTATGGCAGATGCTGCAAAAGACAGGTTGTGCGTTACAGTGTGTCTGTTGTTAAAATACTAGAACCTTCCCTCCCCCCCCCCCCCTGCACATTTTCGTCATGCTTCACGGTAATAGCAGCAAAATCTGAGAGTGCTGCCTAAAACGTGCTGCCTGGGAAGGTATTGTCTTTAGAGGCTAACTGTAGATACAATATCACTCCTTTATTGATTTCAGAAATAACACACTTTCTATCAGTGTCTAGACCAGAGGCAGCCAAGAATTCGGCTCATGAACCCTGCGCTGGCTCGCATGTTATGGAGTTCAGTGTGCTTGCCAATTCTCTCGCTGTCTGAATGGGAAGAGGGGAAAAGGGGAAAGAAAGAGAAACTGTGGACATGTTGTACTTAGATGGCAATTTCGTTTTACATGTTTTACATACTGTGGACATACAGACAGATTCAAACAATTTCACAGAATTTTGCACTCAATTTACCCACTTAATCAGGACTTATATAGATTCACAATCGAAAAAAAGGTGTTTCTCACAATACATTGATTGAAACAGTGTGTAATAGCCAACTTCAAATGCAAAGTTTGTAATACATTCCTGATATTCTAATTTTCGTTCCAGCAATGATTTTGCCTTCATAAATTCAACAACAGCGGGTTTTAAGTCGAAAAACCGTTCCAGGTATGCTTCATGACTTAATCGTGTCCTTTTCGTTCAGTTCCATCGAAAGCTAATGCAAGTGGCAGTGAAATAATGCACACAAATTGAAATAATTCGCTATTATTACCACCAGTTTCTTCACGTGTTCAATGCCTGCAAATGTACAGAACAAAGAAACCAATCTGTCGAACATTTCAATCCTCTGCTCTTCTATTGTCAGCTAAATCTTTGAGTTCTTTCTGCATGGTATTATAATGTCGTTTCATCGAAAACTTGCAGTATCCCAAGATTATGTGACTGCTTAATAGGTCTGAGACTTCTCTTCGCTGTCCCGTTCACTTTTAAAAGCTTGTTCTGGCAGATAGCTAGACTGCATCTTTTTCAATAGCCATGGACATATGAACTTTCTTCATCCCACGAACAAATTGGAAACTGTAAACAACACTGACTCCATGGTTCTGCTGAACTAAGAGAGTTCTGCCACCTGACAAGTGCTTCACCACAGTCCTGAATTACTCCAGTGAAGGACCGAGCAAAGGTGGGAAAGGCTGAACATCAGCATGCAGTTTGGCACATTGTGTCCAGCCCTGGTCTAGACATAAAAGTGCTCGCACTAACAATTAAATTTAGTCTACATTCACACTGAAGTTTTCAATTACTTCATAGCATTTCTAAATAATTTGTTTGGAAAAAGAATCTTTCACACTAGAGCAGTCCACAATAGCCTTTATAACTGTTCAAGTCATAATATGTCACACAAATAAATGCTACTGACTGCCAATGACAATCCGTCCCTGGATTTCGTGGTTAATTACTCTCATTTTCAGAACATAACATAAGAGTTACTTACTGCTGCCCCACAAACTTGCGGAAAACTTCAAAACTCATAATACACCACATCAGAAACCTGTTCATATAACTTTCCTGTAACTCACTGCACACTACTATGATGCTCAGTCTGCAAACAACAACACCTGCCTCAGCAAATTTTTGAAATTTGTGGTAAGTTAGTACGGGACCAAACTGCTATCGTCATCGGTCCCTAGTCTTACACAACACGTAATCTAACTTCAAATATCTTACGCTTCGAGCAACACACACCCTTGCCCAAGGGAGGACTCGAACCTCTGACAGGGGGAGCCGCGTGAACCGTGACATGGCACCCTGTCTAGGATCATAACTGGCCCTCTATATCCTGAATATAGTCCCTGGGATAGAATGGGCATCCGAGTTGATCCCAAAGATACACTGTTACACACTGATCGTTGGACTGTTTTGGAGAAGTGAAATTCAAAGAAAGCTGTATTAAGAGGTAATTGGGATGTTGGATAGTGAATATTATAATTATGGTAATGTAGAGTCGGAAAAAAATGCGTTATATGGCTTGTGATGGACATCAGAGCAATAAGTAGGATAGTTGTGGAAGCAGAGAACTCTATTCAGAAATTATCAAATATATGAAGTTAGACTAAAACATAAACCCTATTCTATGTATTATGAAAGATGCATATGGGGGTGTTGAATAAATAAAAATAAGAATATATGACTTGTTCCCAGAATGAGATTTTCACTCTGCAGCGGAGTGTGTGCTGACATGAAACTTCCTGGCAGATTAAGGTAGTGAAGTAGTAGACGAGATACTGGCAGAAGCTGTGAGTACGGAGCCTGAGTCGTGCTTGGATAGCTATGATGGTAGAGCATTTGCCCATAAAAGGCACAGAGTTTTGATGTGCCAAGAAGTTTCATACGATTTATTGTCTCAACAAGTTGTATGCAGATGAACAAATCCAAATTCAAATAATGGAAGGTATGTGTACCACCTATGCCATAGATGAAATATATATAACTAATTCATGTGCATTTTGGGCCTAAGAAATTCTGAAGAAAATGTCAGAACACTGTATTTTCGATAATGAGTAGGAACCAATCAGGAGAAATCTGCAAACACATGACAAATGCCAGAAAAACAAAGTTTCAACTGCACAACATCAAGGATTATTGAAGCATGTAACTACGGGACAGCTTGGATAAATAACTGCAACCAATCAGCATGAACTGCGCCTATGACCCACAAAAAATTAACACAGATATGGAGGTGCAAGAATAAATTTTGAAATTTGCAAGGCTTTATCAATTAAGAGAGGCCAATGTAAATATAATGATTAGGAAGTTTCAAGAAAATTCTTTTGAAAACATTATCAAACCACATTTTATGTTAAGTGACAATAAACATCAATTTAAGACGAAGAGTTGGGAATAATTCAAACAAGTCATGAACAGTTAACAAGTGATAGTGCAGGTTTGCCACCGTTTGAGCTTCTTTTCAACAAAGAATTGCAGAATACAGGGTGTAAATTTTAAGTTGACAAACCAGAATAACTAGAAAAATAAACTTCACACAAAAAAATGTGTATGGTTCTACAATTATCCCACCACCCCGACCCCTGGGGGTGGGGTGGGAGGCAACTTAAAAATTTCAAATTGGAACCCCCATTTTTTTGCAGAATCAGATTCTACATAAAAAACCTGCATATATTTTGTCTTACACAATTGTTTTGATTCTTGGTAGTTGGCACTGTAATTCAAGAAAAACCATGTTCCCATTTTTGCGTGGTAGATGGTTTTGTATCAACAAAAAGTGCTCATTTACTGCGTAAATTTTGATTCGCTAAAACTAAAACTCTCCCTCTCTCCATATAGGGTGGGGTTTGGGAGAGAGGAATTAGAGTTTAACAAATGTTTACCCAGATATTAATTTTTTCCGCTGATTCAGACAGCTGTAAAACTATAATTCCTCTCTCTCAAAATCCACCCTATGGGGAAAGAGGGAGAGTTTTAGTTTTACCGAATCAAAAGGGTTCCCACTTGAAATCTTAAAGTTTCCTCCCGGGGCTGGGGTGGCGGACCAATATTAGCACCAACTGATGTCCTCCTCGAAAATAATCAACTTCCGATTCTACACATTTTTTTCGTGCGAAGTTTATTTCAGATATAGACTTAGACCATAATGTAGTAGTGATGAAGAGTAGGCTGACGTTTAAGAGACTAGTCAGGAAGAATGAATCTGCAAAGAAATGGGATACGGAAGTACTAAGGAATGAAGAGATACAGTTGGAGTTCTCTAAGGCTATAGATACTGCGATAAGGAATAGCTCAGCAGGCAGTTCATTTGAAGAGGATTGGACGTCTTTCAAAAGGGCAATCACTGGAGCTGGAAAAGAAAACATAGGCACAAAGAAGGCTACTGCGAAAAACCATGGGCAGCAGAAGACATACTTCCGTTGATCGATGGATGAAGGAAGTACAAAAATGTTCAAGGAAAATCTGCAATACAAAAATAAAAGACGTTTAGGAATGAAATAAATAGGCAGTGCAAAAAGGATAAGTCGAAATGGTTGAATGCAAAATGTGAAGAAATCGAAAAAGAAATGATTGTCGGTAGGACAGACTCAGCAAATACGAAAGTCAAAACAATCTTTTGTTAAATTCAAAATAAGGGCGGTAACATTAAGAGTGCAATGGGAATTCCATTGTTAAACGCAGAGGAGACAGCGTGTAGGTGTCAAGAGTGCACTGAAGGCCTCTGTGAGGGGGAAGAGTTATCTGTTGTGACAGAAGGAGAAACAGGAATGGATAAAAAGGGAAAGTGAATCTAGAATGAGGGTTCAAAAGAGCATTGGAAGACTTACGATCGAATAGAGCAAGAGGGACTGATAAAATTCCATCAGTATATGTAAAATATTTTGGGGGTAGTGCAACAAAAGGATTATTTACGTTGGTGTGTAGAATGTATGAGTCTGGCGATATATTATTTGATTTTCGGAAAAATATCATCCACACAATGCCGAAGACTGTAAGAGTTGACAAGTGAGAGAATTATCGCACAATTAGCTTAACATCGCATGCATCCAAGCTGATGACCAGACTACAGGTAAAATAAGAACACTGGAATAGAAAATTGGAGATGTGTTTGATGACGATTAGTTTGACTTTAGGAAAGGTAAAGGCACCAGAAAGGCAGTTCCACTAATGCGATTTACAATGGAAGCAAGACTAAAGAAAAATCAAGACACTTTCATAGCATTCGTATACCTGGAAGAAGCGTCCGACAGTGTGAAATGGCGCAAGATGTTCAAAATTCTGAGGAAAGTAGGGGTAAGCGATAGGGAAAAACGCGTAATATACAACATGTAAAAGTATCAGGAGGGAATACTAAGAGTCGAAGACCAAGAACGAATTTCTCGTATTAAAAAGGTGTAAGACAGGGATGTAGTCTTTCGTCCCTACTCTTAAATCTGAGCATCGAAGAAGCAAAGACGGGTAAAGAAGAAAGATTCGAGATTGGAATTAAAATTCGAGGTGGAAGGATATCAGTGATAAGATAGCTGATGACATTGCTATCCTCAGAGAGAGTGAAGAAGAATTACAGGATCTGCTAAACAGAATACAGAATACAGAATATGGGCTGAAAAAGACGAAAGTAACTAAAAGTAGCAGAAGCGAGAACAGTGAGAAACTTAACATCAGGATTGATGGTCACAAAGAAGATGAAGTTAAGGAATTCTGCTACCTAGGTGGCAAAATAACCCATGACGGAAGGAGCAAGGAGAACATCAAGAGAGACTATCAGTGGCAGAAAGAGCATTGCTGGCCAAGAGAATTCTACTAGATCGAACATAGGCCCCAATTTGAGGAAGAAATTTCTGTGGATGTACGTTTGGAGGACAGCATTGTATGATAGCGCAACATGATCTGTGAGAAAACCAGAACAGAAGAGAATCGAAGCATTTTAGATATGGTGCTACCGACGAATGTTGAAAATTATATGCACTAATAAGATGAGGAATGAGGAGTTTCTGGACAGAATCGGAGAGGAATATACGGAAAACATTGAAAGGAAGAAGGGATAGAACGATAGGTCATTCTTTAAGACATCGGGGAGTAACTTCCATAGTACTATAGGGAACTGTTGAGGGTAAGAACTGTAAAGGAAGACAGAGATTGGCATACAGTCAGTCGATAACTGAAGACGTAGACCGCAAGTGCTACTCCGAGATGAAGAGGTTGGCGGGCCACATCAAACCAGTCTGATTTAAAAGAAAAATCGGCATTTACTCTTCCCACCCTAACCAATATCAAGGCTCCCACTGCTCGAGGCTATCTTGTACGTATCCTCTAAGATGACAAAAGTTATGGGATATCTCCTAACTTTGTCGGACTTTGTTTCGCCAAGCTTAGTGCAGGAACTCGACGCGGCAAGGGCGCAACAATTCGTTGGAAGTCCCCTGCAGAAATATTGAGCCATGTTGCTTCTATAGCACTTCGTAATTTCGAAAGTATTCCCAGTGGAGGATTTTCTGCACCAACTGAGCTCTCGATTATGTCTCACAAATGGACAACGGCATTCACGTCAGGTGATTTTGGTGACCAAATCATGCTCTCGAAATGATCAGAATGTTCTTCAAACCAATGGCGGCCAATTGTGGTCTTGTGACATGCACACTGTCATCGATAAAAATTACGTCGTTGTTTGGGAACATAAAGTTCGTGAATGGCTGCAAATTGTCTCCAAGTAGCTGAACATAACCATTTACAGTCAGTGATAGGAAAATGTAATGCAAATACAGCTCACACCATTATGGAGTCACAACCAGCATGCAGAGTCCTTGGGTCCTTGGCTTCGTGGGGTTTGCTCCACAACTCTTACCAACTAAAATCGGGTCTCACCTGACCAGGCCACGGTTTTACAGTCGCCTAGGGTCCAACCCTTATGATCACGAGCCCAAGAAAGGAGCTGCAGGCGACGTCGTGCTGTTAGCAAAGGAACTCTCGTCGGCCGTCTGCTGCCATAGCCCATTGACTCCAAATTTCGCCACTCTGTCCTCAGGTATACGTTCTTCGTGCCCGCTCTGGGAATTATCCGCCTTGGAAAACTGCTGAAAGAGTTTCGTTACACACGCAGTTTGTGAAATTTCAAATCTTACCACGTCCCTGTTGAGGTCATGCCATTGTCTGTCATATTGCATATTTCAAGTCTGCAAAATCAACCATATATTCTTCGCTGAACGGAGATGCCTGAACTTTCAACCTACATGGGTACGAAGCTTAACAGCCGTGGCGCCCCCTGACGTAGTTATAAATATACTGTGTCATCCAGAAAGTTTTGTGAAATCTACATTTTTCACGGAATGCTTGCCTTTATTGCTGAGTGATGTCTTCTTTTCGACTTCTAAGAGATTGACCGTATTTACGTCCATTTCTGAGGCGTTTACATCCTACTGCCAGCAATAAAAACCGCGTGCGGTTGACCAGTTTAGTAAGGCTGAAGATCAATCACAGTAGGCTATACACAGGCAGGTGGGTCGTCACCTATTTATGTGCATTACCAGAGTGGCCCTTGATCCATAGTAACTGCATAGTTGATGTTGACATTCACACTGGTAGACTAATTGAAAAATATCAAGCTCATGGCGGTTACTTTCATTTCCCATTTCTGTTTTTCTAGGGCACTCGTCGAATTCACGAACGTAAGGACGTGGTCGGGCTGATTTGCTGCATATCTGACTTCGGCAGCGAAGCTTCTAGCTTCCATCAAAAGCTTAATTTTAGCCCAATCTGGTATTGTTATTGTGATTTTCAGTCCGAATGCTAACTTGATGCAACTGTCCATGCAAGTATGTCCTCTGGAAACATCTTTATTTCTGACAAGGAATCCCTTGAGTGCGAGGTCGTAAGTTTAATCTTTATTAAGGCCCATTTCAAAGTGTTGTGTTAACAATTGCCAGGGGAAAAATATTAGTTGCTAATGACTCACCATGTGCATCAGGAGGGTGACGGAAAATGGGTGTTCGGGAGATGCAGTCATCAACATTCTACGGGATTTTTGTATTACACTTCAAAAAACGGACACCGTTGACATTCAAGAAATGTTCAGGACGAACCAACCATTAACTTGCAGCATGATTACCAAACAAAAAATGTCGCGCCACAGTCATCACAAAGGCTCGCACCACCAAGATCGAAGGTGAGCTCCTCGGGAGTTACAAACCAATCAAAACGTTCAGCTGGGTAACCACTCTTAAAGAATGCATACGGAATCATGTTGCTATAACGTGGTGATGGGTACTGATGCAATGTGATACTGATGCAATGTGCCGGCATGCAACCGAATGCGCAACAGCCCGTTCGTGAAGCTTCTCATGAAACTGGATATTCTTTAAGGCGTAGTTGCAGATAGTGCAATAATATGTTTGATGTTGTTGTCTTCAGTCCTGAGTCTGGTTTGATGCAGCTCTCCATGCTACTCTATCCTGTGCAAGCTTCTTCATCTCCCAGTACCTACTGCAACCTACATCCTTCTGAATATGCTTAGTGTATTCATCTCTTGGTCTCCCTCTACGATTTTTACCCTCCACGCTGCCCTCCAATGCTAAATTTGTGATCCCTTGATGCCTCAAAAATTTCCTACCAACCGGTCCCTTCTTCTAGTCAAGTTGTGCCACAAACTTCTCTTCTCCCCTATCCTATTCAATACCTCCTCATTAGTTACGTGATCTATCCACCTTATCTTCATCATTCTTCTGTAGCACCACATTTCGAAAGCTTCTATTCTCTTCTTGTCCAAACTAGTTATCGTCCATGTTTCACTTCCATACATGGCTACACTCCAAACAAATACTTTCAGAAACGACTTCCTGATATATAAATCTATATTCGATGTTAACAAATTTCTCTTCTTCGGAAACGCTTTCCTTGCCATTGCCAGTCTACATTTTATATCCTCTCTACTTCGACCATCATCAGTTATTTTACTTCCTAAATAGCAAAACTCCTTAACTACTTTAATTGTCTCATTTCCTAATCTAATTCCCTCAGCATCACCCGATTTAATTTGACTACATTCCATTATCCTCGTTTTGCTTTTGTTGATATTCATCTTATATCCTCCTTTCAAGACACTGTCCATTCCGTTCAACTGCTCTTCCAAGTCCTTTGCCGTCTCTGACAGAATTACAATGTCATCAGCGAACCTCAAAGTCTTTACTTCTTCTCCATGAATTTTAATACCTACTCCAAATTTTTCTTTTGTTTCCTTTACTGCTTGCTCAATATACAGATTGAATAACATCGGGGAGAGGCTACAACCCTGTCTCACTCCTTTATCAACCACTGCTTCCCTTTCATGCCTTTCGACTCTTATGACTGCCATCTGGTTTCTGTACAAATTGTAAGTAGCCTTTCACTCCCTGTATTTTACCCCTGCCACCTTCAGAATTTGAAAGAGAGTATTCCAGTCAACATTGTCGAAAGCTTTCTCTAAGTCTACAAATGCTAGAAACGTATGTTTGCCCTTCCTTAATCTAGCTTCTAAGATAAGTAGTAGGGTCAGTATTGACCGAATCCAAACTGATCTTCCCCGAGGTCGACTTCTACTAGTTTTTTCTTTCTTCTGTAAAGAATTCGCGTTAGTATTTTCAGCTATGACATATTAAACTGATAGTTCGGTAATTTTCACATCTGTCAACACCTGCTTTCTTTGGGACTGGAATTATTATATTATTCTTGAAGTCTGAGGGAATTTCGCCTGTCTCATACACTTTTCTCACCCGATGGTAGAGTTTTGTCTGGACTGACTCTCCCAAGGCCGTCAGTAGTTCTAATGGAATGTTGTCCAATCCGGGGTCCTTGATTCGACTCAGGTCTTTCAGTGCTCTCTCAAACTCTTCAAGCAGTATCTTATCTCCCATTTCGTCTTCATCTACATCCTCTTCCATTTCCATAATATTGTCCTCAAGTACATCGCCCTTGTATAAACCTTCTATATACTCCTTCCACCTTTCTGCCTTCCCTTCTTTCCTTAGAACTAGGTTGCCATCAGATCTCTTGATATTCATACACGTGGTTCTCTTTTCTCCAAAGGTCTCTTTAATTTTCCTGTAGGCAGTATCTATCTTACCCATAGTGAGATAAGCTTCTACATCCTTACATTTGTCCTCTAGCCATCCCTGCTTAGCCATTTTGCACTTCCTGTCGATCTCATTTTTGAGACGTTTGTATTCCTTTTTGCCTGCTTAATTTACTGAATTTTTACATTTTCTCCTTTGATCAATTAAATTCAATATTTCTTCTGTTACCCAAGGATTTCTAGTAGCCCTCGTCTTTTTACCTACTTTATCCTCTGCTGCCTTCACTACTTTATCCCTCAGAGCTACCCATTCTTCTTCTACTGTGTTTCTTTCCCCCATTCCTGTCAATTGTTCCCTTATGCTCTCCTTGAAACACTGTACAACCTCTGGTTCTTTCAGCTTATCCAGATCCCATGTCCTTAAATTCCCACCTTTTTGCAATTTCTTCAGTTTTAACCTACAGGTCATAACCAATAGATTGTGGTCAGAGTCCACATCTGCCCCTGGAAATGTCCTACAATTTAAAACATGATTCCTAAATCTCTGTCTTACCATTATATAATCTATCTGATACCTTTTAGTATCTCCAGGATTCTTCCATGTATACAACCTTCTTTTATGATTCTTGAACCAAGTGTTAGCTATGATTAAGTTATGCTCTGTGCAAAATTCTACCAGACGGCTTCCCCTTTCATTTCTTAGCCCCAATCCATATTCACCCACTATTTTTCCTTCTCTCCCTTTTCCTACTGACGAATTCCAGTCACCCATGACTATTAAATTTTCGTCTCTCTTCACTACCTGAATAATTTCTTTTACCTCATCATACATTTCATCAATTTCGTCATCATCTGCAGAGCTAGTTGGCATATAAACTTGTACTACTATAGAAGGCATGGGCTTTGTGACTATCTTGGCCACAATAATGCGTTCACTATGCTGTTTGTGGTAGCTCATACACACTCCTATTTTTTTATTCATTATTAAACCTACTCCTGCATTACCCCTGGTTGATTTTGTATTTATAACCCTGTATTCACCTGACCAAAAGTCTTGTTCCTTCTGCCACCGAACTTCACTAATGCCCACTATATCTAACTTCAACCTATCCATTTCCCTTTTTAAATTTTCTAACCTACCTGCCCGATTAAGGGATCTGACATTCCACGCTCCGATCCGTAGAACGCCAGTTTTCTTTCTCCTGATAACGACATCCTCTTGAGTAGTCCCCGCCCGGAGATCCGAATGGGGGACTATTTTACCTCCGGAATATTTTACCCAAGAGGACGCCATCATCATTTAATCATACAGTAAAGCTGCATGTCCTTGGGAAAAATTACGGCTGTAGTTTCCCCTTGCTTTCAGCCGTTCGCAGTACCAGCACAGCAAGGCCGATTTGGTTAATGTTGCAAGGCCAGATCAGTCAATCATCCAGACTGTTGCCCCTGCAAGTACTGAAAAGGCTGCTGCCCCTCTTCAGGAACCACATGTTTGTCTGACCTTTCAACAGATACCCCTCCGTTGTGGTTGCACCTACGGTACGGCCATCTGTATCGCTGAGGCACGCAAACCTCCCCAGCAACGGCAAGGTCCATGGTTCATGGGGGGAATATGTTTTATAAGCACTGAAAAACAAACATCCAGAAATTGAATGTGTCCAGTGGTTCCAGGAACGAACTGCAACGTCGCACACCTTTCAGGAGAGACAGTTCGCTCTAAAGGAGTATGGTTTTTATACGCAGACCAGGAATCAATAAAAAGTAAGTTATTTTGCCCAGCTATTGGCCGAAAGCAGTGCTCATACCATAGTTATAATTCTCTTACCTCCATTTTTTGACTCTTGTTTGCTGTGACGTACACATTACCGACTGCCCTTTCAAGATCACGCAAACGAGAAAGAATCGTAAGGAGCAGCGCACCTCCAACTTACCGCAACACAATAAATAACTTTCCAGCTAATTTACCATTCATATTAACAGTCGGCATACGAATGTGTTAACGCATTGATGTTAGTTGATACAGCTCTGTTGGTGCCTCTAATTTCCAAGATTCCTTACATATGCCTTTCCTTTCCAAAAGCGATTGGTCGGAATTGAAAACGAATTCCTAACTGAACGAAACGATCAGTTTGTTTACGTCATCTACAAAGTTTCGGGGCGATTCCATGCATCGTCTAGTTGACGCTTTGTTTGGAATTATGTTATCTCATATCTTCAATTTCCGTAGTACTACTGGAAGTTACGCAATTATTCACTGCTTCTCTTGAAATCACTGTAATCTATGTTTGGTGTGTATAATGTAGTACGTCACTATTATGCACATTCTGTAAATTATATAGAGCATCCTTGAAACAAGCAAGCACCAGTTGTTGTAACAAGTGCGCCTTTATCTCTCTTTAATGTTTATAGTTTTCATATGCATTACACGGTCATATTGCTGCGGACTTATAAGATCTTCCATGTGCGTAATTATGTTTAGTACACCCTCCTTGGACAATGTTTGTCCTGTACAAAGCTCCGCTGGAAACAGGATTTGTGTCTCCCTGTCCGAGAAGGATGATGAACTGGATGGATCGACACCTGTTTCAGGCCGGCCAGTGTGGCAGAGCGGTTCTAATCTGGAATCGCACGACCGCCACGGTCGCAGGTTCGAATCCTGCCTCGGGCATGGGTGTGTGTGATGTTCTTAGGTCAGTTAGGTTTAAGTAGATGACTGATGACCTCAGAAGTTAAGTCTCATAGTGCTCCGAGCCATTTCAATCATTTGAACCTGCTTCAGTAGCACATTCACTTGTTAAGCGGGTATCGTCATCATTATATTCCTCATGTACACTATCCGTGCAGTCGAGCGTATACGACACTGACTCATCTTTCAGAAACTCTAATATTTCATCTGCCACTTCTTTCTCATTCGGTGAAATTCCTTCGGTTCCCTCCTGACGAAATGTCAACTTGGGAAATTGTTGTTGTAGATGTAATGCAATATTTCCTTTGTTTATCGGTACCATTGTTCTACTTTGAATCAACACCAATAGAACTGTTACACTGTTGCGAGTTACTCGTCGAGTAAGGTGTTGAAATACGCTCCACAGCCCCATGCTGTGCTCACGATAGGGTACCTCCAGTCCCGCCCCTGTTGCAATTGCCGGCCAATATTTTGATTGCATGATTGGCAATATGCGGGGAATCGCATGCCGTAAACATCATTTGCCTTTTGCGACCCCACACTCAAGGGATTCCTTGTGAGTAACTACTGCATATTACATCCTTTTGAACTCGACTTCTGTACGCATCGCATCGTCAAATGGCTCGGAGCACTATGAGACTTAACTTTTGAGGTCATCAGTCCCCTAGAACTTAGAACTACTTAAACCTAACTAACCTAAGAACATCGCTATTTTTACCTCCCAACTTCCCTCATTACCAGAATTATGAATCCTTGACTACCTTAGAATTTATTTCCTTAACCAAACCGCTTTTTAGAGAAGTATTGCCAAAAATTTATTTTTCCACAGTGCTTTCAGTTGTGAGTCGGTCTAACAGACTAGTCTCCATGATTATTCTGTAGCTACACATTTTAGGGGCTTGTATGCTCTTTTGGTCTGTACTGCTCATTCTCTATCCAGTCGGTGTGGCCGAGCGGTTCTAGGCGCTACAGTCTGGAACCGCGCGACCGCTACGGTCGCAGGTTCGAATCCTGCCTCGGGCATGGACGTGTGTGATGTCTTTAGGTTAGTTGGATTTAAGTAGTTCTAATTTCTAGGGGACTGATGACCTCAGATGTTAAGTCCCATAATGCTCAGAGCAATTTGAACCAACCTGTTCAAAATACACGGCCTGTGGTAGAATGGTCACATAGTCTACCCCTCACTTCAGTACATGGCTATACTCCATACAAATACTTTCAGAATATTTATCCTAATACTAAAATATATGTTTAATGTTAACAAATTCTAACAAATTTCTCTTTTTCAGAAATGTTTTTCATACTGAGGCAAGCCTGCACTTTATGCCCCCTACTTCGGCCAGCATAGGTTATTATACTGACCAAACATCTACTTCTCTTACTATTCCAGTGTGTAATCTAATTCCATCACCATCGACTGATTTAATTTGACTGCCCATTACTTTTTTTCTTTTCTTTTTTTTGCGAGACACTATCGGTTCCAGTTACCTGTTCTCCTAAGTCGTTTACGACCTCTGACAGAACTTTAATCTTTATTCCTAAAAATCCCATTGGTTTCATTTGTTGGCTGCTCAGTGTGCATACAGACTAAATAACATCGGTGATAGGTTACAAACCAGCCTCACTTCCTACTCAACCATTGCTTCCCTATCGTGGTCTTAAATTCTTGTACTTGTTTTTCTACTACCCACACAAATTGTAAACACCTTCAAAGTATCGTCCCCTGACAAATGTTGTAAAACATAGATTTACATTATCTTAACCTGCCTTCTAAGATAACTGGGAGGTGCCGGCCGGAGTGGCCGAGGGGTTCTAGGCGCTACAGTCTGGAACTGCGCGACCGCTACGGTCGCAGGTTCGAATCCTGCCTCGGGCATGGACGTGTGTGATGTCTTTAGGTTAGTTGGGTTTAAGCAGGTCTAAGTTGTAGGAGACTGATGACCACAGATGTTAAGTCCCATAGTGCTCAGAACCATTTGAACCGTTTGAACCATAAGTGAGAGGTCAGTATTGCCACTCTTGTTCCCACATTCCTTTGGAACATAAATAATCTATCCCGGGGTCGGATTCTACAAGTTTTTACATACTTCTGTAAACACCCTGACGGAAAAAATTACAACGCCAAAAAATTTATTTAGAGTAATGAGATTTCGGGAATAAATTTCCCTAGGTAACATAGTACGTAAGTGATTAACACTGCAAGATGACAGATTAATGTAAGCGCCACATTTCATCACAAAACACAACAGCCTCCACCCTGCTCTCGAACAAGCTCTCGCTGGTCACTACGGAAGTCGCAAATGGTTATGATTTGGGGTTAGTGGAACGATCGTAGCCCTCCTTTAAGCAACCTATTTGCAAACCAACTGCTGCTCAAAATGGTACTGCAAATGGAGTGTGATACGCCAGAGCCACACACGGAACACTTCGGTCTCCCCTCTCAGTAATACCACGTGGACATCCGGAGCCCTTCTTCTTCGGTTGCACATTCTCGTGATCAACCCTGACAGCAATCATGTACACTGGGCTACATTCCTGCCATATCTTTCTGCAATATCCCAGAAGGAAGATCCCGCTTCCTGTAGCCCTATTACGCGACCTCGTTCAAATTTAGTGAGGTTTTGATAACGGCGTCTTTGTCGCCTTAAAGGCATTCTTGATTAACATCAACTCACAACGTCCAATCTCAAAGGTAGCTAACGCTGACGACCGTTACAGCGTGTTGTTGTTGTTGTTGTGGTCATCAGTCCTGTGACTGGTTTGATGCAGCTCTCCATGCTACTCTATCCTGTGCAAGCTCCTTCATCTCCCAGTACCTACTGCAACCTACATCTTTTTGAATCTGCTTAGTGTATTCATATCTTGGTCTCCCTATACGATTTTTACCTTCCACGCTGCCCTCCAGTACTAAATAGGTGATCCCTTGATGCCTCAGAACATGTCCTACCAAACGATCCCTTCTTCTAGTCAGGTTGTGCCACAATCTTCTCTTCTCCCCAATCCTATTCAATACCTCCTCATTAGTTATGTGATCTACCCATCTAATCTTCAGCATTCTTCTGTAGAACCACGTATCGAAAACTTCTATTCTCTTCTTGTCCAAACTATTTATCGCCCATGTTTCACTTCCATACATGGCCACACACCATACAAATACTTTCTGAAATGACTTCCTGACACTTAAATCTATATTCGATGTTAAAAAATTTCTCTTCTTCAGAAACGCTTTCCTTGCCATTGCCAGTCTACATTTTCTTAATCTAATTGCCTCAGCAGCACCCGACTTAATTCGACTACATTCCATTACCCTCGTTTAGCTTCTGTTGATGTTCATCTTATATCCTCTCTCCAAAACACTATCATTTCTGTTCAACTCTCTTCCAAGTCCTTTGCTGTCTCTGACAGAATTACAATGTCATCGGCAAACCTCAAAGTTTTTATTACTTCTCCATGGATTTTAATACATGCTCCGAATTTTTCTTTTGTTTCCTTCACTGCTTGCTCAATATAAAGATTGAATAACATTGGGGATATGCTACAACCCTGTCTCATTCCCTTCCCAACCACTGCTTCCCTTTCATGTCCCTCGACTCTTATAACTGCCACCTGGTTTCTGTACATATTGTAAATAGCCTGTCGCTCCCTGTATTTTACCCCTGACACCGTCAGAATTTGAAATAGCGTATTCCAAGTAAATCTGATTTGCATCCTCAGAATTCCGCTACTTGCGCCACTCTTATGTGACTGCTGCGAAATCTGAATGGATATAATCTTTCAAATGTATAAACATGGCTACCAACTTTCGCTTAAGTAGCACAAATCCTTCTTCGTGTGCCGACTTTTTTCTGCCCGTATAATTTGCGTCAGTTTTTTGCAACCATGACTTATTAAACTGACGGTTCGGTAGTATTCACACCTATCGGCACCTGCCTTCTGTGGAAATACACTTATTAAATTCTTGTTTAAGTCTTTGGGTTCTTCTCCTGTCTCATAAAGTTACTGTTGTGTACAAAGTTCCGCGTAGTCAGCTTGTACACAACTTTCCCAATAGAGCGCGCCCCGCTAAGCAGAACAGCGCAGGCCCAGCGCTCGTCCGTCTCTGCACTACGAGATGGCGCTGTCTTAGAGACGGACCAAATTCTGCTTCCGCCGATACGCGTATTAATATGTAACGCAGCCAATGAGGTTGCTGCTAAGGTAGAACCTTTTCTCCTCGCGGATCACACTCGCGCAGTGATACCTAAACGCTCGAGGTATTACAACGAGTGTACAGACCTCCGATTAGTCATTCTGCATTAGCCTGCATTTTTCTGTACCAGTCTATAGTCAAGTTTCAGTCTGAACCTAATAAGATTACCATATTCCTGTACATAGACATGAAGATAAATGTATGGACACTTTGTCAAGTATCAGAGATATCTGAGAATAAGATTAACGTACCAAGACCAAAGGAACTTCAGATTGTCAATTGTAAACTGCATCCAGAATCAAGTTACGTAATATCTATGATTTTTATTATTTTAATAAAAGTGTGAAAATTAATCAAGTTCTGTTTAAAATCGGTCACCGTCAATCTGCTACTCTAAGCGTGCGAGTGGCATTTCTATCGTCTGACCTAACACCAGAAGATAAACACGCCACGATAAGACCACGAGACATATTGCTGACACTCGCCTACTTCGTTAGAGCAAGTCAAATAATCGGATGGAGTGTGCACCGAAGGTCTTACAGTACGCACACCACACTTACACAGCAGGTGGAATGGTTTTGTGTTGACAGATTCTCCTTATGATCTCAGTAACTCTGAGGAAGTGTCTCCCACTCCGAGGCCCTCCCGAAGGAAAGAGAAGCGATAGTGTCGGCACATGACTCTCACGTTCTTAGGATGGAGCTGAATTTAACCTGCCTCTCGACTTTGCTAAGAGACATCACACTGGAACTAACTGGAACCGCCTCAGCTCTGCGGTAATTGGAAGCTGATGCGTCAGCCGTTGGTTGCCCTGCGAGGCTGGAGTCAGCAGTGACGCGTACCTGAAACGCTTTCACAGGGACGGACGTTGTTTACTCTGGGAGAGAGACGTCTGAACTTAACCAGCGGTAACTGTCCTCCCGAAGGTTCGTGCACAGCACGCCAGCACACCTGGCGGCAACTTTGTGAACTAGGCGTGATTTACGGGCACCGTGTACGCCGCTGCGTCGATTCGCGTGGCGTCCCGCTTACAACTTCCTTATCTTTTGTGAGATACTTCGAAGTTGATCCGCAGCAGATATCTCTCCTTATTTACTGCTCTCGGTCTAATTGCTCTGCATTGATTTCTCGACTTAAATCATTCCTCGGCGATACTGTGTTACGTATAGCACACATTACTGTTGTTACTTCTATTGTCTTCTGAAGTATGATGTGCGGTAGTTTCCGAAGACCATTTATTTTAATTTTAATGGTAATCCGTGACTTACGAAATGGTGCAGGTCCTTATAGCTAGCATCACTTTCTGCGTTCCTACTTTGTTAGTTATGTTTCATATTTCTCTGATGGGAAATAACGAAAAAAAGTGCAGAATAAACTTTCTAAATCTACGTTCGTTAACGAAAGTTAGAAATTGAAACTGATCATATAAAATACTGAAACTACAGTTGTAAGCAATCATAGATCAGAACACCAGACGTGTAAACTGAAATAAGCAAAGTCGGTGTAGGCTAACGAGGACTAATTGTATTCAAAGAAATCCGACGAAGATGGAAGCAATAAGCGAAGAATCATCAATAAAGAAATAACAAACATCCTGGACATTTATTTAATGACAATTTTCTAACAATAATACAGAAAGATAAAATGTTGGGGAAGAAAAGTAAGGGGTGGCCAAGAATGGAAACAGTAAATCTACTTGAGGTAACAAAAGACAAACATATCAAGTTGTGAAGAGGACAGCAGAAATATAGAAGAGTGGTTGCAACGACGAAGTACAGCCTTTAGAAGCTGACTGATTGATTGAGGAGTATGTATTCATGTCGAGTGTTACGTTTGTGTTGTTGATAATCTACATTAGTCTCATGCTGAAATTGCATTTATTGGTGCTAAACGCGGGCCTACGAGCTCTGCAAGAACTGAACATATAGCAGTAAAAGAAACGAGTACTACATTGATAACGTCTAAACATTTACTCCCTTGTTCAGTGCAGATTTTACTTCCCTGGTCTATCAGTCACTGTCTATCACTCACTAAATGGAAGTTTAGTTAATGACTCGTACCTCACAATTTCTTTCCATTGTTTCAATTTATTTCATCACTTCTTAATTTACCTGAATTAAACTTAAGATTGGGGCTTTAGATTAGCATCTGGATCTACTGGATATGTTCTGCCTCTTTGGTGCCACTAACAAAACAATTGATTTTAAAATGACAATTTCATGAAATAAATGTTCGTCATAGTTTCATGCAGCGGTTTTAAAACTCCACACTATACATGCCGATTAAAAATAAAATGGATAAATTGATCACTATTTCATATCGGACCACTCTGTGAAACAAAGCATAGCTCAATACTGATTTAAAAAAGAAACGTTATCCCAATAATATTGCGGCCTTCTGCCTCCTAAAACTAAAAATCGATAATTGATCGATAGCTGTGACCTGGTAAAATTCAAAACATGGAGGTCTGGAATGGGTACTGTACAATTACTGACTGTACGACGAATACAGAAGTTTCTTCATTGTTGAGAAAACAACTATTGCGTGTGAATGTAGAGCCTGTAGTTCTAACACGATTGTTCCCTGCCACCGTCTCATCGATAACAATCTTCTGGACACTCCATTCGCCAGAACACCATGCTAGGTGTTGGAATGGACTTTCCTTGGAACATGTAGACTTATACTGACAGATCAATGAAAGACGATTTCCCACTTATCTTCCTTCACTCATCATTCAACAACCATTTACGTTTCTTTTTATTTTGTCTAATAAATTACTGTTTTAGTTCGGAATTGAAAGAACGTATGTAGTAGTACCGTAACAGTATATACACTGGTTGCCACCAGTAGTGCGACGTTATCCTTTCTCCGCCCGGCTCCCTAACCCCAGTGAGACAGGCGTCTATTTGAATGAAACAAGTTTTCTGCTACAAGTCACTGTGACTGGTAACAGTAAACTTGTTTCATTCTATATCAATAAGTAACGGTAAAGCCTAACCTAAAGTATTCGCATTTAAAGGCGTCTACTCATTTGCTTTCCCCTACTTTGTACACTACCGATGTCCTCATTTAGTTTGTCCTGAGAATGTTACCATGGGCGAGAACAGTAATCAAGTATAGACAGTAAATGTGTTTTGTATGTAATTTATTCTGTAGACAAACTGCATTCTCTCCGTCCTTCTAATGATTCATGACCTATCAAACGACAATTTAAAGGGGCATGGGAAAAAGGAGTTATTGCTACAGCTCGATTCAGATTGTTCAAGCGTATCTGTTGAGAGGCTGAAACTGGGAAGAGACCAAGCGACTCCAGAGATATTAGCATGCAAATTTTGTTGTAAGGGGAAAGATCCATTTGTTGTAAGGGGAAATATCCATTTGCTGTAAAGGGAAAGATCCAGATACGTCAATTTTCGAATGAAAAGAAGCAGGCAAGTCAGTGGTGATTCATCCAGTCACGACAGAGCAAGCAAACAGAATTCTGATAAGAGCTACTCCCACATGCTAACTGGAGCCCAGGAGAAGCAACAAGAAGTTGGCTATCTGCGTAGACTGTGAAAAAAAAGTATCTCTGCCAAATACAGAAAATGATGTTTATGCGGTAACTTTCGATATATTAAACAGAAAAATCTTTTTGTTTACTGTGAATACGCTGCAAAGAAGTGTGCAATTGAAGTGATGTCAATCATTTTTCGCTTCGTTACTCATGACTTCGCTTAGGGCAAAGAAGAGCTCTGTATGTTTTGTGATTCTGCTCATTGTGGTCTTCAGTCCTGAGACTGGTTTGATGCAGCTCTCCATGCTATCAGATCCTGTTCAACCTTCTTCATCTCCCAGTACTTACTGCGGCCTACATTCTTCTGAATCTACTTAGTGTATTCATCTTCTGGTCTCCCTCTACGATTTTTACGCTCCACGCTGCTCTCGAATGCCAAATTTGTGATCCCTTGATGCCTCAGAACATATGCTACAAACCGGCCCCTTCTTCTTGTCTTGACTTTTCTGTAAATTAGAAATCTACTCTGTAGGAATCAGCATGGGTTTCGAAAAAGACGATCGTGTGAAACCCAGCTCCCGCTATTCGTCAACGAGACTCAGAGGCCATAGACACGGGTTCCCAGGTAGATGCCGTGTTTCTTGACTGCCGCAAGGTGTTCGATACAGTTCCCCACAGTCGTTTACTGAACAGAGTAAGATCATATGGACTACCAGAACAATTGTGTGATTGGATTGAAGAGTTCCTAGATAACAGAACGCAGCATGTCATTCTCAATGGAGAGAAGTCTTCCGAAGTAAGAGTGATTTCAGGTGTACCGCAGGGGAGTGTCGTAGGACCATTGCTATTCACAAAATACATAAATTACCTTGTGGATGACATCGGAAGTTCACTGAGGCTTTTTGCAGATGATGCTGTGGTATATCGAGAGGTTTTAACAATGGAAAATTGTACTGAAATGCAGGAGGATCTGCAGCGAATTGACGCATGGTGCAGGGAATGGCAATTGAATCTCAATGTAGACAAGTGTAATGTCCTGCGAATACACAGAAAGAAAGAACCCATATCATTTAGCTACAATATAGCGGGTCAGCAACTGGAAGCGGTTAATTCCGTAAATTATCTGGGAGTACGCATTAGGAGTGATTTAAAATGGAATGATCGTCGGTAAAGCATATACCAGACTGAGATTCATTGGAAGAATCCTAATGAAATGCCATCCGAAAACAAAGGAAGTCGGTTAAAGTACGCTTGTTCACCCACTGCTTGAATACTGTTCAGCAGGGTGGGATCCGTACCAGATAGGGTTGATAGAAGAGATAGAGAAGATCTAAGGGAGTGCAGTGCGCTTCGTTACAGGATCATTTAGTAATCGCGAAAGCGTTACGGAGATGACAGATACTCTCCAGTGGAAGACTCTGCAAGAGAGACGCTCAGTAGCTCGGTACGGGCTTTTGTGGAAGTTTCGAGAACATACCTTCACCGAGGAGTCAAGCAGTATATTGCTCCCTCCTACGTATATCTCGCGATGAGACCATGAGGATAAAATCAGAGAGATTAGAGCCCACACAGAGGTATACCGACAATCCTTCTTTCCACGAACAATACGAGACTGGAATAGAAGGGAGTACCGATAGAGGTACTGAAGGTACCCTCCGCCACACACCGTCAGGTGGCTTGCGGAGTATGGATGTAGACGTAGACGTAGATTTGTATTGTTGACTTAAATCCAGTTGCGTGATATCGCTCCACTTTGAAATAAGCGTGTTTCGACTGGGCCTACGCTGCTTCTGCAATTGTGGGTGCTTCAGGCACGGCACAGAAGCTGCAAGTGCAGCAGAACATGGTCCTGCGGCGAGCGTTGCATTCCCCGTGCTTCGTTATGTAGTTACGTCACACAGTCGGTCGGCAGCTTTACATCATTTAATTGTAGTTTATTAGTAATGCCCGGAGTTCTTTGTCAAATAATACCTGTGCACTTAAGAGCTGTGCACTATTCACAAGGACTAAAATATCGAATATTGTGACTAAAGAAATGTGAATTTAATTTTGCATTTTTCGTCGTACAGGTTCTGTACGGTACTTATTTTTTCAAGGATGGTGTAATTTTTAAGATATTACTTCATTTCTCTCTCGTTTGAGATTAATCAATTTATGATACAATGATTCAATCTTCCAGTGCTGGTTAGTACGAGAAATACCCGTTACTCTAGGAAAAACGCAATAATATTGCTCAAGAATACCGCAACAGCTTGAAGACGGTTATGCAGCAGTTTTCGTACACTGGAAGAAAATGTAGCTGCTTAATGAAAAGCATAGTGTTTTAAATTAATTATCTATCCTTTTTGTAATTTCAGTTCCAAACATCTATAAACTTTTTCACTCACCTAGTTAAATTTATAACTCAATTTTCATGTTTTCTATCATTTTTACGTAATTTTACCGACATTTTCGGTGGTTTAGTATTAATTTTGCGGTATCACTTACCAATACCACCCTACTGGCATATCAGTGTATGCAGTGAAATTACAAGTTTCTGTTAGAAGCAGTTGCGGTCGCGCGGGGTCTGACAGACCGAATGGCGCGCAACGTCTGAACCACACCTCCAGCGACTTCTAACTATGATTGCCCTCTGCCGCTGCGATATAGAACGGCAGCGACTTGCAGCCCATTTACACCTGGACCTTCATCCTTACGACATTACCACTCCTGTTTAGTATGTGGCATCAGATGTATATGCACAAGTCATGTAGCCTTGCAGTACATTTACTCAGTAATGATATTTGTTCTCAGCAACATGGACCAGTTTAAAAGCGACACTGACAATCATGATTATAGTACTAGAAGAAAGAAACACATACACTATCCTCTACTTAACCAATCTCTGGCACAGAAATGAGTAAAATAAGCTGCTGTAAAAGTTTTCAGTAAATTACCAGATGAAAAAAAATATCTGACAGACTGCAGAAATAGTTTCAAAAATTATTTGAAATCATATCTCACTGAAAACTACCTCTGTACCGTAGGTGAATTCTTGAATAAAAATAAATAAATCTATATGTATAATACACTCCTGGAAATGGAAAAAAGAACACATTGACACCGGTGTGTCAGACCCACCATACTTGCTCCGGACACTGCGAGAGGGCTGTACAAGCAATGATCACACGCACGGCACAGCGGACACACCAGGAAATGCGGTGTTGGCCGTCGAATGGCGCTAGCTGCGCAGCATTTGTGCACCGCCGCCGTCAGTGTCAGTCAGTTTGCCGTGGCATACGGAGCTCCATCGCAGTCTTTAACACTGGTAGCATGCCGCGACAGCGTGGACGTGAACCGTATGTGCAGTTGACGGACTTTGAGGGAGGGCGTATAGTGGGCATGCGGGAGGCCGGGTGGACGAACCGCCGAATTGCTCAACACGTGGGGCGTGAGGTCTCCACAGTACATCGATGTTGTCGCCAGTGGTCGGCGGAAGGTGCACGTGCCCGTCGACCTGGGAACGGACCGCAGCGACGCACGGATGCACGCCAAGACCGTAGGATCCTACGCAGTGCCGTAGGGGACCGCACCGCCACTTCCCAGCAAATTAGGGACACTGTTGCTCCTGGGGTATCGGCGAGGACCATTCGCAACCGTCTCCATCAAGCTGGGCTACGGTCCCTCACACTGTTAGGCCGTCATCCACTCACGCCCCAACATCGTGCAGCCCGCCTCCAGTGGTGTCGCGACAGGCGTGAATGTAGGGACGAATGGAGACGTGTCGTCTTCAGCGATGAGAGTCGCTTCTACCTTGGTGCCAATGATGGTCGTATGCGTGTTTGGCGCCGTGCAGGTGAGCGCCACAATCAGGACTGCATACGACCGAGGCACATAGGGCCAACACCCGGCATCATGGTGTGGGGAGCGATCTCCTACACTGGCCGTACACCTGTGGTGATCGTCGAGGGGACACTGAATAGTGCACGGTATATCCAAACCGTCATCGAACCCATCGTTCTACCATTCCTAGACCGGCAAGGGAACTTGCTGTTCCAACAGGACAATGCACGTCCGCATGTATCCCGTGCCACCCAACGTGCTCTAGAAGGTGTAAGTCAGCTACTCTGGCCAGCAAAATCTCCGGATCTGTCCCCCATTGAGCATGTTTGGGACTGGATGGAGCGTCGTCTCACGCGGTCTGCACGTCCAGCACGAACGCTGGTCCAACTGAGTTGCCAGGTGGAAATGGCATGGCAAGCCGTTCCACAGGACTACATCCAGCATCTCTACGATCGTCTCCATGGGAGAATAGCAGCCTGCATTGCTGCGAAAGGTGGTAAACACTGTACTAGTGCCGACATTGTGCATGCTCTGTTGCCTGTGTCTATGTGCCTGTGGTTCTGTCAGTGTGATCATGTGATGTATATGACCCCAGGAATATGTCAATAAAGTTTCCCCTTCCTGGGACAATGAATTCACGGTGTTCTTATTTCAATTTCCAGGAGTGTATATACAATTTGTGCCAGTTAAGGGAATGGAGTGGTAAAAAATTTCAAGCATAAAAAAAGAAAACCTTGATTCATGTGTGCATTGCTTAAGCACTCGACACGTTCCACATCATAACGGTTTCCATGAGACTGATCAATGGAACACGTAACTAATCAACTAACTAACCAACTAGCTAAGTGTAATTCACGTAAATAACGGGCCGCTGATTTGTGTGCGTGGTGATACCGCCTGATAGGGACTCAGAAGGGTTCCATCGGATTCACATCAGGGGAATGTGGTGGCCAACACATCGACTTGATTTCACTATCATCATGCTCTTTTAACCACTGTAGCACCATTCAGGCTACGAGACGGGGACGATTACACTACTGATAGACGAGACGACATCGCCTTCAGGAAATACATCAAGAATGAAGGGATGCATGTGGTCCGCAGCTAAAATGATGTCTTCGATTTCTACCACAGATCTTATGTAAGCGCAGGGGAATGTTTTACACAGCATGATACTGCTTCCACTAGCCTGTGCCAGTGGCGCAGTGCATGTTTGGAGCTGCCGTTCGCTGCGATGACGGCGTTTGTGGAGACGGCCATAGACTTGGTCCAGCAAGAAACATGATTCATCCGACACGTTTCCAATGATCCACAGTCGAATCCCAATGGTCCCGTGCCAGTTGAAGTCGTAATTGACGATGTCGTTGGGTCACGAAGGGAACACGAAGGTGGGGGGAGGGGGGGTCTGCTGCCTAGTTCCATGTTCAAGAACGTACCGTGAACTGTGGGCTCCGAAAGACTTATGCGTGTCCCAGCATTGTGCTCTTTCGACATAAATACCACAGATTACCATCAATCCTACTGTTACGGGCAAACAAGCCTCGAAACCCAAGTTGTGTGAAGAGTCCTAGACGTCTTACCACTGTCCTTCTACATCTTTCCGTAAATACTCACGACAGTAGCATGTGAACATTCCACCAGCTTCGCCGTTTTAGAGAAACTCTTTCACAGGCTCTGCATGATAATGATCTGCCCCTTGTCAGGGTCGCTTATCTCAATGGATTTCCCCTTTGGCGGTCATATCTTCTGTAGTGTGATCCCCCATCCGTCGCTGGTCAGCTTACATACTTTCTTTGCGCGTCACGTGCCCGCAACAACACCAGCCGGCACCTAACGTCGCGGAGAACAGTGGTCATAATGTCTTGGCTGTTCAGTATAACTGTCACCGTTTTGCTAACAAAAATGGTTCAAATGGCTCTGAGCACTATGTGACTTAACTTCTGAGGTCAACAGTCCCCTAGAACTTAGAACTACTTAAACCTAACTAACCTAAGGACATCACACACATGCATGCCCGAGGCAGGATTCGAACCTGCGACCGTAGCGGTCGCTTTGTTCCAGACTGAAGCGCCTAGAACCGCTCGGTCACACCGGCCGTTCTTTTGCTAACAGTGACAGTTATAAGACAGTTCACTAACGACATGTTCTCACCAAATTTGCATTCCCATTTACTTGGCAATGGCGACTAATGCCGAAGCAGAATAAAGATCAGGAAAGTCGCGAATGAAGACTAATTCTTTTAAGCAGCTGTTATGGTACATCTTTCCAATAACCTTGTCATTAGCTGATATACATTATGCTGTTAGCCCTAAACAAGATAAATTGTTGACGATACCGTCTTTTGAAGTGAAGGGATACATTCTATGATTCATTCGCTTAAAAGTCAGATCCTTAAATTTTATAAATTATGTGTTGATAATATAATAATAATAAATATTTTTGAGAATATCGACCAGCAATACTATTTCAGTGTTATAATCATTCAGAATAACAACGATCGGAACCGTCCATATTTTTAACATAGGAAAATAGCCGGTCGATTCAATTGAAACTAAAAGACTATAAACAGATGAAAGACGTGAAACATATGGCAACAGCGGACAAGTAGCTCCATTAAAATAAAGAGCACGTCCAAAAACCATTTCTGTTAAATTTTTCTCAATCAGTTCAACATCCTGTGAAATGCTACCAGACTGCCACCATCGTTTCTAAGTCGATGTTCACACTCTTAGTCTTCGGCCGAATCTGGTTGAACTCGTCCTATATCGCCTATGAACCACATAGAAAGCTTCTGTCTGCTTTCCAGTTTTTGTCCCACATTTTTACTGTTTTAGATTCTGATATCAGTCATAGATTCGTATTCTGAAAACCTTGGAGGCTTCTAAAGTTCGTCTAGCAAGTTAACACAACATACCATCCGCAGATGCCAGAGAGGTAACCGTGCATCACAATTACGTGTCTACACGCGCTCTGGCTTATTGGGTGTGCGTGTTCCCACTAACTGTCACGCAAATGTATCGCTTATCATTCTACGAATTTACATGCATGCGCCATGCATATTAATTACACGCTACAATTTGTACTATCTGTAAATTCTTTCACTACTTGCATACCTCCAAGCAACACTGGTGCGCGTGGTAGTTTGAGTTACACAAAGGCACCCAAGGAATGAAGCAAACTTGTTACAAATTAAAAATAGCAAAAGACTTCGGCATAGTAATGTAAGGCTTTAGTATCTCTGGGTGGGCGTACCGGCAGAAGGCTATATTTTGATCGATCACTGTTAGCACCCGTTTCAGGTCTTCTTTTCTTGCTATCCCTTCATTTAATTATTTCATTTTATAGCCCCCATTTTTCTGAGTCATCGGTCTTCTCACTGCTTTGATGAAATCCTCACCTGTGCCTATCCCCTTAATTCCCAGAGCTGAACTTGCGCTCTACGTTGTTAGTTAGCTGCTGTAGGTATTTTAGTCCCTGGCATCCTCTGAGTTTTTACTCTCTACTGCTCCCCCTAGTACCATGGAAGTTATTCCCTGACGTCCTGTCATTCTGTCCTCTTTTATTTTCAGTGTCTCCCCCTTGTTCCTTTCTTCGCTAATTCTGAGAAGTCTCTCCTCATTCCTCATCTTATTAGTCCACCTGATTTTCAATATTCCTCGACAGCACCACATCTCAAACTCTGCAAATTCTCTTCGCTTCCGGTTTTTCCACTGTCCACGATTCAGACGTATATTCTCTGAAACTTCTTTCTCAATGTACTATGTTTGATACTAGTAGGCTTGTTTCGGCCAGTGCTAGTCAGCTTTTTATGTTCTCCTTGCCTAGTCCGTCATGCGCAATTTTGCTTCCAAGGTAGCAGAGTATCTTAACTTCGTCAGCTTCGTCACCATCGATTTTGATGTTAAGTATTTCACTATTCTCACTTCTGTTAGTTCTCATTACTTTCATTTCTCTTCGGTTTTCTCTTAATCCATATTCTGTACTCATTAGACTGTTCATTCCATTCAGCAAAGCATGTAATTCATCTTCACTTTCACTCAGGACAGGAATGTCACTGATATCCTTTCACCT
This sequence comes from Schistocerca gregaria, assembly GCF_023897955.1. Taxonomy (NCBI): domain Eukaryota; kingdom Metazoa; phylum Arthropoda; class Insecta; order Orthoptera; family Acrididae; genus Schistocerca; species Schistocerca gregaria. Next base: position 226,338,183 of record NC_064926.1, read on the forward strand.
TGAATTTTTAATCCCTGTCTTGAACTTTTCTTTTATTTCCGTCATTGCCTCTCCGATGTATAGATTCAAATTTAGGGGCTAGTGGCGAAAGGCTGCATCCTTGTTTTATCCTCTTTTCAGTCCGAGCACTTCGTTCTTAATCTTCCGGTCTTATTGTTCCCTCTTGGTTCTTGTATGTGTTGTATGTTATCCGTATTTTCATACAGCTGAGCCCTATTTTTCACAGAGTTTCTAATACTTGCACCATTTTACTTTATTGAAAGCTTATTCCAGGTCGAAAAATCCTGTGAACGGGCCTTGATTTTTCTTCGGTCTTGCTTCGTTATGAAATGGAACGTCAGGTTAGTTCATCTGGTGCCTTTATGGTTCTTAAAGTGAAACTGATTGTCATCTAAGAGTTCGTCAGTTTTCTTTTCCCCTCTCTGTGTATCATTCTTATCATAAAATTGTATTCATGGCCCGTTAAGCTGATTGTGCGATAGTTCTCTCTTGTTATCTTTTGCTCTTGTTATCTTTCGGAGAGCCATAGATGCTACTTTTCCGAATGTCTGATGATATGTCGCCAGTGACAAAGATTCCACACACCACTCTGAAGAGTCGTTTGGTTGCCACTTTCGCCAATGATTTTAGAAATTACGAAGGAATATTATCGCTCCCTTCTGTCTTATATAATACCAGGTCTTATTCCTTATAATAAAAATATACGACGCCTAGATTAAGAAAACTTGAAGAAAAGCAAATGGTAGTTACACAAATGGAAGATCAAGAAGATCATAAGGCACGTGATAAAACATATTGGCCGTTATTCGTCGGAGAAGGCCCTCATGGCTACTTGACTGACTAAAACGTTTTCGTTTTCCAAGTAGCGCCAGACTGAGTAAAGCCCTCGAGCCCTCGACAGCTGTTGCTACGAAAATATTCAGTAGTCACATTACCACCAGGAAGGACCGAACAAGTTGTTCTTGTATGCACCAAGCACGAGAGTCCAGAATATTGCTGAGCTTAATTTTTGCGCACATAAGAGGACGGGTCCAAGATTGTGTGTCAGATACGTAGTAAAAACACTGAGCCATTCTGGATGATCATGGAGACGGGAATGACAGGTTTGTTGCTGGTGCTGTCTGCTCACTTTTCTCGCCATGCATGGTCTCGACGCAGCTCGGTAAAATTCTGCACTCTGCTGCTTTACACATGCATGCACATATACACTCCTGGAAATTGAAATAAGAACACCGTGAATTCATTGTCCCAGGAAGGGGAAACTTTATTGACACATTCCTGGGGTCAGATACATCACATGATCACACTGACAGAACCACAGGCACATAGACACAGGCAACAGAGCATGCACAATGTCGGCACTAGTACAGTGTATATCCACCTTTCGCAGCAATGCAGGCTGCTATTCTCCCATGGAGACGATCGTAGAGATGCTGGATGTAGTCCTGTGGAACGGCTTGCCATGCCATTTCCACCTGGCGCCTCAGTTGGACCAGCGTTCGTGCTGGACGTGCAGACCGCGTGAGACGACGCTTCATCCAGTCCCAAACATGCTCAATGGGGGACAGATCCGGAGATCTTGCTGGCCAGGGTAGTTGACTTACACCTTCTAGAGCACGTTGGGTGGCACGGGATACATGCGGACGTGCATTGTCCTGTTGGAACAGCAAGTTCCCTTGCCGGTCTAGGAATGGTAGAACGATGGGTTCGATGACGGTTTGGATGTACCGTGCACTATTCAGTGTCCCCTCGACGATCACCAGAGGTGGACGGCCAGTGTAGGAGATCGCTCCCCACACTATGATGCCGGGTGTTGGCCCTGTGTGCCTCGGTCGTATGCAGTCCTGATTGTGGCACTCACCTGCACGGCGCCAAACACGCATACGACCATCATTGACACCAAGGCAGAAGCGACTCTCATCGCTGAAGACGACACGTCTCCATTCGTCCCTCCATTCACGCCTGTCGCGACACCACTGGAGGCGGGCTGCACGATGATGGGGCGTGAGCGGAAGACGGCCTAACGGTGTGCGGGACCGTAGCCCAGCTTCATGGAGACGGTTGCGAATGGTCCTCGCCGATACCCCAGGAGCAACAGTGTCCATAATTTGCTGGGAAGTGGCGGTGCGGTCCCCTACGGCACTGCGTAGGATCCTACGGTCTTGGCGTGCATCCGTGCGCCGCTGCGGTCCGGTCCCAGGTCGACGGGCACGTGCATCTTCCGCCGACCACTGGCGACAACATCGATGTACTGTGGAGACCTCACGCCCCACGTGTTGAGCAATTCGGCGGTACGTCCACCCGGCCTCCCGCACGCCCACTATACGCCCTCGCTCGAAGTCCGTCAACTGCACATACGGTTCACGTACACGCTGTCGCGGCAAGCCACCAGTGTTAAAGACTGCGATGGAGCTCCGTATGCCACGGCAAACTGGCTGACACTGACGGCGGTGGTGCACAAATGCTGCGCAGCTAGCGCCATTCGACGGCCAACACCGCGGTTCCTGGTGTGTCCGCTGTGCCGTGCGTGTGATCATTGCTTGTACAGCCCTCTCGCAGTGTCCGGAGCAAGTATGGTGGGTCTGACACACCGGTGTCAATGTGTTCTTTTTTCCATTTCCAGGAGTGTAGATACAACTAGTTTTGTTTGAAATACAAACACGTATAGCAGTAAATTATAGTTATAGCTAGGAAATTTTAGTTGCTACAAGGACATTCAGCAGTAAAGACTGGGTTTTGCTAGAGAAAACATATTCTAATTGAAAACCGGTTTTCATTCAACATTCTAGCAGTTACATTGGTTATTAATGTACCAGAACCAAACATTTTCAGTGGCTCATCTCGCGCTTACATTAATATGTGATCTTGCAACGTTAATCACTTAAATGTGTTATGCAGGCAAATGTATTCCCGAAGTTTCATAACTCCATGTTAACAATTGTATGTTACTGCAATTTTTTTTCCATCCTCTCCTCGAGGAAGAAGAAAGGACTCGTTTGTATTTTTATCTGGATTTAACGGTTACAGCCAAGCGGGCCAAATAATTAAATTCTCTAAAATGTCGCCACATCCGAATCAGATTCCCGAATGCTTTTCCTCAGATGGTCAGGAATCTTTCTTCCTCCTCTGTGAATTTAAGTAAGGGGTTAGTACATACATACTGAAGTGAAGAAAAGGGCGGTTGAGAGCTGCATTGGGAGCGTAGCACTGTATGGCTGTGAAATGTGGAGTTTAGGCAAAAATGAAATAAAATTTCTTCAAGCATTTGAGAAACTGTGCAGGAGCCAATTGTTAAAGCTAACAGATAAAACTACCTATCTGCAAATCTTGCAAAGTATTGACAAAGAAAGGTCATTTAGGAGAGCGATGGAATGAAGAAGATATGAGTGGACTGGTCACTCGCGATGACACAACCTGTTCCTAATAAATGTCTTAGGAGGAACCATACAAGAGAAGATAGCCTGAGGAATACCGTGACTATCATTCATAAAACAAGCTCAATAGGGTAATTCAGCTCCTCTTACCTATGGGTTTTATGCAACCTGTTACACCCTAAAATACCACATACAAGATTTTGAAATTCTCTTCCTTCCCTTGTGCAAACTATAGGTTCTACAGAAAAATTTTCAGGGGATATGTTTTAGCTAGAGAAAAAGTACGAAAGTGACCTTCAAACGTGTTTCCCTAAATAATTCGAAAACCGTGGTCTCCAGCAAAAAACATGTCCCAGTACGAAATTTAACTTCATTAAATATCCTACAGAAAGGTTGTTTTTTCTTTTTCCGTAGCGGCACCTGAATCATAGTGTACATAATACATGAATCACCATTTATGCAAAAATGAGGAAATTTGTTTCCAACAGATGCAGGTGGAGAGCTGCCAACCAGCCGGAAGATAAATTTGTATAACCGATCGGCCTTTAATTTTCGAATAAGCCTATTAATAACCGTCGCCTACGTACCAGCCCCATAAGAAATTTCAAAAGGCAAGAGCTCCACGAAGACAGCAGGCGGAGCGAGCCTCGTGGCGCCTGTGTATTATGCAGGCCCGCCACGCTGGCGCTTCCGCTAGACAGGACGTCTGTGCGATGCCTGGGCGTGGCGCCACGTCCGGCAAAAACAGCTCTGGATGCGGCGTCTCGCCGGGGGTTTTGCGCAAGGGTTTCGGTGCCTTAATCGACTAGCCAAGAAAACAAACCTACCAAGTCTCATTGACGTTATATCCTTTTCCGGTTAGCGGTACAAATAATTATGACGATTAAGACCAACAGTTAATACGTTGTTCGAGCAACTGGAAGGCGCCGAGTTGTAACGCAACTACCGTAACGGAACTCGCCACGTGCCTGGTGGCGTATTTGTGCGTTCGCGCAATGCCTCTAACAAAGAAAGAGACCCTGAATAATTAACATCCTCTACATATCACTCGGGGTCCACTCTTACCGACCAACTTACTTCAGAACTTGTTATTGCATTATTCATTTTATATTGAAGTTACCTGATCTCTCACTTTAAATTAACCCCTCACTTAAATTCACAGAAGAAGAAAGATTCCTGACTATCTGAGGAAATGCATTCGGGAATCTGATTGGGATGTGGTGACATTTTCGGGGAATTTAATTATTTGGACCAGATTGGTGTAACCGTTAAATTCAGATAAAAAGTCTACCGAGTCCTTTCTTCTTTCTCGAGGTTGCACAGTAATAGACTGATGGGTAAATATTTGCAATACCAAAAATGATTAATGTGGAGTAATGAAATTTCGGAAATACATTTGTCTACGTAACATATTTCAGCGAATAACGTTGCAAGATCACATATTAACGTAAGTGCGAGATAAGTCATTGCAAGTGTGTGATTCTGGCATATTAATAACAAACGTAACTGCCAGAATGTATAATGAAAGCACGCAGACGTGTATGCATTTTGTTACACAGGTGCCAGGTATGAGTTCGTAAGATGGAGTTCCATGCTGTTGCACTTGGTCGGTCAGTACAGGGGCTGTTAATGCTCGTTCTGGATGACACTGGAGTTTTTGTCCGATGATGTCCTGTATGTGCTCGATAGGAGGCAGATCTGATGTTCGAGAAGGTCAAGGCAACTTGTCGACACCCTGTCCACCATATTGAGTTACAAGAGCAGTATACTGTTGTAAAGCACCCCTTGGAATGCTGTTCATGAATGGCAGCACAGCAGGTCGAATGAACAGTTTTGACACACAAATTTGCAGTCAGGGTGCATGGGATAACCACAGGAATACTCCTGCTGTCATACAAAATTGCATCCCAGACCATAACTCGAGGTGTAGGTACAGTGTGTCTGCATGAAGACAGGACTGTTACATGCCCTCAACTGGCGTCCTCCTAACCAACACAGCGTTATCACGAGACAGAACCAGCTTTCATCACGAAACACAACAGGCCTCCACCCTGCCCTCCACTGAGCTCTAGCTTGACACCACTCAAGTTGCTAATTGCGGTGGTTTTGGGTCAGTGGAACGCATGCTACAGGGCGTCTGGCTCGGAGCTGTCTTGAAGTAACCGGTTTGTAACAGTTCGTTTTGTCACGGAGGTGCCAACTGCTGCTAAAATTTCTGCTGCATGTGCAGTACGATGGGCTTCCTTCTTGGTAGTGCCGGGGTTCTTGGGACCGTACATTCTTGTGGCCGCCTGTGGCTACATTCGTGCGAAGTCTTTCTGAAATATCGCCCGATTATACAACCTTAAAGGCGTTCTTTACCGACATCAACCCATCACGTAAAATTTAAATGGTATCTCGTGCTTACGATCGTTAAAGTGTGTACTTAATCAAAACTAATTTACATTCTTATAGTGCCCCTACTAGCTCTACTCTAATGCGACTGGTACGAAAGTGGGATAGACATCAACCTTAAGATGTAGAAACACACCTACCAACTTTCCTTTATGTCGCACGAGTCCCTCTTCCATCCTCATAGTGGCGCTACAAACTCCACTCACGCGACTGCTATGAAATTTGTGTACACATTATCTTTCAGGCGTAGAAACACTCCTAATAACTTTGTTGCACAAGTTCTACTTGTTTTCAGATTTATTCCGTGTGTGTATAGAGGTGACTGCGCTTCGGCAGTTTTTCCAGTGAACTGGGAAACGTTGTCTGTTCTCCAAGTCGCAGCAGGTAGTCCTTTGCCACTGCTCCTCCCGGTACCAGGCGCTGTGCATATCTTTTGAGCCTGGAAGCTCGCTATAAATCGGGAAATCCGTGGTCATAAAGCACTGTAACAGAGCCACCTCAACTTCACTTCTTAGCAGCTTCTCGTAGAGCTAACACGCTTCATACGTGGCACTTGCCCATCAGATTGATTATAATTTACCTGTCAATTACCGCTAGTAGATAGCTAACACTTGGTTCAAGAATCATAAAAGAAGGCTGTATACATGGAAGAAGCCTGGAGATACTGACAGGTTTCAGAGAGATTATATAATGGTAAGACAGAGATTTACGAACCAGGTTTTAAACTGTAAGACATTTTCAGGGGCAGAGTGGACTCTGACCACAATCTATTGGTTATGACCTGTAGATTAAAACTGAAGAAACTGCAAAAAGGTGGGAATTTAAGGAGATGGGACGTGGATAAACTAAAAGAATCAGAGGTTGTACAGAGTTTCAGGGAGAGCATAAGGGAACAATTAACAGGAATAGGGGAAAGAAACACAGTAGAAGAAGAATGGGTAGCTTTGAGGGATGAAGTAGTGCAGGCAGCACAGGATCAAGTAGGTAAAAAGACGAGGGCTAGTAGAAATCCCTGGGTAACAGAAGAAATAATGAATTTATTTGATGAGAGGAGAAAATATAAAAATGCAGTAAATGAAGCAGGCAAAAAGGAATACAGACGTCTCAAAAATGAGATCGACGAGAAGTGCAAAATGGCTAAGCAGGCCTAGATAGACGACAAATGTAAGGATGTAGAGGCTTATCTAACTAGGGGTAAGATAGATACCGCCTACAGGAAAATTAAAGAGACCTTTGGAGATAAGAGAACCACTTGTATGAACATCAAGAGCTCAGATGGAAACCCAGTTCTACGCAAAGAAGGGAAAGCAGAAAGGTGGAAGGAGTATATAGAAGGTCTATACAAGGGCGATGTACGTGAGGACAATATTATGGAAATGGAAGAGGATGTAGATGAAGATGAAAAGGGGGATACGATACTGCGTGAAGAGATTGACAGAGCACTGAAAGACCTGAGTCGAAACAAGGCCCCCGGAGTAGACAACATTCCATTGGAACTATTGACGGCCTTAAGAGAGTCAGTCCTGACAAAAATCTACCATCTTGTAAGCAAGATGTATGAAACAGGCGAAATACCCTCAGACTTCAAGAAGAATATAATAATTCCAATCCCAAAGAAAGCCGATGTTGACAGATGTGAAAATTACCGAACTATCAGTTTAATAAGTCATAGCTGAAAATACCAACGCGAATTCTTTACAGACGAATGAAAAAACTAGTTGAAGCCGATCTCGGGGATGATCAGTTTGGATTCCGTAGAAATATTGGAACGCGTGAGGCAACACTGACCCTACGACTTATCTTAGAAGCTAAATTAAGGAAGGGCAAACCTACGTTTCTAGCATTTGTAGACTTAGTGAAAGCTTTTGACAATGTTGACTGGAATACTCTCTTTCAAATTCTGAAGGTGGCAGGGGTAAAATACATGGAGGGAAATGCTATTTACAATTTGTATAGAAACCAGATGGCAGTTATAGGAGTCGAGGGACATGAAAGGGAAGCAGTGGTTGGGAAGGGAGTGAGACAGGGTTGTAGTCTCTCCCCGATGTTATTCAATCTGTATATTGAGCAAGCAGTAAAGGAAACAAAAGAAAAATTCGGAGTAGGTATTAAAATCCATGGAGAAGAATTAAAACATTTGAGGTTCGTCGATGACATCGAAATTCTGTCAGAGACAGCAATGGACTTGGAAGAGCAGTTGAACGGAATGGATAGGGTCTTGAAATGAGGGTATTAGATGAACATCAACAAAAGCAAAACGTAGATAATGGAATGTAGTCGAATTAAGTCGGGTGATGCTGAGAGAATTAGATTAGGAAATGAGATACTTAAAGTAGTAAAGGAGTTTTGCTATTTGGGGAGCAAAATAACTGATGATGGTCGAAGTAGAGAGGATATAAAATGTAGACTGGCATTGGCAAGGAAGGCATTTCTGAAGAAGAGAAATTTGTTAACATCGAGTATAGATTTTAGTGTCAGGAAATCATTTCTGAAAGTATTTGTATGGAGAGTAGCCATGTATGGAAGCGAAACGTGGACGATAACTAGTTTGGACAAGAAGAGGAAAGAAGCTTTCGAAATGTGGTGCTACAGAAGAATTATGAAGATTAGATGAGTAGATCACATAATTAATGAGTAGGTAGTGAATAGGATTGGGGAGAAGAGAAGTTTATGGCACAACCTGAATAGAAGAAGGGATCGGTTGGTAGGACATGTTCTGAGGCATCAAGGGATCACGTATTTAGTATTTAATGGCAGCGTTGAAGGTAAAAATGGTATAGGGAGACCAAGAGATGAATAAACTAAGCAGATGCAAACGGATGTAGGTTGCAGTAGGTGGGAGATGAAGAAGCTTTCACAGGATAGAGTACATGGAGAGCTGCATCAAACCAGTCTCAGGGCTGGAGACCACAACAACAACATATCTATATTCGTGTCCCTGTCAGTATCTCCCTCGTATGTTCACCACGTGATGAAAAGTATCCGTACCATTGGCTATAAATGACTTACAAGCTCGTGGCGCCCACCGTCGGTAATGCTGGAATACAATATGGTGTTGGCCCACCCTTAGCCTTGATGAGAGCTCCCACTATCGCAGGCATACGTTCAATTAGGTACTGCAAGGTTCCTTGGGGAATGGCAGCACATTCTTCACGGAGTTCTGCACTGACGAGAGGTATTGATGTCGGTAGGTGAGGCCTGGCACGAAGTCAGCGTTCCAAAACATCCTACAGGTGTTCTATAGGATTGAGGTGAGGACTCTGTGCAGGACAGTCCGTTACTTGGATGTTGCTGTCGTGTGACCATTCTACCACTGGCCGTGTATTTTGAACAGGTTGGTTTAAATGGCTCTGAGCGCTATGGGACTTAATTTCTGAGGTCATCAGTCCCCTAGAACGTAGAACTATTTAAACCTAACTAACCTAAGGACATCACACACATCCATGCCCGAGGCAGGATTTGAACCTGCGACGGTAGCGGCCGCGCAGTTCCAGACTGTAGCGCCTAGAACCGCTTTGCAACTCAGTCGGCTTTCGATTAGCTGCTAGATTGTGTTGAAAGATGCAATCGCCATCCCAGAATTGCTCTTCAACAGTGGGAAGCAAGAAGGTGCTTAATACATCACTGCAGGCCTGTGCTGTGATTTTTTTTTTTTTTTTTTTTGTTCATCAGTCTGCTGACTGGTTAGATGTGGCCCGCCACGAATTCCTTTCTTGTGCTAACCTCTTCATCTCAGAGTAGCACTTGCAACCTACGTCCTCAATTATTTGCTTGACGTATTCCAATCTCTGTCTTCCTCTACAGTTTTTGCCCTCTACAGCTCCCTTTAGTACCATGGAAGTCATTCCCTCATGTCTTAACAGATGTCCTATCATCCTGTCCCTTCTCCTTATCAGTGTTTTCCACGTATTCCTTTCCTCTCCGATTCTGCGTAGAACATCCTCATTCTTTACCTTATCAGTCCACCTAATTTTCAACATTCGTCTATAGCACCACATCTCAAATGCTTCGATTCTCTTCTGTTCCGGTTTTTCCACAATCCATGTTTCACTACCATACAAAAAAATGGTTCTAATGGCTCTGAGCACTTTGGGACTCAACTGCTGTGGTCATAAGTCCCCTAGAACTTAGAACTACTTAAACCTAACTAACCTAAGGACATCACACACATCCATGCCCGAGGATTGATTCGAACCTGCAACCGCAGCGGTCGTGTGGTTCCAGACTGTAGCGCCTTTAACCGCTCGGCCACTCTGGCCGGCACACTACCATACAATGCTGTACTCCAGACGTACATCCTCAGAAATTTCTTCCTCAAATTAAGACCGGTATTTGGTATTAGTAGACTTCTCTTGGCCAGAAATGCCTTTTTTGCCATAGCGAGTCTGCTTTTGATGTCCTCCTTGCTCCGTCCGTCATTGGTTATTTTACTGCCTAGGTAGCAGAATTCCTTAACTTCATTGACTTCGTGACCATCAATCCTGATGTTAAGTTTCTCGCTGTTCTCATTTCTACTACTTCTCATTACCTTCGTCTTTCTCCGATTTACTCTCAAACCATACTGTCTACTCATTAGACTGTTCATTCTGTTCAGCAGATCATTTAATTGTTCTTCACTTTCATTCAGGATATCAATGTCATCAGCGAATCGTATCATTGATATCCTTTCACCTTGTATTTTAATTCCACTCATGAACCTTTCTTTTATTTCCATCATTGCTTCCTCGATGTATAGATTGAAGAGTAGGGGCGAAAGGCTACAGCCTTGTCTTACTCCCTTCTTAATATGAGCACTTCGTTCTTGATTGTCCACTCTTATTATTCCCTCTTGGTTGTTGTACATTATGTATATGACCCGTCTCTCCCTATAGCTTACCGCTACTTTTTTCAGAATCTCGAACAGCTTGCACCAATTTATATTGTCGAACGCTTTTTCCAGGTCGACAAATCCTATGAACGTGTCTTGATTTTTCTTGAGCCTTGCTTCCATTATTAGCCGTAACGTCAGAATTGCCTCTCTCGTCCCTTTCCTTTTCCTAAAGCCAAACTGATCGCGACCTAGCGCATTCTCAATTTTCTTTTCCATTCTTCTGTATATTATTCTTGTAAGCAGCTTCGATGCATGAGCTGTTAAGCTGATTGTGCGATAATTTTCGCACTTGTCAGCTCTTGCCGTCTTCGGAATTGTGTGAATGATGCTTTTCTGAAAGTCAGATGGTATGTCACCAGACTCATATATTCTACACACCAACGTGAATAGTCGTTTTGTTGCCACTTCCCCTAATGATTTTAGAAATTCTGATGGAATGTTATCTATCCCTTCTGCCTTATTTGACCGTAAGTCCTCCAAAGCTCTTTTAAATTCCGATTCTAATGCTGGATCCCCTATCTCTTCTAAATCGACTCCTGTTTCTTCTTCTATCACATCAGACAAATCTTCACCCTCATAGAGGCTTTCAGTGTATTCTTTCCACCTATCTGCTCTCTCTTCTGCATTTAACAGTGGAATTCCCGTTGCACTCTTAATGTTACCACCGTTGCTTTTAATGTCACCAAAGGTTGTTTTGACTTTCCTGTATGCTGAGTCTGTCCTTCCAACAATCATATCTTTTTCGATGTCTTCACATTTTTCCTGCAGCCATTTCGTCTTAGCTTCCGTGCACTTCCTATTTATTTCATTCCTCAGCGACTTGTATTTCTGTATTCCTGACTTTCCCGGAACATGTTTGTACTTCCTCCTTTCATCAATCAACTGAAGTTTTTATTCTGTTACCTATGTTTTCCTTCCCAACTTCTGTGATGACCCTTTTTAGAGACGTCCATTCCCCTTCAACTGTGCTGCCTAGTGCTCTATTCCTTATTGCCGTATCTATAGCGTTAGACAACTTCAAACGTATCTCGTCATTCCTTAGAACTTCCGTATCCCACTTCTCAGCGTATTGATTCTTCCTGACTAATGTCTTGAACTTCAGCCTACTCTTCATCACTGCTATATTGTGATCTGAGTCTATATCTGCTCCTGGATACGCTTTACAATCCAGTATCTGATTTCGGAATCTCTGTCTGACCATGATGTAATACAATTGAAATCTTCCTGTATCTCCCGGCCTTTTCCAAATATACCTCCTCCTCTTGTGATTCCTTAACAGGGTATTCGCTATTACTAGCTGAAACTTGTTACATAACTCAATTAGCCTTTCTCCTCTTTCATGTCCTGTGGATACACGTTACGTGTCTTTAATGCAGTGGTTTCCATTGCCTTCTGCATCCTCATGTCGTTGATCATTGCTGATTCATCCGCCCTTAGGGGCAATTTCCCACCCCTAGGACAAGAGAGTGCCCTGAACCTCTATCCGCTCCTCCGCCCTCTTTGACAAGGCCGTTGGCAGAATGAGGCTGACTTCTTATGCCGGAAGTCTTCGGCCGCCAATGCTGATTATTTATCAAAATTTAGGCAGTGGCGAGGATCGAACCCGGGACCGAAGACGTTTTTAATTGTGAATCAAAGACGCTACCCCCTTTTTTTTTAATCTCATTTTGTTCGCTTTTGTTCGTTGCATCTGCTCTTTGCGGACGTCGTAAGACATCCATTGAAGTTCGTTGTTGATCGATGAGCTCCGTTTTTTTTCTTTTTTTTTTATTACAGAGGGCACGTAACCCTCTGACCGAACACACTGAGCTACCGTGCCGGCAACCCCTAGACCACGAGTACAGCTGCGATAGTTCCAACCAAAACAAGGGGTGAAAGCCCCCTCCAAGAGAAACACAACCACACTGTAACACACCCGCCTCCGAATTTTGCTGTTGGCACTACACACTCTGGCAGATGACGTTCACTGGGCATTCGCCAGACCCACAACTTGCCATCGGATTGCCAGCATTGTGTGCCGTGATTCGTCACACCACACAGCGTTTTCCCACTGTTCAATCGCCCAATGTTTACGCTCCTTAGACCAAGCGAGGTGTATTTTTGCATTTACCGGCGTGATATGTAGCTTATGAGCAGCCGCTAGACCATGAAATCGCAGTTGTTCTCACCTACTGCCTAACTGTCATAGTACTTGCAGTTTGGATTTCCTGTGTGACGGTCTGGATAGAAGTTGTAAGTAGGCTGTTTACGTTTTCATGTTTGTAACGCCACGTAGCGCTCTGTACGAAAATCACTGACTGTGCTGTGCGCTGTCTGTAGCTGGTTGGCATTGTTGCAATATTCGCTATTGTAGTGTTGGGCAATTGGATATGAACAGCGCGTAGCGTTGCGCAGTTGGAGGTGAGCCACCAGCAGTGGTGGATGTGAGGAGAGAGATGGCGGAGTTTTGACAGGGGATGATCCGGAATTGTGTCCATCATTTTTAAGCTGGATGTCATGAACTGATATATATATATATATATATATATATATATATATATATATATATATATATATAATGACTTTTGAACACTATTAAGGTAAATACATTGTTTGTTCTCTATCAAAATCTTTCATTTACTAACTATGCCTATCAGTAGTTTGTGCCTTCCGTAGTTTGAATATTTTATTTAGCTGGCAGTATTGGCGCTCGCTATATTGTGGTAGTTCGAGTAACAAAAATTTTGGTGAGGTAAGTGATTCATGAAAGGTATAGGTTATTGTTAGTCAGGGCCATTCTTTAGTAGAGATTATTGAAAGTCAGATTGTGTGAGTACGTTCAGTTCTGCTCAGCTGTTTGAAAATCAAACAATGTAACGGGCTTACCAGCACAGTAATTCATAAATTTGTCTAAGGGTATGTTTCATATGTCGACCCTTAGCCGGGGATACCTCACTGGAATCTTCTGACTTTTTTCTTGCAGTTCGTGTAATTAGTGTAGCTATTGTTTATTGCTAGCGCGTAATTGTAGAGAGAATGTTCTTTGTAGTTGTACTTTTTCATTGCTCTACAGTAAAACAGATATGTCATGCATGTAGATTTGCACCAACTATTTCGCAGCTGTGCTTGCAATCAAATAGATATTATTTTCAGTGCTATGTTAAAGTGTTTTCTTATTTTTGCTCTTCAAACTGTGCTTTTCTTGTTATCGTCTGAAATACGTGATAATTATGGCGTGTGAAAAACTTAACACTAGGCTCCAAAGTAAATTGAGAAATGATAGTCACGACGAGCGTAGCTTATCAGCACCACCGTGTAATGAATTAACAGACATTCAAAGTAGTAATTTGGTAATTGTGCATATGGAAATGGAGTGTGCAGCAAATAAAGGTGTGGACAGTGAAACAATTAGTGAACAGGGAAGCATTGTCGATCGATCGGTCGGCAACAGCTCGCCTCAGGAATCCGAAATGACAGGACACAATCTTGCAAATACTGTAGATTCAGGTTTTGCGATCTCACCCTATTCTCAAATAAGTCAGGACACATTTTCTGCTTTTCAAAATGCGAATATTGCCGGTTCGAATACACTGCCGAATAGCACTGAGTAAACATGTTTTAGACACCCATGCATTGTTATTACAGTTAATGCAACAAATGGAACAAAATCTTCAAAAGTTAGACACAATGGAACAAAATCTTCGGAAGTTATACACCACGCTTGAACAAACACGTGCAGATATAACTAATGAGTTACATAACATTGAATCGAAATATCAGAAAGTCTGTAATGACGTAAAAACACAAATTTGTGAGCATTTCCAACCTATTTTTTCGCGGCATTCAAGTGCATTACAGAATCACGAAGCACCCATAAAAGAACTGCAAACTATTGTTCATGAAAATCATGAGACCTTGCAAGCTAAAATTGACTCAGTTGCATCTACCGATTCGGTTACGCAACTTGCAAAAACTCAGGAAAACTTAAAGGACACAGTAGACACTCTGAAAATTGGTTCAGAAAGACACATGGAGGAAATTAGTTCATTATCAGATAAAGTAGTTGAACTTTTGGATCAGCTAAATAATTTATCTACAAAGGTAGATGACGATCTGAATGACACAAGACCTGTAGCCTTCACTGACACTGAAGAGTGTGAACAAATTAGGAAATAGGAAATTCAAACAGAATCAAAATCAATCAATACACAGTATAAAAGAGAAATCCGGCAAGTACAATATCAGTTGGCACAAGTAATACAAGAATTGAATATTTCAGAGGACACTCGCGCTCCAGTACGGGAAGAGGGACATAGAAATACCGAACAACTACAAAATAATAACACAGGACACTTCGGAAATTATGAAAGAAATTGAAGGCGCGTTGAATTTTAGAGACGGAACCGCCGAAACGAAGTAACAATGAGCGATGTGCGACTCGCCGACACGATGATTTTGACTATAAACTGTTCATTACCACACGTAGATTCAAAACATTTAAGAATTCTGGCAACGACATTCTTCCACGAGCATGGCATCAATTCTCTCATTGTTTTCCTCCCAACTGGTCACTGCAGCACAGATTAGAATTTATGTGTGGCTACTTAGCGAATGAACCAGCTGTAAGAATGCGATCGGTCGTTCACGATTGTCACAGTGAAGGAGAATTTTATCATGCCTTCCTCTCAGCATATTGGTCTCAAGCTACACAAGACCGAATAAAACATAGCATCATAATGATGAAACATTTCGAACAATCTGAATTCTCCAGTCTTGTGAAATATCTTGAAGACATGTTGCATAAGAATCAGCTCCTGTCGAACCCATACAGCCCCTCAGAACTCATCCGCATTTGCTTAATCAAATTACCTGAACATTTACGACATATTATTTTGGCAGGTCGTTGCAAATACGACATTGAAGCTTTTTAGTGATTGTTACAAGACTGTTACAAGAATTGGAAATTGACACTGACAATCGCGAGACGCGAAAACAGGAACACAACAATTACAGGTCACATCTGTCGCAATTCCGCGATGAAAGAAATAACTGGACACGACAAGGCTATCTTACAACGTAAATCGTGACCAAAACAGACACCATCCGTATTACAACCGTTGGCAGAGTAGTAATAGTTACAGACAAAAATCGCATTTCCGTAGTAATGAATATGACAGAGATAACCATGGAAACAGACAATATGGGAACCAAAACAATTATCATCAAGGGAGACAGAATAACTTCAGACGCAACAGTTACGATTCAGGGAGAAATTCGCCACCACGTCAGTGACAAGAAAGAAACTACGGAATCTACCGACATGACGACAGACGATATAAAAATGGTTCAAATGGCTCTGAGCACTATGGGACTTACCAGCTGAGGTCATCAGTCCCATAGAACTTACACTCCTGGAAATGGAAAAAAGAACACATTGACACCGGTGTGTCAGATCCACCATACTTGCTCCGGACACTGCGAGAAGGCTGTACAAGCAATGATCACACGCACGGCACAGCGGACACACCAGGAACCGCGGTGTTGGCCGTCGAATGGCGCTAGCTGCGCAGCATTTGTGCACCGCCGCCGTCAGTGTCAGCCAGTTTGCCGTGGCATACGGAGCTCTATCGCAGTCTTTAACACTGGTAGCATGCCGCGACAGCGTGGACGTGAACCGTATGTGCAGTTGACGGACTTAGAGCGAGGGCGTATAGTGGGCATGCGGGAGGCCGGGTGGACGTACCGCCGAATTGCTCAACACGTGGGACGTGAGGTCTCCACAGTTCATCGATGTTGTCGCCAGTGGTCGGCGGAAGGTGCACGTGCCCGTCGACCTGGGACCGGACCGCAGCGACGCACGGATGCACGTCAAGACCGTAGGATCCTACGAAGTGCCGTAGGGGACCGTACCGCCACTTCCCAGCAAATTAGGGACACTGTTGCTCCTGGGGTATCGGCGAGGACCATTCGCAACCGTCTCCATCAAGCTGGGCTACGGTCCACTACACCGTTAGGCCGTCTTCCGCTCACGCCCCAACATCGTGCAGCCCGCCTCCAGTGGTGTCGCGACAGGCGTGAATGGAGGGACGAATGGAGACGTGTCGTCTTCAGCGATGAGAGTCGCTTCTGCCTTGGTGCCAATGATGGTCGTATGCGTGTTTGGCGCCGTGCAGCTGAGCCCCACAATCAGGACTGCATACGACCGAGGCACACAGGGCCAACACCCGGCATCATGGTGTGGGGAGCGATCTCCTACACTGGCCGTACACCTCTGGTGATCGTCGAGGGGACACTGAATAGTGCACGGTATATCCAAACCGTCATCGAAGCCATCGTTCTACCATTCCTAGACCGGCAAGGGAACTTGCTGTTCCAACAGGACAATGCACGTCCGCATGTATCCCGTGCCACCCAACGTGCTCTAGAAGATGTAAGTCAACTACCCTGGCCAGCAAGATCTCCGGATCTGCCCCCATTGAGCATTTTTGGGACTGGATGAAGCGTCGTCTCACGCGGTCTGCACGTCCAGCACGAACGCTGGTCCAACTGAGGCGCCAGGTGGAAATGCCATGGCAAGCCATTCCACAGGACTACATCCAGCATCTCTACGATCGTCTCCATGGGAGAATAGCAGCCTGCATTGCTGCGAAAGGTGGATATACACTGTACTAGTGCCGACATTGTGCATGCTCTGTTACCTGTGTCTATGTGCCTGTGGTTCTGTCAGTGTGATCATGTGATGTATCTGACCCCAGGAATGTGTCAATAAAGTTTCCCCTTCCTGGGACAATGAATTCACGGTGTTCTTATTTCAATTTCCAGGAGTGTAGGTCTACTTAAACCTAACTAACTTAAGAACATCACACACATCCATGCCGGAGGCAGGATTCGAACCTGTGACCGTAGCGGTCGCGCGGTTCCAGACTGTAGCGCCTAGAACCGTTCGACCACTTCGGCCAGCCGACAGACGATATAATCGTACCGACAGACCTGAATTTCATCAGTTCTGGCGGGATTCAAACAGAGCAGGGCTTTCTCAACAAGGTGAATTTGTAGAAGTTAGATCTACTAATCCTAATAACGACGCGCGACGACAAAGAGACAGACAATGACCCGCACCGCGGGCAGCCACGAGCGCCGACTGGCTCAGAGAAAAATAACATAGACGCTAACCTTGAGAAAAATTGTAGCTCTCCTTACCGACGTGTACAACATAATAATTGCTTTGAAGTTGAAACTCTGCACAGTAGAAAGGGTAAAAGATTGGACCACATTTCACATGTAAAACCGTTTATTAAGAGATAATCTGCTTTTTAACCTAGTCTGCCATAAAACTTTTCACTTCACGTTACTAGTATGCTTTGTCATACTTAGAAACCGTTAACATGCAACAATGATTTAAAGTTAACTATCCTGTTTACAACCTAGGGAACCATTCAGACAGTAATTACGAATGCATTGTTATAGTGAACAGACGACACAGTGTTACTGTGTGTGTACATTCTTGCTTGTTATTTGCACGATTACCTAACGAATATACGGCTTACATACTTAGAACATATACTGCTAATGAGATTTTAATGCAATATTTTGGTTTACTTGAAAAGACATTCTTTATTTGAAGTACTTTATGTGAGACTAAAGATGACTTAGTATTTGGTTTCTTTGACAGCTATGAGATTATATAACGACGCTACTAATGTGTGACACAATTTATATTATTGCTTTTGCGCTGTATCTGTTTTATATCTGCAGTTTTTATGAATTATTCTGGAAAGTAAAACATGTTTTAGTAGTAACTTTTGTGATATAGCTACAATGAGACAGCGTTTTCCGTAGCACAACAATACGTTACAGCACAGTACTTTCTTCATCATGGCAATAAGCGTAATAACTAAGATATATATAAGCAAAGCATTTCACTTTTGTTTATCATGAGGTAAGTACATTGACTTCTGCAGAACTTAGCTTTCGGAGGACGATAACTACGACACTTCCACAGCGATTATCTTACAACAAGACGCACAGTTTAGCGCTACAGTACACGTATTTGAGTGATTAATTTATGAACTTAAAACATTTATTTTTAAAGATTTTTGAACTACAAAGATACAAATGTTTTCCGTGATACATTTCATTCCATTGCTGTAATCTGTAACACCTGAGGGTATAATTACATTAATCCTCAGGGGGTACACACCTACTTTGAGTACTAAGCGTAGCGAGCGCTAGGAGCCCTAGCTAATATTGTATTTACTTATACAACTTTACACATCGGTACCATATTTCTGTAACACAAAATCACACAGCTATCTGATCATTTAACTGAGAGAGACACTACATCAGTGACAGATGTGTACATAATTACACAGTTGGATAACTTCACACTTATGAAATTGTATTTTGTCTGTACATCGTGAACTGTTCATATTTTTCTTGGGACCATTGTGATACTATGAGTTCTTTGAATGATGTATTTGGTATGGGATCTTGATTTTTAAATTACGTTTGAGGTAGATGACACTGTTGACATGAGAAGAGAATTTTTTTAGATTTTGAAATTATTGCAGAAAGCTACGACGTTTTTGAAATTTGACTGAGGTGTTATGGTGTTATTTTTACTATGATGTGTATTATGCTGTTGAGGTATGTTTATGATCAATAAGGTGATGCTACCATATATGAGAATTGTGATTACTTGTATATATGTCTATGAATAATAAATAGAAGTTAGAGACTCTGGTTTATGAAAAGGATGTTGGAAACCAAGAATCGTAGAGTCGTGACATATGTGTCCATGCGTGAATGTATCACAACACTGCTATTCATGAGATTTCATTTCTACGCAATTCTATTGTAATTTTTCGACCTGTGAAACTTTTTTATATGAGATTGTCACTGCAGTGCAAACTGCTGTCGTAAATATTTCGGTAAGAAAGCTAAGTGACCTTGACGTAAAGCATTGTGGTTCGCCCACCTGCCTGGAGAAAAGCCATTAGGTGGAGAGAAAAAGGGCCATTAACCTCACTATTTACATTACTTTGTAGAAAGCATCGTAAATAGGACACGCTGTTACTAGGAAACATATTACTATGCTGTGGAACTCGAACTTTCTGATATTTACGGAAATGGCTAATGAAATGATGAGAAATACTTTATGTCTATACACCTGACTATGACTACTGTCTTACTAGTTGGGAGATTTTTTACTGCCTTACGAAATGTCATATGGCTAGTGAATGATGTTTCATGCTTTGCTTTATATATATATATATATATATATATATATATATATATATATATATATATATATATATATATATATATATATATATATATTTGCCTATTTTGTTTAATATCTAGCTTCTAGCTGCACTCCAGCATTGGTTAAAATAAAATTTAATAGAAGTACTAATGTAAATATTTTTCCGTCTACAGATCCATTAAACAATAATGTTATGATCTACTTTCTTAATAAAAAAGGGAACAGAAATAGACATTTCCCTTCACCGGAATTGCTTAAATAATTTTTAACGATTTGGTAGCTTGTCTGCTAGAGTAAGTTATCGTTATGCATCACTCTAGTGTTAAGATGTGACGTAGGTATTAGACATGGCCATCTTTACTGTGTTATTTTTTCTGCTTGAGCTTCTTCATGTTTAGGTATAAGTTATGGCATTTGCTGTTGCTGCTGTTTGCCACGCATAGTGCTACTCAATTTCACTTTGTATTACTCCGTTCAGCCAGTTTTACTACTGATTTATTTTTCTGGTTGCTGAACGTTGGCTCATATTAGTTGTAATGTTGCATTTGCTTTGGTAATTTAGATATACTGCTGCTTGCTTTGCCAATTTGCATTTTTTGTCATTGCTGTTTGTGTTAATTGTTTTGTGCTGTTGCATTGCCTTGTCCCTTAGTTTATGCATCTGAGCTCAGTAGATTTAAGTTAGCTTAAAAGGGGGTAGGCTATTTAAGAGAATGAGTTGTGATGAATTGGAAAGAATACATTGAGAAGTTGTATGAAAGAGAATTGGGCCAAAATGACTATTGTACAATGGGAAATAATTATTTTGAAAGAGAATATGAGCCAAACAGTAGGGTTTAGGGGCGACAGGTCTAGGTAGGATTTTCTTGGAAATAAATTATGAGGTAAGATAATGGAAAATAAATAATGAGGTAAAAAATATGTGACCATATAAATACAGAAAGCATGCTTGGATAGGACTTTTTTGGGAGGAAACAAATGTTGAAATAAGATGAAAGATCTATGTAATGAAGTTTTGGGTTGGACTGCAGTACCAAATGTTACACTGAAAACAAACCCGGTCCTTTCCGCCTGTGTTATTCTGCTATGTGTTTGTATATCCTTGTGTATTTGTGTTTTTCCTGTCTTTATATGTTTAGCTGATAAGAGTTACAGTGTAGAATTTTTTTAATAATATGTTATTTACTTTGTAAAGATGTTTAGACATTATTTATTCTGTTTTGTTTTAATACTCATGTGTGAAGTTGATGTTTCAAAAGTTATTCTGATCTTTTATGTATGTATTTATGTTATAATTCTTGTAAAATATTTATTTCTATTCTTTTGTAAAGCCTGCAATACCACAAATGTTATCTGTATTGTTATGTTCTGTAATGATGTATTTTGTACCTTTGTTATTGCATTCTCATGTTATAAAATTGTAATTGACACCAGTTCATCAAATTAAGTAACTTGTAAACATTCATTTCACTGCACATATTTCTGTTGGTCATAGAATATGCACAATATGTGAAAAACAGAGGACTGTTATTGTTTGGACGTGTGTTAATAATTCAGCAAGGGACTGGATAACAGCATTGCTGGTTATAAGGGTATTTAAAAAAAATATTTTGTGAGTGCACAAGTGGTGGTTCATGGACTTGCTATATTGTCCACAAGACTCTTCGATGGTGACTGCGCACCTGAACAGTCGCAACAGATGGCTGCTGGCCGTCTCTACAAGGACTACAGTGAGTCGGAATCATTGATGGCCCACCAATATCATTATCTCTACAAGGACTGCAGTGGATCTGTACCTCTGGTGGCCCACCAATACCATAATCTCTACGAAGACTACAGTGGGTCTGCTCTGTGATGACCTACCTACCAATATTCTTCAACTTTGACTGACTCTGCTGTGGGTTTGTTCTGTTGTGGCCCATTACCTGTCTGCATGTCAAGAGTTAGCACTGTCTTTCCGTTGGCAGGACAACACTACTTCTTCAAGACTGCATGGAAATCCACTACTTCCGTGTGCATTTTCATTTACTGCTCAGACTTTGAGAAAAACTGAACGATCAGGTCTATATTGACTGTGAGAAAATTTTAGCTTTTGACCAACATTGTATCAATAAGTGTTTGCATTTGATTTCTTTGTTACTGTAATTGTGAAAAAAATTTTAACAAATATGTGTTGGCCAGTGCCCAAAACAATTTGTAAAATTATTTGTGGGGAGCATATAAGTTGGCTGTTTAGGTTTTTATATTGGTAACGCCACGTAGCGCTCTGAAAATCACTGGCTGTGCTGTGTGCAGTCTGTGGCTGGTTTGCATTGTTGTTGGCCATTGTAGTGTTGGGCAGCAGGATGTTAATAGCGCGTAGCGTTGCGTAGTTGGAGGTGTGGGGAGTGAAATGGTGGAGTTTTGAAATTTGTAATACTGGATGTCATGAACTGCTATATATATTAAGACTTTTGAACACTATTAAGGGAAATACATTGTTTGTTCTCTACTAAAATCTTTCATTTGCTAACTATGCCTATCAGTAGTTAGTGCCTTCAGTAGTTTGAATCTTTTATTTAGCTGGCAGTAGTGACGCTTGCTGTATCGCAGTAGCTTGAGTAACGAAGATTTTTGTGTGGTAAGTGATTTGTGAAGGTATACGTTAATGTTAGTTAGGGCAATTCTTTTCTAGGGATTTTTGAAAGTCAGATTGCGTTGCGTTAAAAAAAATATTGTGTGTCAGTTTAATGTTGATCAGAATAGGTAAAGAGCGAAATGTCTGAAGTTCAGTTTTGCTCAGCTGTTTGAAAAATCAAGTAACGTAAGGGATATACCAGTACAGTAATAGTAATTCAATAATTTTCCTAAGGGGACGTTTCACCATATTTATATTTTCCCATATTTGAGATTTTCCCATATTTGCGATTTTCTCGTATTTTCGTTTTTACCGTATTTGTGTTTTGGCCGAATTTCCGTATTTCCCATTCATGCTTTTTTCCCTTACTTGCGTCTTTCCCGTACTCGCGTCTTTCCCGTACTCGCGTCTATCCAGTACTCGCGTCTTTCCCATACTTGTGTCTGTCCCATATTTGCGTCTTTCTCATACTTGCGTCTTTCCCATACTTGCGTCTATCCCACATTTGCGATTTCCCGTAATTGCGTTTTCCCCATATTTCCGTTTTCCCCATATTTCCGTTTTCCCCATATTTCCGTTTTCCCCATATTTCCGTTTTCCCCATATTTCCCTTTGGCACATATTTCCGTTTTCCCCATATTTCCGTTTTCCCCATATTTCCCTTTGGCACATATTTCCGTTTTTCCCATATTTGCGTTGTTCCCATATTTGTGTTGTTCCCATATTTGCGTTTTTCCCATACTTGCGTTTTTCCCATACTTGCGTCCTTTTTGCATTACTCATGAACCCGTCCTACCAACCGATTCCTTCTTCTACTCAAGTTGTGCCAAAAAAAATTCTTCTTCCATATTTGCGGTTTTCCGATATTTGAGTACTTTCGATATTTGCGATTTTGCCATAATTGCAATTTTTCCATAAGTGAGATTTTCCCATAATTGCTATTTTCCCATATTTGCTATTTTCTCATATTTGCTATTTTCCCATATTTGCTATTTTCCCATATTTTCTATTTTCCCATATTTACTATTTTCCCATATTTGATATTTTCTTATATTTGCTATTTTCCCATATTTGCGTTTATCTCATATTTGCGTTTGTCCCATATTTGCATTTATCCCATATTTGCGTTTTTCCCATATTAGCGTTTTTCGCATTACTCATGAACAAATCCTACCAACCGATTCGTTCTTCTAGTCAAGTTGTGTCACAAAATTCTCTTCTCCTATATTTGCATTTTTCCCATATTTGGGTTTCGCATTACTCATGAATCCAACCTACCAATTGATTCCTTGTTGTGCCCCAAATTCCTCTTCTCCCATATTTGTATTTGTCCCATATTTACGTTTGTTCTTGCTGCCGTTGGATAAGCAGCTGCAGCAGCAAGTCGTATACTCCTAGCTAACTCATTTGTTACATAGTTTAATTCTTAATTTCTTTGCGTGTTTTTGGTACTTGAATTGTTTAATTCATAAATTTCGGGCGTATTATAGTATTTGAGAGTTGTAGCATTGCGTTTTAATACTTGAATACTGTAAAATCGCGTAGTCTCCTTCCGGCGCCAAGCAGTGTGTCAGCAGTGCGCAAGTAGCAGCATTACTGCATTTACTACGCAATCTTGTATTTTAATAACCATTTAAATTTTGTGTCGATTTGTTTGTAATCTCTGTAGATTAATTCAGACGTTCTTTACACAACAGTTTTTAGCATGGCTAGGGACTGCAACTGCTGTGATCGGATGCAGGCTGAGTTGGCATCCCTTCGCTCCCAGCTTCAGGCAGTGTTGGCTTCGGTCACACAGCTTGAGGCTGTTGCCAATGGGCATCACTGTGGGGGTCCGGATGGGGTTTGTCGGGGACGGCCAGCTCGTCCCACGCATCGCCCGATCGGACTACGACTATGGCTGCCCGGGATACTGCCCACATTGAGGTTGATCCCTCACCTGTGGTAGAGTGGGAGGTCGTCTCTAGGTGTGGCAGGGCTGAACGAAAGGCCTCTCCAGTTTGTCTGACGAACCGGTTTCAGGCTCTGTCTCCGGCTGATACTGATCTGCAGACCAAGATGGCTGCTTGTCCTGTTCCAGAGGTTGCCCCTCAGTCTGCAAGATCCGGGCAGATGCAGAGGGTGGGCTTACGGGTAGTTGGGAGCTCCAACATCAGGCGCGTAATGGGGCCCCTTAGGGATATGGCAGCAAGAGAGGGGAAGAAAACCAATGTGCACTCTGTGTGCATACCAGTGGAAAGTCATTCCAGATGTGGAAAGGGTCCTTCCGGATGCCATGAAGGGTACAGGGTGCACCCATCTGCAGGGGGTCGCTCATGTCGGCACCAATGATGTGTGTCGCTATGGATCGGATGAAATCCTCTCTGCCTTCCGGCGGCTATCTGATTTGGTGAAGACTGCCAGTCTCGCTAGCGGGATGAAAGCAGAGCTCACCATCTGCAGCATCGTCGACAGGACTGACTGCGGACCTTTGGTACAGAGCCGAGTGGAGGGTCTGAATCAGAGACTGAGACGGTTCTGCGACCGTGTGGGCTGCAGATTCCTCGACTTCCGCCATAGGGTGGTGGGGTTTCGGGTTCCGCTGGATAGGTCAGGAGTCCACTACACGCAGCAAGCGGCTACACGGGTAGCAGGGGTTGTGTGGCGTGGACTTGGATGGTTTTTTAGGTTAGATGGCCTCGGGCAATTACAGAAAGGGCAAGAGCCTCAAAGGGTGCGGGGCATTGTCAGGACATGCTTGGACCAAGCAGCAATCGGTATTGTAATTGTAAACTGTCGAAGCTGCATTGGTAAAGTACCGGAACTTCAAGCGCTGATAGAAAGCACCGAAGCTGAAATCATGATAAGTACAGAAAGCTGGCTGAAGCCAGAGATAAAGTCAGCAGAAATTTTTACCAAGGCAGAGACGGTGTTTAGAAAGGACCGATTGTATGCAACCGGTGGTGGCGTGTTTGTTGCTGTTAGTAGTAGTTTATTCTGTAGTGAAGTAGAAGCGGATAGTTCCTGTGAAATATTATGGGTAGAGGCTACACTCAACGACCTAGCTAGGTTGATAATTGGCTCCTTTTACCGACCTCCCGACTCAGCAGCATTAGTGGCAGAACAACTGAGAGAAAATTTGGAATACTTTTCACATAAATTTTCTCAGTATATTATAGTCTTAGGCGGAGATTTCAATTTACCAGATATAGACTTAGTACGGGTAGTAAGTACAGAGCATCGAGTGACATTATACTGAGTGCACTATTCGAAAATTACCTTGAGCAATTAAACACAGAACCGACTCGCGGAGATAACATCTTGCACCTACTGATAACAAACAGACCCGAACTTTTCGATTCTGTAAGTGCAGAACAGGGAATCAGTAATCATAAGGCCGTTCAGCATCCCTGAATATGGAAGTTAATAGGAATATAAAAAAAGTGAGGAAGGTTTATCTGTTTAGCAAGAGTAATAAAAGGCAGATTTCAGACTACCTAACAGATCAAAACGAAAATTTCTGTTCCGACACTGACAATGTTGAAAGTTTATGGAAAAAGTTTAAGGCAATCGTAAAATGCGTTTTAGACAGGTACGTGCCGAGTAAAACTGCGAGGGACGGGAAAAACCACCGTGGTTCACAAGAAAATTAGGAAACTACTGCGAGAGCAAAGAGAGCTTCACTGCAAGTTTTAACGCAGCCAAAACCTCTCAGACAAACAGAAGCTAAACGATGTCAAAGTTTGCGTAAGGAAGGCTATGCGTGAAGCGTTCAGTGAATTCGAAAGTAAAATTCTATGTACCGACTTGACAGAAAATCCTAGGAAGTTCTGGTCTTACGTTAAATCAGTAAGTGGCTCGAAACAACATATCCAGACACTCCGGGATGATGATGGCATTGAAACAGAGGATGACACGCGTAAAGCTGAAATAGTAAACACCTTTTCCCAAAGCTGTTTGACAGAGGAAGACCGCACTGCAGTTCCATCTCTAAATCCTCGCACAAACGAAAAAATGACTGACATCGATATAAGTGTCCAAGGAATAGAAAAGCAACTGGAATCACTCAACAGAGGAAAGTCCACTGGTCTTGACGGGATACCAATTCGATTGTACACAGAGTACGCGAAAGAACTTGCCCCCCTTCTAACAGCCGTGTACCGCAAGTCTCTAGAGGTACGGAAGGTTCCAAATGATTGGAAAACATATTTGCGCCTTTCAACATAATTGCGTCTTTCAACATATTTGCGTCTTTCAACATATTTGCGTCTTTCAACATATTTGCGTCTTTCAACATAATTGCGTTTTTTCAACATAATTGCGTTTTTCAACATAATAGCGTGTTTCAACATAATAGCGTTTTTCAACATAATAGCGTTTTTCAACATAATAGCGTTTTCCAAAATAATAGCGTTTTTCAACATAATAGCGTTTTTCAACATAATAGCGTTTTTCAACATAATAGCGTTTTTCAACATAATTGCGTTTCTGAACATAATTGCGTTTTTCAACATATTTGGGCTCTTCCCATATTTGGGCTCTTCCCATATTTGCGCTCTTCCCATATGTGCGCTCTTCCCATATGTGCGCTCTTCCCATATGTGCGCTCTTCCCATATGTGCGCTCTTCCCATATGTGCGCCCTTCCCATATGTGCACACTTCCCATATGTGCGCCCTTCCCATATCTGCGCCCTTCCCATATCTGTGCTCTGCACCTATTTCCCCTCTTCCCGTATTTGCGCTCTTCCCATATTTGTGTTCGTGCTATATTTACACTCCACCCATATTTGCGATTTTGCCATATTTGCGATTTTGCCATATTTGTGTTTTTGCCATATTTGCGTTTTTGCCACATTTGCGTTTTTCAACACACTTGCGTTTTTCAACACACTTGCGTTTTTCAACACACTTGCGTTTTTCCCACATTTGAGCTCTTCCTATGTTTGCGTTTTAACCATATATGTAATTCTCTCATATTTGCCTTCTTCCCATACTTGCCTTTTTCCCATATTTGCCCTTTTCCCATATTTGCCTCTTTCCAATATTTGCGTTTTTCCAATATTTGCCTTTTTCCAATATTTGCCTTTTTCCAATATTTACGTTTTTCCAATATTTAAGTTTTTCCAATATTTACGTTTTTCCAATATTTACGTTTTTACAATATTTGCGATTTTCCAATATTTGCGATTTTCCAATATTTGCGTTTTTCCCGTATTTGCGTTTTCCCCGTATTTGCGTTTTCCCCGTATTTGCGTTTTCCCCGTATTTGCGTTTTCCCCGTATTTGCGTTTTCCCCGTATTTGCGTTTTCCCCGTATTTGCGTTTTCCCCGTATTTGCGTTTTCCCCGTATTTGCGTTGTTCCCCGTATTTGCGTTGTTCCCCGTATTTGCGTTGTTCCCCCTATTTGCGTTGTTCCCCCTATTTGCGTTGTTCCCCATATTTGCGTTGTTTCCCATATTTGCGTTTTAACAATATATGTAATTTTCCCATATTTGGGTTGTTCCCATATTTGCGTTGTTCCCATATTTACGTTGTTCCCACATTTGCGTTGTTCCCATATTTGCGTTGTTTCCCATATTTGCGTTTTAACAATATATGTAATTTTCCCATATTTGGGTTGTTCCCATATTTGGGTTGTTCCCATATTTGGGTTCTTCCCATATTTGGGTTGTTCCCATATTTGCGTTGTTCCCATATTTGGGTTGTTCCCATATTTGGGTTGTTCCCATATTTGGGTTGTTCCCATATTTGGGTTGTTCCCATATTTGCGTTGTTCCCATATTTGCGTTGTTCCCATATTTGCGTTGTTCCTATATTTGCGTTTTTCCAATATTTGCGCTTTTCCAATATTTACGTTTTCCAATATTTGCGTTTTTCCAATATTTACGTTTTTCCAATATTTACGTTTTTCCAATATTTACGTTATTCCAATATTTACGTTTTTCCAATATTTACGTTTTTCCAATATTTACATTTTTCCAATATTTGCGATTTTCCAATATTTGCGTTTTCCCCGTATTTGCATTTTCCCCGTATTTGCGTTTTCCCCGTATTTGCGTTTTCCCCGTATTTCCGTTGTTCCCCATATTTGCGTTGTTCCCCATATTTGCGTTGTTTCCCATATTTGCGTTTTAACAATATATGTAATTTTCCCATATTTGGGTTGTTCCCATATTTGCGTTGTTCCCATATTTACGTTGTTCCCATATTTGCGTTGTTCCCATATTTGCGTTGTTTCCCATATTTGCGTTTTAACAATATATGTAATTTTCCCATATTTGCGTTGTTCCCATATTTACGTTGTTCCCATATTTGCGTTGTTCCCCATATTTGCGTTGTTTCCCATATTTGCGTTTTAACAATATATGTAGTTTTCCCATATTTGGGTTGTTCCCATATTTGGGTTGTTCCCATATTTGGGTTGTTCCCATATTTGGGTTGTTCCCATATTTGCGTTGTTCCCATATTTGCGTTGTTCCCATATTTGCGTTGTTCCCATTTTTGCATTGTTCCCATATTTGCGCTTTTCCCATATTTGCGTGTGTCCCATTACTCTTCAACCCATCTGAACAGTTGATTCCTTCTTTTAATTAAGTTGTATGACAAATTTTTTTCTTCCATATTAGTGCTCTTCCCATATTTGGGCTCATCCCATACATGTGTTTGTCCTATATTTGCGTTCCCCCATATCTGCGCTCCACCTATATTTGCGTTTTTCCCTTATGTGCGTTTTTCCCATATTTGCGTCCACATTTGCATTCATATTTGCGCTTTTCCCATATAAGCGCTTTTCCCATATATGTGCTTTTCCCATATATGTGCTTTTCCCATATATGTGCTTTTCCCATATATGCACTTTTCCCATATACGCACTTTTCCCATATACGCGCTTTTCCCATATACGCGCTTTTCCCATATATGCGCTTTTCCCATATATGCGCTTTTCCCACATTTGCGCTTTTCCCACATTTGCGCTTTTCCCACATTTGCGCTTTTCCCACATTTGCGCTTTTCCCACATTTGCGCTTTTCCCACATTTGCGCTTTTCCCACATTTGTGCTTTTCCCACATTTGCGCTTTTCCCACATTTGCGTTTTCCCCACATTTGCGTTTTTCCCATATTTGCGTTTTCCCCACATTTGCGTTTTCCCCACATTTGCGTTTTCCCCACATTTGCGTTTTCCCCACATTTGCGCTCTTACAACATTTGCGCTCTTACCACATTTGCGCTCTTACCACATTTGCCCTCTTACCACACTTGCGCTCTTACCACATTTGCGTATTTCCCACATTTGCGTACTTCCCACATTTGCGTTTTTCCCACATTTGCGTTTATCCCTTATGTGCGTTTTTCCCTTATGTGAGTTTTTCCAGTATGTGCGTTTTTCCCATATTTGTGTCTACATTTCTGTCCATATTTGCGTTTTTCCCATATTTGCATTTTTACCATGTTTGCGTTTTTCTTGAATTGCATTTTTCCCATGTTTGCGTTTTTCCCATGTTTTCGTTTTTCCCATGTTTGCATTTTTCCCATGTTTGCGTTTTTCCCATGTTTTCGTTTTTCCCATGTTTACGTTTATCCCATGTTTGCGTTTTTCCCATGTTTGCGTATCTCCCATGTTTGCGTTTCTCCCATGTTTGTGTTTCTCCCATGTTTGTGTTTCTCCCATGTTTGTGTTTTTACCGTATTTGCGTTTTAACATATTAGCATTTTAACCATATTTGCATTGTTCCCATATTTGCGTTGTTCCCATATTTGCATGTGTCCCATATTTGCATTTCTCGCATTACTCTTGAACCCATCTGAACAGTTGGTTCTTTCTTCCAATCAAGATGTGCCACAAATTTTTTTCTTCCATATTTGTGCTCTTTCCATATTTGCGCTTTTCCCATATTTGCACTCTTCCCATATTTGCACTCTTCCCATATTTGCATTTTTCATATATGTGCGTTTTTCCCTAATTTGCATTTCTCCCATATTTCCGCTTTCCCCATATTTACACTTTTCCTATATTTACACTCTTCCCATATTTACGCTTTTCCCATATTTACGCTTTTCCCATATTTACGCTTTTCCCATATTTACGCTTTTCCCATATTTACACTTTTCCCATATTTTCGCTTTTCCCATATTTTCGCTTTTCCCATATTTTCACTTTTCCCATATTTGCGCTTTTCCCATATTTGCGCTTTTCCCATATTTGCGTATTTCCCATAATTGCCATTGTCCCATATTTGAGCTTTACCATATTTGCGCTTTCCCGATATTTGCGCTTTCCCCATATTTGCGCTTTCCCCATATTTGAGCTTTCCCCACATTTGCACTTTCCCCACATTTGCGCTTTCCCCACATTTGCACTTTCCCCACATTTGCGCTTTCCCCACATTTGCGCTTTCCCCACATTTGCGCTTTCCCCACGTTTCCACTTTCCCCAAGTTTGCGCTTTTCCCACGTCTGCGCTTTTCCCACGTTTGCTCTTTTCCCACGTTTGCGTCTTTCCCACGTTTGCGCTTTTCCCACATTTGCTCTTTTCTTACGTTTCCGCCTTTCCCACGTTTGCGCTTTTCCCACGTTTGCGCTTTTCCCACGTTTGCGCTTTTCCCACGTTTGCGCTTTTCCCATGTTTGCGCTTTTCCCACGTTTGCGCTTTTCCCACGTTTGCGCTTTTCCCACATTTGCGCTTTTCCCACATGTGCATTTCTCCCATATGTGCGTTTTTCCCATATGTGCGTTTCTCCCATTAGTGCGTTTTTCCCATTTGTGCGTTTTTCCCAAATGTGCGTTTTCCCCATATGTGCGTTTTCCCCATATGTGCGTTTTCCCCATATTTGCGTTTTCCCCATATTTGCGTTTTCCCCATATTTGCGCTCTTCCCATATTTGCGCTCTTCCCATATTTGCGCTCTTCCCATATTTCTGCTCTTCCCATATTTGCGCTCTTCCCATATTTGTGCTCTTCCCATATTTGTGCTCTTCCCATATTTGCGCTCTTCCCATATTTGCGCTCTTCCCATATTTGCGCTCTTCCCATATTTGCGCTCTTCCCATATTTGCGCTCTTCCCATATTTGCCCTCTTCCCATATTTGCGCTCTTCCCATATTTGCGCTCTCCCATATTTGCGCCCTTCCCATATTTCTGCTCTTCCCATATTTGCGTTTTAACAATATATGTAATTTTCCCATATGTGCGTTTTCCCCATATGTGCTCTTTTCCCCATATGTGCTCTTTTCCCCATATGTGCCCTATTCCCCATATGTGCGCTTTTCCCCATATGTGCACTTTTCCCCATATGTGCGTATGTCCCATTACTCTTGAACCCATCTCAACAGTTGATTCCCTCTGTTTATAAAGTTGTATGACTAGTTTTTTCCTTCCATATTAGTGCTCTTCCTTTATTTGAGCTCATCCCATATTTGTGTTCGTCCTATATTTCGCTCCCCCATATATGCGCTCTACCGATATTTGCGTTTTTCCCATATTTGTGTTTTTCCCAGATGTGCGTCCACATTTGCGCCCACATATGCGTTTTTCCCATATATGCGTTTTTCCCATATATGCGATTTTCCCATATATGCGTTTTTCCCATAAATGCGTTTTTCAAATAAATGCGTTTTTCCCATCAATGCGTCTTTCCCATATATGCGTCTTTCCCATATATGCGTCTTTCCCATATTTGCGTCTTTCCCATATTTGCGTCTTTCCCATATTTTCGTCTTTCTCATATTTGCGTCTTTCCCATATTTGCGTCTTTCCCATATTTGCGTTTCTCCCATATTTGCGTTTTTCCCATATTTGCGTTTTTCCCATATTTGCATTTTAACAATATATGTAATTTTCTCATATTTGTGTTTTTCCCATATTTTAGTGTGTCCCATATTATCGTTTATCGCATTACTCTTGAACCTATCTGAACAACTGGTTCTTTCTTCCAATCAAGTTGTGGCACAAATTTTTTTCTTCCATATTTGTGTTCTTCCCATTTTTGCACACTTCCCATATTTGTACTCTTCCCATATTTGCGCTCTTCCCATATTTGCACTCTTCCCATATTTGCACTCTTCCCATATTTGCACTCTTCCCATATTTGCGCTCTTCCCATATTTGCGCTTTTCCCATACTTGCGCTCTTCCCATATTTGCGCTCATTTGCGCTGTTCCCATATTTGCGCTCTTCCCATATGTGCGTTTTTCCCATATGTGCGTTTTTCCCACATGTTCGTTTTTCCCACATGTGCGTTTTTCCCACATGTGCGTTTTTCCCACATGTGCGTTTTTCCCACATGTGCGTTTTTCCCATACTTGCGTTTTTCTCATACTTGTGTTTTTCCCATACTTGCGTTTTTCCCATACTTGCGTTTTTCACATAGTCGCGTTTTTCCCATAGTTGCGCTTTTCCCATAGTTGCGCTTTTCCCATAGTTGCGTTTTTCCCATAGTTGCGTTTTTCCCATAGTTGCGTTTTTCCCATAGTTGCGTTTTTAACATAGTTGCGTTTTTCCCATAGTTGCGTTTTCCCCATAGTTGCGTTTTCCCCATACTTGTGTTTTCCCCATACTTGTGTTTTCCCCATACATGTGTTTTCCCCATACTTGCGTTTTCCCCATAGTTGCGTTTTCCCCATAGTTGCATTTTCCCCATAGTTGCGTCTTCCCCATAGCTGCGTCTACCCCATAGTTGCATTTACCCCATAGTTGCGTTTTCCCCATAGTTGCGTTTTCCCCATAGTTGCGTTTTCCCCATACTTGCGTTTTCCCAATACTTGCGTTTTCCCCATACTTGCGTTTTCCCCATAGTTGCGTTTTCCCCATAGTTGCGTTTTTCCCATACCTGCGTTTTCCCCATACTTGCGTTTTCCCCATACTTGCGTTTTCCCCATACTTGCGTTTTCCCCATACTTGCGTTTTCCCCATACTTGCGTTTCCCCATACTTGCGTTTTCCCCATACTTGCGTTTTCCCCATATTTGCGCTTTCCCATATTTGCGTTTTAACAATATATGTAATTTTCTCATATTTCGGTTTTTCCAATATGTGCTCTTTTCCCCATATGTGCGCTTTTCCCCATATGTGCGCTTTTCCCCATATGTGCATTTTTCCCCATATGTGCGGTTTTCCCCATATGTGCGAATGTCCCATTACTCTTGAAACCATCTCAACAGTTGATTCCCTCTTTTTATTAAGTTGTATGACAAATTTTTTCCTTCCATATTTGTGCTCTTCCTATATTTGGGCTCATCCCATATTTGTGTTCGTCCTATATTTGCGTTCCAACAGATATGCGCTCCACACATATTTGCGTTTTTCCCATATTTGCGTTTTTCCCATATTTGCGTTTTTCCCAGATGTGCGTCCACATTTGCGCCCACATTTGCGTTTTTCCATATATGCGTTTTTCCGATATATGCGTTTTTCCCATATATGCGTTTTACCCATATATGAGTTTTTCCTATATATGAGTTTTTCCCATAAATGCATTTCTCAAATATTTGCGTTTTTCAAATATTTGCGATTTTCCCATATTTGCTTTTTTCCCATATTTGCATATTTCCAATACTTGCGTTTTTCCCATATTTGCGTTTTTCACATACTTGCGTTTTTCCCATATTTGCGTTTTTCCCATATTTGCGTTTTTCACATATTTGCGTTTTTCCCATATTTACGTTTTTCCCATATATATGCGTTTTTCCCATATTTGCGTTTTTCCCATATTTGCGTTTTTCCCATATTTGCGTTTTTCCCATATATGCGTATTTCCCATATATATGTTTTTCCCATATTTGCGTTTTTCCCATATTTGCGTTTTTCCCATATTTGCGTTTATCCCATATTTGCGTTTGTCCTATATTTGCACTTTTCGCATATATGCGCTTTTCCCATATTTGCGCTTTTCCCATATGTGCGCTTTTCCCATATTTGCGCTTTTCCCATATTTGCGCTTTTCCCATATTTGCGCTTTTCCCATATTTGTGCTTTTCCCACTTTTGCGCTTTTTACATTTTTGCGCTTTTCCCATATTTGCGCTTTTCCCATATTTGCGCTTTTAGCATATTTGCGCTTTTGCCTTATTTGCGCTTTTCCCTTATTTGCGCTTTTCCCATATTTGCGCTTTTCCCATATTTGCGCTTTTCCCATATTTGCGCTTTTCCCATATTTGCGCTTTTCCCATATTTGCGCTTTTCCCATATTTGCGCTTTTCCCATATTTGCGCTTTTCCCTTATTTGCGCTTTTCCCATATTTGCGCTTTTTCCACTTTTGCGCTTTTTACATTTTTGCGTTTTTCCTATATTTGCGTTTTTCCCATATTTGCATTTTTCCCATATTTGCGTTTTTCCCATATATGCGTATTTCCCATATATATGTTTTTCCCATATTTACGTTTTTTCCCATATTTACGTTTTTCCCATATTTACGTTTTTCCCATATTTACGTTTTGTCCCATATTTACGTTTTCCCCATATTTACGTTTTTCCCATATTTGCGTTTTTCCCATATTTGCGTTTTTCCCATATTTTCGTTTTTCCCATATTTGCGTTTTTCATATATTTGCGTATTTCCCATATTTCCGTTTTTCCCATATTTGCGTTTTTCCCCATATTTGCGTTGTTCCCATATTTGCATTGTTCCCATATTTGCGTTGTTCCCATATTTGCGTTGTTCCCATATTTGCGTTGTTCCCATATTTCCATTGTTTCCATATTTCCGTTGTTCCCATACTTCTGTTTTTCCCATATTTCCATTTTTCCCATATTGGCGCTTTTCCCATATTTGCGTTTTAACAATATATGTAATTTTCTCATATTTGTGTTTTTCCCATATTTGCTTGTGTCCCATATTAGCGATTATCGTATTATTCTTGAACCTATATGAACAGTTGGTTCTTTCTTCCAATCAAGTTGTGGCACAAATTTTTTTCTTCCATATTTGTGCTCTTCCCATTTGTGCACACTTCCCATATTTGCACTCTTCCCATATTTGCGCTTTTCCCATATTTGCGCTCTTCCCATATTTGCGCTCTTCCAATATTTGCCCTTTTCCCATATTTGCGCTCTTCCCATATTTGCGCTCTTCCCATTTGTGCGCTTTTCGCCTTTTGTGCGTTTTTCCCCATATGTGCATTTTTCCCCATATGTGCGCTTTCCCCAATATGTGCGTATGTCCCATTACTCTTGAACCCATCTCAACAGTTGATTCCCTCTTTTTATTATGTTTATGACAAATTTCTTCCTTCCATATTTGTGCTCTTACTATATTTGGGCTCATCCCATATTTGTGTTCGTCCTATATTTGGGCTCCCCCATATATGCGCACCACCCATATTTGCGTTTATCCCATATTTGCGTTTTTCACAGATGTGCGTCCACATTTGCGCCCACATTTGCGTTTTTCCCATATATGCGTTTTTCCCATATATGCGTTTTTCCCATATATGCATTTTCCCACATATGCATTTTTAAAAATATTTGCGTTTTTCAAATATTTGCGTTTTTCAAATATTTGCGAGTTTCCCATATATGCGAGTTTCCCATATTTGCGTTTTTCCCATATTTGCGTTTTTCCCATATTTGCGTTTTCCCATATATGCGTTTTTCCCATATATGCGGTTTTCCCATAATGCGTTTTTCTCATATATGCGTTTTTCCCATATTTGCGTTTTTCCCTTATATGCGTTTTTCCCATATTTGCGTTTTTCCCATATTTGCGTTTTTCCCATATTTGCGTTTTTCCCATATTTGCGTTTTTCCCATATTTGCGTTTTTCCCAGATGTGCGTCCACATTTGTGCCCACATTTGCGTTTTTCCCAATTTGCGTTTTTCCCATATATGCATTTTTCCAAAATATGCGTTATTCCCATGTATGCGTTTTTCCCATATATGCGTTTTTCCCATATATGCGTTTTTCCCACATATGCATTTTTCCCACATATGCATTTTTCAAATATTTGCATCTTTCAATTATTTGCGTTTTTCAAATGTTTGCGTTTTTCCCATATTTGCGTTTTTCCCATATTTGCGAGTTTCCCATATTTTCGAGATTCCCATATTTGCGTTTTTCCCATATTTGCGATTTTCCCATATATGCGTTTTTTCCATATATGCATTTTTCCCATATTTGCGTTTTTCACATATTTGTGTTTTTCCCATATTTGCATTTTTCCCACATTTGCGTTTTTTTCATATTTGCGTTTTTCCCATATTTGTGTTTTCCCCATATTTGCGTTTTCCCCATATTTGCGTTTTTCCCATATTTGCGTTTTTCCCATATTTGCGTTTTTCCCATATATGCGTTTTTCCCATATATGCATTTTTCCCAATAAATGCATTTCTCAAATATTTGCGTTTCTCAAATATTTGCGATTTTCCCATATTTGCGTTTTTCCCATATTTGCGTTTTTCCCATATATGCGTTTTTCCCATATATGCATTTTACCCAATAAATGCATTTCTCAAATATTTGCGTTTCTCAAATATTTGCGATTTTCCCATATTTGCGTTTTTCCCATATTTGCGTATTTTCCACATTTGCGTATTTCCCATAATTGCGTATTTCCCATATTTGCGTTTTTCCCATATTTGCGTTTTTCCCATATTTGCGTTTTTCCCATATTTGCGTTCTTCCCATATTTGCGTTTTTCAGATATTTGCATTTTTCCCACATTTGAGTTTTTCCCATATATGCGTTTTTCCCATATTTGCGTTTTTCCCATATTTGCGTTTTTCCCATATATGCGTTTTTCCCATATATGCGTTTTTCCCATATTTGCGTTTTTCCCATACTTGCGTTTATCCCATATTTGCGCTTTCGCATATATGCGCTTTTCCCATATTTGCGCTTTTCCCATATTTGCGCTTTTCCCATATTTGCGCTTTTCCCATATTTGCGCTTTTCCCATATTTGTGCTTTTCCCATATTTGCGCTTTTCCCATATTTGCGCTTTTCCCATTTTTGCGCTTTTCCCATTTTTGCGCTTTCACCATATTTCCGCTTTTCCCATATTTGCGCTTTTCCCATATTTGCGCTTTTCCCTTATTTGCGTTTTTCCCATATTTGCGTATTTCCCATATTTGCGTTTTTCCCATATTTGCGTTTTTCCCATATTTGCGTTTTTCACATATCTGCCTTTTTCGCACATTTGAGTGTTTCCCATATGTGCGTTCTTCCCATATTTGCGTTTTTCCCATATTTGCGTTTTTCCCATATTTGCGTTATTCCCATATATGGGATTTTCCCATATTTGCGTTTTTCCCATATTTCCTTTTTTCCTATATATGCGTTTTTCCCATATTTGCGTTTTTCCCATATTTGCGTTTTTCCCATATTTGCATTTTTCCCATATTTGCATTTTTCCCATATTTGCGTTTTTCCCATATTTGCGTATTTCCCATATTTGCGTTTTTCCCATATTTGCGTTTTTCCCAGATGTGCGTCCACATTTACGCCCTCATTTGCGTTTTTCCCAATTTGCGTTTTTCCCATATATGCGTTTTTCCAATATATGCGTTTTTCCCATATATGCGTTTTTCCCATATATGCGTTTTCCCATATATGCTTTTTTCCCACATATGCGTTTTTCCCACATATGCATTTTTCTAATATTTGCGTTTTTCAAATATTTGCGTTTTTCAAATGTTTGCGTTTTTCCCATATTTGCGTTTTTCCCATATTTGCGAGTTTCCCATATTTGCGAGATTCCCATATTTGCGTTTTTCCCATATTTGCGAGTTTCCCATATTTGCGAGATTCCCATATTTGCGATTTTCCCATATGTGCGTTTTTTCCATATATGCGTTTTTCCCATATTTGCGTTTTTCCCATATTTGCGTTTTCCCCATATTTGCGTTTTTCCCATATTTTCGTTTTTCCCATATGTGCGTTTTTCTCATATATGCGTTTTTCCCATATATGCATTTTTCCCATAAATGCATTTCTCAAATATTTGCGTTTTTCAAATATTTGCGATTTTCCCATATTTGCGTTTTTCCCATATTTGCGTATTTCCCATATTTGCGTTTTTCCCATATTTGCGTTTTTCCCATATTTGCGTTTTCCCCATATTTGCGTTTTTCACATATTTGCGTTTTTCCCACATTTGAGTTTTTCCCATATATGCGTTTTTTCCATATTTGCGTTTTTCCCATATTTGCGTTTTTCCCATATTTGCGTTTTTCCCATATTTGCGTTTTTCCCTTATTTGCGTTTTTCCCATATTTGCGTTTATCCCATATTTGCGTTTTTCGCATATATGCGCTTTTCAAATATTTGCGCTTTTCCCATATTTGCGCTTTTCCCATATTTGCGTATTTCCCATAATTGCCATTGTCCCATATTTGAGCTTTACCATATTTGCGCTTTCCCGATATTTGCGCTTTCCCCATATTTGCGCTTTCCCCATATTTGAGCTTTCCCCACATTTGGACTTTCCCCACATTTGCGCTTTCCCCACATTTGCGCTTTCCCCACATTTGCGCTTTCCCCACATTTGCGCTTTCCCCACGTTTCCACTTTCCCCAAGTTTGCGCTTTTCCCACGTCTGCGCTTTTCCCACGTTTGCTCTTTTCCGACGTTTGCGCCTTTCCCACATTTGCACTTTTCCCACATTTGCACTTTTCTTACGTTTCCGCCTTTCCCACGTTTCTGCTTTCCCCACGTTTGCGCTTTTCCCACGTTTGCGCTTTTCCCACGTTTGCGCTTTTCCCACGTTTGCGCTTTTCCCACGTTTGCGCTTTTCCCACATTTGCACTTTTCCCACGTTTGCGCTCTTCCCACATTTGCGCTTTTCCCACATGTGCGTTTCTCCCATATGTGCGTTTTTCCCATATGTGCGTTTCTCCCATTAGTGCGTTTTTCCCATTTGTGCGTTTTTCCCAAATGTGCGTTTTCCCCATACGTGCGTTTTCCCCATATGTGCGTTTTCCCCATATGTGCATTTTCCCCATATTTGCGTTTTCCCCATATTTGCGTTTTCCCCATATTTGCGCTCTTCCCATATTTGCGCTCTTCCCATATTTGCGCTCTTCCCATATTTCTGCTCTTCCCATATTGGCGCTCTTCCCATATTTGTGCTCTTCCCATATTTGCGCTCTTCCCATATTTGCGCTCTTCCCATATTTGCGCTCTTCCCATATTAGCGCTCTTCCCATATTTGCGCTCTTCCCATATTTGCGCTCTTCCCATATTTGCGCTCTCCCATATTTGCGCCCTTCCCATATTTCTGCTCTTCCCATATTTGCGTTTTAACAATATATGTAATTTTCCCATATGTGCGTTTTCCCCATATGTGCTCTTTTCCCCATATGTGCTCTTTCCCCATATGTGCTCTATTCCCCATATGTGCGCTTTTCCCCATATGTGCGCTTTTCCCCATATGTGCGTATGTCCCATTACTCATGAACCCATCTCAACAGTTGATTTGCTCTGTTTATAAAGTTGTATGACTAATTTTTTCCTTCCATATTAGTGCTCTTCCTTTATTTGAGCTCTTCCCATATTTGTGTTCGTCCTATATTTCGCTCCCCCATATATGCGCTCTACCGATATTTGCGTTTTTCCCATATTTGTGTTTTTCCCAGATGTGCGTCCACATTTGCGCCCATATTTGCGTTTTTCCCATATATGCGTTATTCCCATGTATGCGTTTTTCCCACATATACATTTTTCCCACATATGCATTTTTCAAATAATTGCATTTTTCAGTTATTTGCGTCTTTCAAATGTTTGCGTTTTTCCCATATTTGCGTTTTTCCCATATTTGCGAGTTTCCCATATTTGCGAGATTCCCATATTTGCGTTTTTCCCATATTTGCGATTTTCCCATATATGCGTGTTTTCCATATATGCATTTTTCCCATATTTGCGTTTTTCCCATATTTGCGTTTTTCCCATATTTGCATTTTTCCCACATTTGCGTTTTTTTCATATTTGCGTTTTTCCCATATTTGTGTTTTCCCCATATTTGCGTTTTCCCCATATTTGCGTTTTTCCCATATTTGCGTTTTTCCCATATTTCCGTTTTTCCCATATTTGCGTTTTTCCCGTATATGCGTTTTTCCCATATATGCATTTTTCCCAATAAATGCATTCCTCAAATATTTGCGTTTTTCAAATATTTGCGATTTTCCCATATTTGCGTTTTTCCCATATTTGCGTATTTCCCATATTTGCGTATTTCCCATATTTGCGTTTTTCCCATATTTGCGTTTTTCCCATATTTGCGTTTTTCCCATATTTGCGTTTTTCAGATATTTGCGTTTTTCCCACATTTGAGTTTTTCCCATATATGCGTTTTTCCCATATTTGCGTTTTCCCCATATTTGCGTTTTTCCCATATTTGCGTTTTTCCCATATATGCGTTTTTCCCATATTTGCGCTTTTCCCATTTTTGCGCTTTTCCCATTTTTGCGCTTTTCCCATTTTTGCGCTTTCACCATATTTGCGCTTTTCCCATATTTGCGCTTTTCCCATATTTGCGCTTTTCCCTTATTTGCGTTTTTCCTATATTTGCGTATTTTCCCATATTTGCGTTTTTCCCATATTTGCGTTTTTCCCATACTTGCGTTTTTCACATATCTGCGTTTTTCCCACATTTGAGTTTTTCCCATATATGCGTTTTTCCCATATTTGCGTTTTTCCCATATTTGCGTTTTTCCCATATTTGCGTTTTTCCCATATTTGCGTTTTTCCCATACTTGCGTTTATCCCATATTTGCACTTTCGCATATATGCGCTTTTCCCATGTTTGCGCTTTTCCCATATTTGCGCTTTTCCCATATTTGAGTTTTTCCCAT
Organism: Schistocerca gregaria; assembly: GCF_023897955.1. Lineage (NCBI taxonomy): Eukaryota > Metazoa > Arthropoda > Insecta > Orthoptera > Acrididae > Schistocerca > Schistocerca gregaria. The sequence goes on from NC_064926.1 coordinate 226,379,444, forward strand.
ATATGCGTTTTTCCCATATTTGCGTTTTTCCCATATTTGCGTTTTTCCCATATTTGCGTTTTTCCCATATTTGCGTTTTTCCCATATTTGCGTTTTTCCCATATTTGCGTTTTTCCCTTATATGCGTTTTTCCCTTATATGCGTTTTTCCCATATTTGCGTTTTTCCCATATTTGCGTTTTTCCCATATTTGCGTTTTTCCCAGATGTGCGTCCACATTTGCGCCCTCATTTGCGTTTTTCCCAATTTGCGTTTTTCCCATATATGCGTTTTTCCAATATATGCGTATTTCCCATATATGCGTTTTTCCCATATATGCGTTTTCCCATATATGCGTTTTTCCCACATATCCGTTTTTCCCACATATGCATTTTTCAAATATTTGCGTTTTTCAAATATTTGCTTTTTTCAAATGTTTGCGTTTTTCCCATATTTGCGTTTTTCCCATATTTGCGAGTTTCCCATATTTGCGAGATTCCCATATTTGCGTTTTTCCCATATTTGCGATTTTCCCATATATGCGGTTTTTCCATATATGCGTTTTTCCCATATTTGCGTTTTTCCCATATTTGCGTTTTCCCCATATTTGCGTTTTTCCCATATTTGCGTTTTTCCCATATGTGCGTTTTTCCCATATATGCGTTTTTCCCATATATGCATTTTTCCCATAAATGCATTTCTCAAATATTTGCACTTTTCAAATATTTGCGATTTTCCCATATTTGCGTTTTTCCCATATTTGCGTATTTCCCATATTTGCGTTTTTCCCATATTTGCGTTTTTCCCATATTTGCGTTTTTCACATATTTGCGTTTTTCCCACATTAGAGTTTTTTTCATATATGCGTTTTTTCCATATTTGCGTTTTTCCCATATTTGCGTTTTTCCCATATTTGCGATTTTCCCATATTTGCGTTTTTCCCTTATTTGCGTTTTTCCTATATTTGCGTTTATCCCATATTTGCGCTTTTCGCATATATGCACTTTTCATATATTTGCGCTTTTCCCATATTTGCGCTTTTCCCATATTTGCATATTTCCCATAATTGCCATTGTCCCATATTTGAGCTTTACCATATTTGCGCTTTCCCGATATTTGCACTTTCCCCATATTTGCGCTTTCCCCATATTTGAGCTTTCCCCGCATTTGCACTTTCGCCACATTTGCGCTTTCCCCACATTTGCGCTTTCCCCACATTTGCGATTTCCCCACATTTGCGCTTTCCCCACGTTTCCACTTTCCAAAAGTTTGCGCTTTTCACACGTCTGCGCTTTTCCCACGTTTGCTCTTTTCCCACGTTTGCGCCTTTCCCACATTTCCACTTTTCGCACGTTTGCACTTTTCTTACGTTTCCGCCTTTCCCACGTTTCTGCTTTCTCCATGTTTGCGCTTTTCCAACGTTTGCGCTTTTCCCACGTTTGCGCTTTTCCCACATTTGCGCTTTTCCCACGTTTGCGCTTTTCCCACATTTGCACTTTTCCCACGTTTGCGCTCTTCCCACATTTGCGCTTTTCCCACATGTGCGTTTCTCCCATATGTGCGTTTTTCCCATATGTGCGTTTCTCCCATTAGTGCGTTTTTCCCATTTGTGCGTTTTTCCCAAATGTGCGTTTTCCCCATATGTGCGTTTTCCCCATATTTGCGCTCTTCCCATATTTGCGCTCTTCCCATATTTGCGCTCTTCCCATATTTCTGCTCTTCCCATATTTGCGCTCTTCCCATATTGGCGCTCTTCCCATATTTGCGCTCTTCCCATATTTGCGCTCTTCCCATATTTGCGCTCTTCCCATATTTGCGCTCTTCCCATATTAGCGCTCTTCCCATATTTGCGCTCTTCCCATATTTGCGCACTCCCATATTTGCGCTCTCCCATATTTGCGCCCTTCCCATACCCCACATTTGCACTTTCCCCACATTTGCGCTTTCCCCACATTTGCGCTTTCCCCACATTTGCGCTTTCCCCACATTTGCGCTTTCCCCACATTTCCACTTTCCCCAAGTTTGCGCTTTTCCCACATCTGCGCTTTTCCCACGTTTGCTCTTTTCCCACGTTTGCGCCTTTCCCACATTTGCACTTTTCCCACATTTGCACTTTTCTTACGTTTCCGCCTTTCCCACGTTTCCGCTTTCCCCACGTTTGCGCTTTTCCCACGTTTGCGCTTTTCCCACGTTTGCGCTTTTCCCACGTTTGCGCTTTTCCCACGTTTACGATTTTCCCACATTTGCACTTTTCCCACGTTTGCGCTCTTCCCACATTTGCGCTTTTCCCACATGTGCGTTTCTCCCATTAGTGCGTTTTTCCCATTTGTGCGTTTTTCCCAAATGTGCGTTTTCCCCATATGTGCATTTTCCCCATATGTGCGTTATCCCCATATGTGCATTTTCCCCATATTTGCGTTTTCCCCATATTTCCGTTTTCCCCATATTTGCGCTCTTCCCATATTTGCGCTCTTCCCATATTTGCGCTCTTCCCATATTTCTGCTCTTCCCATATTTGCGCTCTTCCCATATTTGTGCTCTTCCCATATTTGCGCTCTTCCCATATTTGCGCTCTTCCCATATTTGCGCTCTTCCCATATTTGCGCTCTTCCCATATTTGCGCTCTTCCCATATTTGCGCTCTCCCATATTTGCGCCCTTCCCATATTTTTGCTCTTCCCATATTTGCGTTTTAACAATATATGTAATTTTCCCATATGTGCGTTTTCCCCATATTTACTCTTTTCCCCATATGTGCTCTTTTCCCCATATGTGCTCTATTCCCCATATGTGCGCTTTTCCCCATATGTGCGCTTTTCTCCATATGTGCGTATGTCCCATTACTCTTGAACCCATCTCAACAGTTGATTTGCTCTGTTTATAAAGTTGTATGACTAATTTTTTCCTTCCATATTAGTGCTCTTCCTTTATTTGAGCTCATCCCATATTTGTGTTCGTCCTATATTTCGCTCCCCCATATATGTGCTCTACCGATGTTTGCGTTTTTCCCATATTTGTGTTTTTCCCAGATGTGCGTCCACATTTGCGCCCACATTTGCGTTTTTCCCATATATGCGTTATTCCCATATATGCGTTTTTCCCATATATGCGTTTTTCCCATAAATGCGTTTTTCAAATAAATGCGTTTTTCCCATCAATGCGTCTTTCCCATATATGCGTCTTTCCCATATATACGTCTTTCCCATATTTGCGTCTTTCCCATATTTGCGTCTTTCCCATATTTTCGTCTTTCTCATATTTGCGTCTTTCCCATATTTGCGCTCTTCCCATATTTGCGCTCTTCCCATATTTGCGCTCTTCCCATATTTGCGCTCTTCCCGTATTTGCGCTCTTGCCATATTTGCGCTCTTCCCATATTTGCGCTCTTCCCATATTTGCGCTCTTCCCATATTTGCGCTCTTCCCATATTTGCGCTCTTTCCATATTTGCGCTCTTCCCATATTTGCGCTCTTCCCATATTTGCGCTCTTCCCATACGTGCGTTTTTCCCATATGTGCGTTTTTCCCACATGTTCGTTTTTCCCACATGTGCGTTTTTCCCACATGTGCGTTTTTCCCACATGTGCGTTTTTCCACATGTGCGTTTTTCCCATACTTGCGTTTTTCTCATACTTGTGTTTCTCCCATACTTGCGTTTTTCCCATACTTGCGTTTTTCACATAGTCGCGTTTTTCCCATAGTTGCGCTTTTCCCATAGTTGCGCTTTTCCCATAGTTGCGTTTTTCCCATAGTTGCGTTTTTCCCATAGTTGCGTTTTTCCCATAGTTGCGTTTTTAACATAGTTGCGTTTTTCCCATAGTTGCGTTTTCCCCATAGTTGCGTTTTCCCCATACTTGTGTTTTCCCCATACGTGTGTTTTCCCCATACTTGCGTTTTCCCCATAGTTGCGTTTTCCCCATAGTTGCGTTTTCCCCATAGTTGCGTCTTCCCCATAGTTGCGTCTACCCCATAGTTGCATTTACCCCATAGTTGCGTTTTCCCCATAGTTGCGTTTTCAACATAGTTGCGTTTTCCCCATAGTTGCTTTTTCCCCATAGTTGCGTTTTCCCCATACTTGCGTTTTCCCCATACTTGCGTTTTCCCCATACTTGCGTTTTCCCCATAGTTGCGTTTTCCCCATAGTTGCGTTTTTCCCATACCTGCGTTTTCCCCATACTTGCGTTTTCCCCATACTTGCGTTTTCCCCATACTTGCGTTTTCCCCATACTTGCGTTTTCCCCATACTTGCGTTTTCCCCATATTTGCGCTTTCCCATATTTGTGTTTTAATAATATATGTAATTTTCTCATATTTCGGTTTTTCCAATATGTGCTCTTTTCCCCATATGTGCGCTTTTCCCCATATGTGCACTTTTCCCCATATGTGCGCTTTTCCCCATATGTGCGCTTTTCCCCATATGTGCGTATGTCCCATTACTCTTGAAACCATCTCAACAGTTGATTCCCTCTTTTTATTAAGTTGTATGACAAATTTTTTCCTTCCATATTTGTGCTCTTCCTTTAATATGGGCTCATCCCATATTTGTGTTCGTCCTATATTTGCGCTCCCCTAGATATGCGCTCCACCCATATTTGCGTTTTTCCCATATTTGCGTTTTTCCCAGATGTGCGTCCACATTTGTGCCCACATTTGCGTTTTTCCCATATATGCTTTTTTCCCATATTTGCCTTTTTCACATATTTGCGTTTTTCCCATATTTGCGTTTTTCTCATATTTGCGTTTTTCACATATTTGCGTTTTTCCCATATTTGCGTTTTTCCCATATATATGCGTTTTTCCCATATTTGCGTTTTTCCCATATTTGCGTTTTTTCCATATTTGCGTTTTTCCCATATATGCGTATTTCCCATATATATGCTTTTCCCATATTTGCGTTTTTCCCATATTTGCGTTTTTCCCATATTTGCGTTTATCCCATATTTGCGTTTATCCTATATTTGCACTTTTCGCATATATGCGCTTTTCCCATATTTGCGCTTTTCTCATATTTGCGCTTTTCCCATATTTGCGCTATTCCCATATTTGCGCTTTTCCCATATTTACACTTTTCCCATATTTGCGCTTTTCCCATATTTGCGCTTTTCCCACTTTTGCGCTTTTTACATTTTTGCGCTTTTCCCATATTTGCGCTTTTCCCATATTTGCGCTTTTCGCATATTTGCGCTTTTCCCTTATTTGCGCTTTTCCCTTATTTGCGCTTTTCCCGTATTTGCGCTTTTCCCATATTTGCGCTTTTCCCATATTTGCGCTTTTCCCATATTTGCGCTTTTCCTATATTTGCGCTTTTCTCATATTTGCGCTTTTCCCATATTTGCGCTATTCCCATATTTGCGCTTTTCCCATATTTACACTTTTCCCATATTTGCGTTTTTCCCATATATGCGCTTTTCCCACTTTTGCGCTTATTACATTTTTGCGCTTTTCCCATATTTGCGTTTTTCCCATATTTGCGCTTTTCGCATATTTGCGCTTTTCCCTTATTTGCGCTTTTCCCTTCTTTGCGCTTTTCCCGTATTTGCGCTTTTCCCATATTAGCGCTTTTCTCACATTTGCGCTTTTCCCATATTTGCGCTTTTCCCATATTTGCGCTTTTCCCATATTTGCACTTTTCCCATATTTGCGGTTTTCCCATATTTGCGCTTTTCCCACTTTTGCGCTTTTTACATTTTTGCGTTTTTCCCATATTTGCGTTTTTCCCATATTTGCGTTTTTCCCATATTTTCGTTTTTCCCATATATGCGTATTTCCCTTATATATGTTTTTCCCATATTTACGTTTTTTCTCATATTTACGTTTTTCCCATATTTGCATTTATCCCATATTTGCGTTTTTCACAGATGTGCGTCCACATTTGCGCCCACATTTGCGTTTTTCCCATATATGCGTTTTTCCCATATATGCGTTTTTCCCATATATGCATTTTTCCCATATTTGCGTATTTCTCATATTTGCGTTTTTCACATATTTGCGTTTTTCCCATATTTGCGTTTTTCCCATATATATGCGTTTTTCCCATATTTGCGTTTTTCCCATATTTGCGTTTTTTCCATATTTGCGTTTTTCCCATATATGCGTATTTCCCATATATATGCTTTTCCCATATTTGCGTTTTTCCCATATTTGCGTTTTTCCCATATTTGCGTTTATCCCATATTTGCGTTTATCCTATATTTGCACTTTTCGCATATATGCGCTTTTCCCATATTTGCGCTTTTCTCATATTTGCGCTTTTCCCATATTTGCGCTATTCCCATATTTGCGCTTTTCCCATATTTACACTTTTCCCATATTTGCCCTTTTCCCATATTTGCGCTTTTCCCACTTTTGCGCTTTTTACATTTTTGCGCTTTTCCCATATTTGCGCTTTTCCCATATTTGCGCTTTTTGCATATTTGCGCTTTTCCCTTATTTGCGCTTTTCCCTTATTTGCGCTTTTCCCGTATTTGCGCTTTTCCCATATTTGCGCTTTTCCCATATTTGCGCTTTTCCCATATTTGCGCTTTTCCTATATTTGCGCTTTTCTCATATTTGCGCTTTTCCCATATTTGCGCTATTCCCATATTTGCGCTTTTCCCATATTTACACTTTTCCCATATTTGCGTTTTTCCCATATATGCGCTTTTCCCACTTTTGCGCTTATTACATTTTTGCGCTTTTCCCATATTTGCGTTTTTCCCATATTTGCGCTTTTCGCATATTTGCGCTTTTCCCTTATTTGCGCTTTTCCCTTCTTTGCGCTTTTCCCGTATTTGCGCTTTTCCCATATTTGCGCTTTTCTCACATTTGCGCTTTTCCCATATTTGCGCTTTTCCCATATTTGCGCTTTTCCCATATTTGCACTTTTCCCATATTTGCGGTTTTCCCATATTTGCGCTTTTCCCACTTTTGCGCTTTTTACATTTTTGCGTTTTTCCCATATTTGCGTTTTTCCCATATTTGCGTTTTTCCCATATTTTCGTTTTTCCCATATATGCGTATTTCCCTTATATATGTTTTTCCCATATTTACGTTTTTTCCCATATTTACGTTTTTCCCATATTTGCATTTATCCCATATTTGCGTTTTTCACAGATGTGCGTCCACATTTGCGCCCACATTTGCGTTTTTCCCATATATGCGTTTTTCCCATATATGCGTTTTTCCCATATATGCATTTTTCCCATATATGCATTTTTCAAATATTTGCGTTTTTCAAATATTTGCGTTTTTCAAATATTTGCGAGTTTCCCATATATGCGAGTTTCCCATATTTGCATTTTTCCCATATTTGCGTTTTTCCCATATTTGCGTTTTCCCATATATGCGTTTTTCCCATATGTGCGTTTTTCCCATAAATGCGTTTTTCCCATATATGCGTTTTTCCCATATTTGCGTTTTTCCCATATTTGCGTTTTTCCCTTATATGCGTTTTTCCCATATTTGCGTTTTTCCCATATTTGCGTTTCTCCAATATTTGCGTTTTTCCTGTATTTGCGTTTTTCCCATATTTGCGTTTTTCCCATATTTGCGTATTTCCTATATTTGCGTATTTCCCATATTTGCGTTTTTCCCATATTTGCGTTTTTCCCATATTTGCGTTTTTCCCAGATGTGCGTCCACATTTGCGCCCACATTTGCGTTTTTCCCAATTTGCGTTTTTCCCATATATGCATTTTTCCAATATATGCGTTATTCCCATATATGCGTTTTTCCCATATATGCGTTTTTCCCATATATGCGTTTTTCCCACATATGCATTTTTCCCACATATGCATTTTTCATATATTTGCATTTTTCAATTATTTGTGTTTTTCAAATGTTTGCGTTTTTCCCATATTTGCGTTTTTCCCATATTTGCGAGTTTCCCATATTTGCGAGATTCCCATATTTGCCTTTTTCCCATATTTGCGATTTTCCCATGTATGCGTTTTTTCCATATATGCATTTTTCCCATATTTGCGTTTTTCCCATATTTGCGTTTTTCCCATATTTGCATTTTTCCCACATTTGCGTTTCTTTCATATTTGCGTTTTTCCCATGTTTGTGTTTTCCCCATACTTGCGTTTTCCCCATATTTGCGTTTTTCCCATATTTGCGTTTTTCCCATATTTGCGTTTTTCCCATATATGCGTTTTTCCCATATATGCATTTTTCCCATAAATGCATTTCTCAAATATTTGCGTTTTTCAAATATTTGCGATTTTCCCATATTTGCGTTTTTCCCATATTTGCGTATTTTCCATATTTGCGTATTTCCCATATTTGCGTTTTTTCCCATATATGCGTTTTTCCCATATTTGCGTTTTTCCCAGATGTGCGTCCACATTTGCGCCCTAATTTGCGTTTTTCCCAATTTGCGTTTTTCCCATATTTGCGTTTTTCCCATATTTGCGTTTTTCCCATACTTGCGTTTATCCCATATTTGCGCTTTCGCATATATGCTCTTTTCCCATATTTGCACTTTTCCCATATTTGCGCTTTTCCCATATTTGCGCTTTTCCCATATTTGCGCTTTTCCCATTTTTGTGCTTTTCCCATATTTGCGCTTTTCCCATTTTTGCGCTTTTCCCATTTTTGCGCTTTTCCCATTTTTGCGCTTTCCCCATATTTGCGCTTTTCCCATATTTGCGCTTTTCCCATATTTGCGTTTTTCCCATATTTGCGTTTTTCCCATATTTGCGTTTTTCCCTTATATGCGTTTTTCCCTTATATGCGTATTTCCCATATTTGCGTTTTTCCCATATTTGCGTTTATCCCATATTTGCGTTTTTCACATATCTGCGTTTTTCCCACATTTGAGTTTTTCCCATATATGCGTTTTTCCCATATTTGAGTTTATCCCATATTTGCGTTTTTCCCATATATGCGTTTTTCCCATATATGCGTTTTTCCCATATATGTGTTTTTCCCATATTTGCGTTTTTCCCATATTTGCGTTTTTCCCATATTTGCGTTTTTCCCATATTTGCGTTTTTCCCATATTTGCGTTTTTCCCTTATATGCGTTTTTCCCTTATATGCGTTTTTCCCATATTTGCGTTTTTCCCATATTTGCATTTTTCCCATATATGCGTTCTTCCCATATTTGCGTTTTTCCCATATTTGCGTTTTTCCCATATTTGCGTTTTTCCCATATTTGCATTTTTCCGATATTTGCGTTTTTCCCATATTTGCGTATTTCGCATATTTGCGTATTTCCCATATTTGCGTTTTTCCCATATTTGCGTTTTTCCCAGATGTGCGTCCACATTTGCGCCCTCATTTGCGTTTTTCCCAATTTGCGTTTTTCCCATATATGCGTTTTTCCAATATATGCGTTTTTCCCATATATGCATTTTTACCATATATGCGTTTTTCCCATATATGAGTTTTTCCCACATATGCATTTTTCCCACATATGCATTCTTCAAATATTTGCATTTTTCAATTATTTGCGTTTTTCAAATGTTTGCGTTTTTCCCATATTTGCGTTTTTCCCATATTTGCACTTTTCCCGTATATGCGCTTTTCCCGTATATGCGCTATTCCCGTTTATGCGCTATTCCCGTTTATGCGCTATTCCCGTATATACGATTTTCCCGTATATCCGCTTTTCCCGTATATGCGCTTTATCCTATATTTACGTTTTTCCCATATTTACGTTTTTCCCATATTTACGTTTTTTTCCCATGTTTACGTTTTTCCCATATTTACGTTTTTTCCCATATTTACGTTTTTCCCATATTTGCGTTTTTCCCATATTTGCGTTTTTCCCACATTTGCGCTCTTCCCATATTTGCGCTCTCCCATATTTGCGCTCTTCCCATATTTCTGCTCTTCCCATATTTGCGTTTTAACAATATATGTAATTTTCCCATATGTGCGTTTTTCCCATATGTGCTCTTTTCCCCATATGTGCTCTATTCCACATATGTGCGCTTTTCCCCATATGTGCGCTTTTCCCCATATGTGCGTATGTCCCATTACTCTTGAACCCATCTCAACAGTTGATTCCCTCTGTTTATAAAGTTGTATGACTAATTTTTTCCTTCCATATTTGTGCTCTTCCTTTATTTGAGCTCATCCCATATTTGTGTTCATCCTATATTTCGCTCCCCCATATATGCGCTCTACCGATATTTGCGTTTTTCCCATATTTGTGTTTTTCCCAGATGTGCGTCCACATTTGCGCCCACATTTGCTTTTTTCCCATATATGCGTTTTTCCCATATATGCGTTTTTCCCATATATGCGTTTTTCAAATAAATGCTTTTTTCACATCAATGCGTCTTTCCCACATATGCGTCTTTCCCATATATGCGTCTTTCCCATATTTGCATCTTTCCCATATTTGCGTCTTTCCCATATTTGCGTCTTTCCCATATTTGCGTCTTTCCCATATTTGCGTCTTTCCAATATTTGCGTTACTCCCATATTTGCGTTTTTCCCTTCTTTGCGTTTTTACCATATTTGCGTTTTAACAATATATGTAATTTTCTCATATTTGTGTTTTTCCCATATTTTAGTGTGTCCCATATTATCGTTTATCTCATTACTCTTGAACCTATCTGAACAATTGGTTCTTTCTTCCAGTCAAGTTGTGGCACAAATTTTTTTCTTCCATATTTGTGTTCTTCCTATTTTTGCACACTTCCCATATTTGTACTCTTCCCATATTTGCGCTCTTCCCATATTTGCACTCTTCCCATATTTGCGCTCTTCCCATATTTCCGCTCTTCCCATATTTGCGCTCTTCCCATATTTGCACTCTTCCCATATTTGCGCTCTTCCCGTATTTGCACTCTTCCCATATTTGCGCTCTTCCCATATTTGCGCTCTTCCCATATATGCGCTCTTCCCATATTTGCGCTCTTCCCATATTTGCGCTTTTCCCATATTTGCGCTCTTCCCATATTTGCGCTCATTTGCGCTGTTCCCATATTTTCGCTCTTCCCATATGTGCGTTTTTTCCATATGTGCGTATTTCCCACATGTTCGTTTTTCCCACATGTGCGTTTTTCCCACATGTGCGTTTTTCCCACATGTGCGTTTTTCCCACATGTGCGTTTTTCCCATACTTGCTTTTTTCTCATACTTGTGTTTTTCCCATACTTGCGTTTTTCCCATACTTGCGTTTTTCATATAGTCGCATTTTTCCCATAGTTGCGCTTTTCCCATAGTTGCGCTTTTCCCATAGTTGCGTTTTTCCCATAGTTGCGTTTTTCCCATAGTTGCGTTTTTCCCATAGTTGCGTTTTTAACATAGTTGCGTTTTTCCCATAGTTCCATTTTCCCCATAGTTGCGTTTTCCCCATACTTGTGTTTTCCCCATACTTGTGTTTTCCCCATACATGTGTTTTCCCCATACTTGCGTTTTCCCCATAGTTGCGTTTTCCCCATAGTTGCGTTTTCCCCATAGTTGCGTCTTCCCCATAGTTGCGTCTACCCCATAGTTGCATTTACCCCATAGTTGCGTTTTCCCCATAGTTGCGTTTTCAACATAGTTGCATTATCCCCATCGTTGCGTTTTCCCCATAGTTGCGTTTTCCCCATAGTTGCGTTTTCCCTATACTTGCGTTTTCCCCATACTTGCGTTTTCCCCATACTTGCGTTTTCCCCATAGTTACGTTTTCCCCATAGTTGCGTTTTTCCCATACCTGCGTTTTCCCCATACTTGCATTTTCCCCATACTTGCGTTTTCCCCATACTTGCGTTTTCCCCATACTTGCGTTTTCCCCATACTTGCGTTTTCCCCATACTTGCGTTTTCCCCATACTTGCATTTTCCCCATATTTGCGCTTTCCCATATTTGCGTTTTAACAATATATGTAATTTTCTCATATTTCGGTTTTTCCAATATGTGCTCTTTTCCCCATATGTGCGCTTTTCCCCACATGTGCGCTTTTCCCCATATGTGCATTTTTCCCCATATGTGCGCTTTTCCCCATATGTGCGTATGTCACATTACTCTTGAACCCATCTCAACAGTTGATTCCCTCTTTTTATTAAGTTGTATGACAAATTTTTTCCTTCCATATTTGTGCTCTTCCTATATTTGGGCTCATCCCATATTTGTGTTCGTCCTATATTTGCGCTCCCACATATATGCGCTCCACCCATATTTTCGTTTTTCCCATATTTGCGTTTTTCTCAGATGTGCGTCCACATTTGCGCCCACATTTGCGTTTTTCCATATATGCGTCTTTCCTATATTTGCGTTTCTCCTATATATATGTGTTTTTCCCATATTTGCGTTTTTCCCATATTTGCGTTTTTCCAATATTTGCGTTTTTCCCATATTTGCGTTTTTCCCATATTTGCGTTTTTCCCATATTTGCGTTTATCCCATATTTGCACTTTTTGCATATATGCGCTTTTCCCATATTTGCGCTTTTCCCATATTTGCGCTTTTCCCATATTTGCGCTTTTCCCAGATTTGCGCTTTTCCCATATTTGCGCTTTTCCCATATTTGCACTTTTCCCATATTTGCGCCTTTCCCATATTTGCGCTTTTCCCACTTTTGCGCTTTTTACATTTTTGCGCTTTTCCCATATTTGCGCTTTTCCCATATTTGCGCTTTTCGCATATTTGCATTGTTCCCATATTTGCATTGTTCCCATATTTGCGTTGTTCCCATACTTCTTTTGTCCCATATTTCCGTTTTTCCCATATTGGCGCTTTTCCCATATTTGCGTTATAACAATATATGTAATTTTCTCATATTTGTGTTTTTCCCATATTTGTGTTTTTCCCTTATTTGCGCTTTTCCCTTATTTGCGCTTTTCCCGTATTTGCGCTTTTCCCATATTTGCGCTATTCCCGTATATGCTCTATTCCCGTATATGCGCTATTCCCGTATATGCAGTATTCCCGTATATGCGCTTTTCCCGTATATGCGCTTATCCCGTATATGCGCCTTATCCCATATTTACGTTTTTCCCATATTTACGTTTTTCCCATATTTACGTTTTTCCCATATTTACGTTTTTCCCATATTTACGTTTTTCCCATATTTACGTTTTTTCCCATATCTACGTTTTTCCCATATTTACGTTTTTTCCCATATTTACGTTTTTCCCATATTTACGTTTTCCCCATATTTACGTTTTTCAAATATTTGCGTTTTTCCCATATTTGCATTTTTCCCATATTTGCGTTTCTCCCATATTTTCGTTTTTCCCATATTTGCGTTTTTCCCATATTTGCGTTTTTCCCATATTTGCGTTTTTCCCATATTTGCGTTTTTCCCATATTTGCATTGTTCCCATATTTGCATTGTTCCCATATTTGCGTTGTTCCCATCTTTGCGTTGATCCCATATTTGCGTTGTTCCCATATTTCCATTGTTCCCATATTTCCGTTGTTCCCATACTTCTTTTTTTCCCATATTTCCGTTTTTCCCATATTGGCGCTTTTCCCATATTTGCATTATAACAATATATGTAATTTTCTCATATTTGTGTTTTTCCCATATTTGCCTGTGTCCCATATTAGCGTTTATCGTATTACTCTTGAACCTATATGAACAGTTGGTTCTTTCTTCCAATCAAGTTGTGGCACAAATTTTTTTCTTCCATATTTGTGCTCTTCCCATTTGTGCACACTTCCCATATTTGCGCTCTTCCCATATTTGTGCTCTTCCAATATTTGCCCTTTTCCCATATTTGCGCTCTTCCCATTTGTGCGCTTTTCCCCATATGTGCGTTTTTCCCCATATGTGCATTTTTCCCCATATGTGCGCTTTTCCCAATATGTGCGTATGTCCCATTACTCTTGAACCCATCTCAACAGTTGATTCTCTCTTTTTATTAAGTTTATGACAAATTTTTTCCTTCCATATTTGTGCTCTTACTATATTTGGGCTCATCCCATATTTGTGTTCGTCCTATATTTGGGCTCCCCCATACATGCGCTCCACCCATATTTGCGTTTATCCCATATTTGCGTTTCTCACAGATGTGCGTCCACATTTGCGCCCACATTTGCGTTTTTCCCATATATGCGTTTTTCCCATATATGCGTTTTTCCCATATATGCATTTTTCCCATATATGCATTTTTCAAATATTTGCGTTTTTCAAATATTTACGTTTTTCCCATATTTACGTTTTTTCCCATATTTACGTTTTTCCCATATTTACGTTTTCCCCATATTTACGTTTTTCCAATATTTGCGTTTTTCCCATATTTGCGTTTTTCCCATATTTGCGTTTTTCCCATATTTGCGTTTTTCCCATATTTGCGTTTTTCCAATATTTGCGTTTTTCCCATATTTGCGTTTTTCCCATATTTGCGTTTTTCCCATATTTGCGTTTTTCCCATATTTGCGTTTTTCCCATATATGCGTTTTTCCAATATTTGCGTTTTTCCCATATTTGCGTTTTTCCCATATTTGCGTATTTCCCATATTTGCGTATTTCCCATATTTGCGTTTTTCCCATATTTGCGTTTTTCCCATATTAGCGTTTTTCCCAGATGTGCGTCCACATTTGCGCCCACATTTGCGTTTTTCCCAATTTGCGTTTTTCCCATATATGCATTTTCCCAATATATGTGTTATTCCCATATATGCGTTTTTCGCACATATGTGTTTTTCCCATATATGCGTTTTTCCCAGATATGCGTTTTTCCCACATATGCATTTTTCCCACATATGCATTTTTCAAATATTTGCATTTTTCAAATATTTGCGTTTTTCAAATGTTTGCGTTCTTCCCATATTTGCGTTTTTCCCATATTTGCGAGTTTCCCATATTTGCGAGATTCCCATATTTGCGTTTTTCCCATATTTGCGATTTTCCCATATTTGCGTTTTTTCCATATATGCATTTTTCCCATATTTGCGTTTTTCCCATATTTGCATTTTTCTCACATTTCCGTTTTTCATATTTGCGTTTTTCCCATATTAGCGTTTTCCACATATTTGCGTTTTCCCCATATTTGCCTTTTTTTCCATATTTGCGTTTTTCCCATATTTGTGTTTTTCCCATATTTGCGTTTTTCCAATATATGCGTTTTTCCCATATATGCATTTTTCCCATAAATGCATTTCTCAAATATTTGCGTTTTTCAAATATTTGCGATTTTCCCATATTTGCGCTTTTCCCATATTTGCGTATTTTCCATATTTGCATATTTCCCATATTTGCGTATTTCCCATATTTGCGTTTTTCCCACATTTGCGTTTTTCCCATATTTGCGTTTTTCCCATATTTGCGTTTTACCCATATTTGCGTTTTTCACATATTTGCGTTTTTCCCACATTTGAGTTTTTCCCATATATGCGTTTTTCCCACATTTGTGTTTTTCCCATATTTGCGTTTTTCCAATATATGCGTTTTTCCCATATATGCATTTTTCCCATAAATCTATTTCTCAAATATTTGCGTTTTTCAAATATTTGCGATTTTCCCATATTTGCGCTTTTCCCATATTTGCGCTTTTCCCATTTTTGCGCTTTTCCCTTATTTGCGCTTTTCCCATATTTACGCTTTTCCCATATTTGCGCTTTTCTGTTATTTGCGCTTATCCCATATTTGCGCGTTTGCCGTATTTGCGCTTTTCCCGTATATGCGCTATTCCCGTACATGCGCTATTCCCGTATATGCGCTATTCCCGTATATGCGCTATTCCCGTATATGCGCTATTCCCATATTTGCGCTCTTCCAATATTTGCGCTCTTCCCATATTTGCGCTCTTCCCATATTTTTGCTCTTCCCATATTTGCGCTCTTCCCATTTGTGCGTTTTTCCCATATGTGCGTTTTACCCCATATGTGCATTTTTCCCCATATGTGCGCTTTTCCCCATATGTGCGTATGTCCCATTACTCTTGAACCCATCTCAACAGTTGATTCCCTCTTTTTATTAAGTTGTATGACAAATTTTTTCCTTCCATATTTGTGCTCTTACTATATTTGGGCTCTTCCCATATTTGTGTTCGTCCTATATTTGCGCTCCCCCATACATGCGCTCCACCCATATTTGAGTTTATCCCATATTTGCGTTTTTCACAGATATGCATCCACATTTGCGCCCACATTTGCGTTTTTCCCATATATGCTTTTTTCCCACAAATGCGTTTTTCCCATATATGCATTTTTCCCATATATGCATTTTTCAAATATTTGTGTTTTTCAAATATTTGCGAGTTTCCCATATTTGCAAGTTTCCCATATTTGCGAGTTTCCCATATTTGCGTTTTTCCCATATTTGCGTTTTACCCATATATGCGTTTTTCCCATAAATGCGTTTTTCCCATAAATGCGTTTTTCCCATATATGCGATTTTCCCATATTTGCGTTTTTCCCATATATGCGTTATTCCCATATTTGCGTTTTTCCCATATTTGCGTTTTTCTCATATTTGCGTATTTCCCATATTTGCGTTTTCCCAATATTTGAGTTTTTACCATATTTGCGTTTCTCCCAAATTTGCATTTTTCCCATATTTGCTTTTTCCCATATTTGCGTTTTTCCCATATTTGCGTATTTCCCATATTTGCGTATTTCCTATATTTGCGTTTTTCCCATGTTTGCGTTTTTCCCAGATGTGCGTCCACATTTGCGCCCTCATTTGCGTTTTTCCTATATATATTCGTTTTTTCTATATATGCGTTGTTCCAATATATGCGTTTTTCCCATATATGCGTTTTTCCCATATATGCGATTTTCCCATATATGCGTTTTTCCCACATATGCATTTTTCCCATATATGCATTTTTCAAAAATTTGCGTTTTTCAAACAATTGCGTTTTTCAAATGTTTGTGTTTTTCCCATATTTGCGTTTATCCCATATTTGCGAGTTTCCCATATTTGCGAGATTCCCATATTTGCGTTTTTCCCATATTTGCGATTTTCCCATATATGCGTTTTTCCCATATATGCGTTTTTTCCATATATGCGTTTTTCCCATATTTGCGTTTTTCCCATATTTGCGTATTTCCCACATTTGCGTTTTTCCCATATTTGCGATTTCCCCATATTTGCGTTTTTCCCACATTTGCGTTTTTCCCATAATTGCGTTTTCCCCATATTTGCGTTTTTCCCATATTTGCGTTTTTCCCATATTTGCGTTTTTCCCATATTTGCGTTTTTCTCATATTGGCGTTTTTCCCATATTTGCGTTTTTCCCATATTTGCGTTCTTCCCATATTTGGGCTTTTCCCATATTTGCGCTTTTCCCATATTTGCGTTTTTCCCATATTTGCGTTTTTCCCATATTTGCATTTTTCCCATATTTGCGTTTTTCCCATATGTGCGCTTTTCCCATATGTGCGCTTTTCCCATATGTGCGCTTTTCCCCATATGTGCGCTTTTCCCCATATGTGCACTTTTCCCCATATATGCATTTTCCCCATATGTGCGCTTTTCCCCACATGTGCGTATGTCCCATTACTCTCGAACCCATCTCAACAGTTGGTTCCCTCTTTTTATTAAGTTGTATGACAAATTTTTTCCTTCCATATTTATGCTCTTCCTATATTTCGGCTCATCCCATATTTGTGTTCGTCCTATATTTGCGCTCCCCCATATATGCGCTCCACCCATATTTGCATTTTTCCCATATTTGCGTTTTTCCCAGATGTGTGTCCACATTTGGGCCCACATTTGCGTTTTTCCCATATATGCGTTTTTCAAATATCTGCGTTTTTCCCATATTTGCGTTTTTCCCATATTTGCAATGTTCCCATATTTGCGATTTTCCCATATTTGCGTTTTTTCCCATAATTGCGTTTTTCCCATATTTGCGTTTTTCCCATATTTGCGTACTTCCCATATTTGCGTTCTTCCCATATTTGCGTACTTCCCATATTTGCGTTTTCCCATATTTGCGTTCTTCCCATATTTGCGTTTTTCCCATATTTGCGTTCTTCCCATATTTGTGTTCTTCACATATTTGCGTTTTTCCCATATATGCGCTTTTCCTATATATGCGCTTTTCCCATATATGCGTTTTTCCCACATATGGATTTTTCCCATATATGCATTTTTCAAAAATTTGCGTTTTTCAAACAATTGCGTTTTTCAAATGTTTGTGTTTTTCCCATATTTGCGTTTATCCCATATTTGCGAGTTTCCCATATTTGCGAGATTCCCATATTTGCGTTTTTCCCATATTTGCGATTTTCCCATATATGCGTTTTTCCCATATATGCGTTTTTCCATATATGCGTTTTTCCCATATTTGCGTTTTTCCCATATTTGCGTATTTCCCACATTTGCGTTTTTCCCATATTTGCGATTTCCCCATATTTGCGTTTTTCCCACATTTGCGTTTTTCCCATAATTGCGTTTTCCCCATATTTGCGTTTTTCCCATATTTGCGTTTTTCCCATATTTGCGTTTTTCCCATGTTTGCGTTTTTCCTAGATGTGCGTCCACATTTGCGCCCACATTTGCGTTTTTCCCATATATATTCGTTTTTTCTATATATGCGTTGTTCCAATATATGCGTTTTTCCCATATATGCGTTTTTCCGATATATGCGATTTTCCCATATATGCGTTTTTCCCACATATGCATTTTTCCCATATATTCATTTTTCAAAAATTACGTTTTTCAAACAATTGCGTTTTTCAAATGTTTGTGTTTTTCCCATATTTGCGTTTATCCCATATTTGCGAGTTTCCCATATTTGCGAGATTCCCATATTTGCGTTTTTCCCATATTTGCGATTTTCCCATATATGCGTTTTTCCCATATATGCGTTTTTTCCATATATGCGTTTTTCCCATATTTGCGTTTTTCCCATATTTGCGTATTTCCCACATTTGCGTTTTTCCCATATTTGCGATTTCCCCATATTTGCGTTTTTCCCACATTTGCGTTTTTCCCATAATTGCGTTTTCCCCATATTTGCGTTTTTCCCATATTTGCGTTTTTCCCATATTTGCGTTTTCCCATATTTGCGTTTTTCCCATATTTGCGTTTTTCCCATATATGCGATTTCCCTTATATGTGTTTTTCCTTTATATGCGTTTTTCCCATATTTGCGTTTTTCCCATAATTGCGTTTTTCCCATATTTGCGTTTTTCCCATATATGCGTTTTTCTCATATTGGCGTTTTTCCCATATTTGCGTTTTTCCCATATTTGCGTTCTTCCCATATTTGCGTTCTTCCCATATTTGCGCTTTTCTCATATTTGCGCTTTTCCCATATTTGCGTTTTTCCCATATTTGCGTTTTTCCCATATTTGCATTTTTCCCATATTTGCGTTTTTCCCATATGTGCGCTTTTCCCATATGTGCGCTTTTCCCATATGTGCGCTTTTCCCCATATGTGCGCTTTTCCCCATATGTGCACTTTTCCCCATATATGCATTTTCCCCATATGTGCGCTTTTCCCCACATGTGCGTATGTCCCATTACTCTCGAACCCATCTCAACAGTTGGTTCCCTCTTTTTATTAAGTTGTATGACAAATTTTTTCCTTCCATATTTATGCTCTTCCTATATTTGGGCTCATCCCATATTTGTGTTCGTCCTATATTTGCGCTCCCCCATATATGCGCTCCACCCATATTTGCATTTTTCCCATATTTGCGTTTTTCCCAGATGTGTGTCCACATTTGGGCCCACATTTGCGTTTTTCCCATATATGCGTTTTTCAAATATTTGCGTTTTTCCCATATTTGCGTTTTTCCCATATTTGCAATGTTCCCATATTTGCGATTTTCCCATATTTGCGTTTTTCTCATATTTGCGTTTTTCCCATATTTGCGTATTTCCCATATTTGCGTTTTTCCCATATCTGCTTTTTTCCCATATTTGCGGTTTTCCCGTAATTGCGTTCTTCCCATATTTGCGTTTTCCCCAAATATGTGTTTTTCCCATAATTGCGTTTTTCCCATATTTGCGTTTTTCCCATATTTGCGTACTTCCCATATTTGCGTTTTCCCATATTTGCGTTCTTCCCATATTTGCGTTTTTCCCATATTTGCGTTCTTCCCATATTTGTGTTCTTCACATATTTGCGTTTTTCCCATATATGCGCTTTTCCTATATATGCGCTTTTCCCATATATGCACTTCTCCCATGTATGCATTTTTCAAATATTTGCATTTTTCAAATATTTGCGTTTTCCCCATATTTGCATTTTCCCCATATTTCCGATTTTCCCCTATTTGCGATTTTCCCATATGTGCGTTTTTCCCATATGTGTGTTTTTCCCATATGTGCGTTTTTCCCATATGTGCGTTTTTCCCATATATGCGTTTTTCCCATATTTGCGTTTTTCCCTTATTTGCTTTTTTCCCATATTTGCGTTTTTCCCATATTTACGTTTTTCCCATATTTGCGTTTTTACCATATTTACGTTTTTTCCATATTTGCGTTTTTCCCATATTTGCGTTTTCCCCATATTTGCGTTTTCCCCATATTTGCGTTTTCCCCATATTTGCGTTTACCCCATATTTGCGTTTACCCCATATTTGCGTTTTTCCATATTTGCACTCTTCCCATATTTGCACTCTTCCCACATTTGCGCTGTCCCCACATTTGCGCTGTTCCCATATTTGCGCTCTTACCATATGTGCGTTTTTCCCATATGTGCGTTTTTCCCATATGTGCGTTTTTCCCATATGTGCGTTTTTCCCATATGTGCGTTTTTCCCATATGTGCGTTTTTCCCATATGTGCGTTTTTCCCATATGTGCGTTTTGCTCATATGTGCATTTTGCCTATATGTGCGTTTTGCCCATATGTTCGTTTTTGCCCATATGTGTGTTTTGCCCATATGTGCGTTCTTCCCATATTTGCGTTTTTCCCATATTTGCGTTCTTCCCATATTTGCGTTTTCCGATATTTGCGTTCTTCCCATATTTGCGTTCTTCACATATTTGCGTTCTTCCCATATTTGCGTTCTTCCCATGTTTGCGTTCTTCCCATATTTGTGTTCTTCCCATATTTGCGGTTTTCCCATATATGCGCTTTTCCCATATATGCGCTTTTCCCATATATGCGCTTTTCCCATATATGCGCTTTTACCATGTATACGCTTTTCCCGTATATGCGTTTTTCAAATATTTGCGTTTTTCAAATGTTTGCATTTTTCCCATATTTGCGATTTTCCCATATTTGCGCTTTTCCCATATTTGCAATTTTCCCATATTTGCGCTTTTCCCATATTTGCGCTTTTCCAATATTTGCGCTTTTCCCATATTTCTGCTTTTCCCATATTTGCGCTTTTCCCATATTTGCGCGTTTCCATTTTTTGCGCTTTTCCCATATTTGCGCTTTTCCCATTCTTGCGCTTTTCCCATTTTTGCTTTTTTCCCATATTTGCGCTTTTCCGGTATATACGCTTTTCATGTATATGCGCTATTCCCGTATATGCGCTATTCCCGTATATGCGCTTTTTCCGTATATGCGCTTTTCCCGTATATGCGCTTTTCCCATATTTACGTTTCTCCCATATTTACGTTTCTCACATATTTACGTTTTTCCCATATTTACGTTTTTCCCATGTTTACGTTTTTCCCATATTAACGTTTTCCCATATTTGCGTTTTTCCCATATTTGCGTTTTTCCCATATTTGCGTTTTTCCCATATTTGCGTTTTTCCCATATTTGCGTTTTTCCCATATTTGCGTTTTTCCCATATATGCGTTTTTCCCATATATGCGTTTTCCCCCCGTATATGTGTTTTTCCCATATTTGCGTTTTTCCCATATATGCGTTTTTCCCTTATTTGCGTTTTTCCCATATTTGCGTTTTTCCCATATATGCGTTTTTCCCATATGTGCGTTTTTCCCATATGCGCGTTTTTCCCATATTTGCTTTTTTTCCATATGTGCGCTTTTCCCATATGTGCGCTTTTCCCATAGTTGCGCTCTTCCCATAGTTGCGTTTTTCCCATAGTTGCGTTTTTCCCATAGTTGCGTTTTTCCCAATGTTGCGTTTTTTCCATAGTTGCGTTTTTCCCATAGTTGCGTTTTTCCCATAGTTGCGTTTACCCCATAGTTGCGTTTTCTCCATACTTGCGTTTTCCCCATACTTGCGTTTTTCCCATACTTGCGTTTTCCCAATACATGCGTTTTCCCCATACTTGCGTTTTCCCCATACTTGCAGTTACCCCATACTTGCGTTTTCCCCATATTTGTGTTTTCCCCATACTTGTGTTTTCCCCATACTTGCGTTTTCCCTATATTTGCGCTTTCCCATATTTGCGTTTTAACAATATATGTAATTTTCTCATATTTCGGTTTTTCCAATATGTGCTCTTTTTCCCATATGTGCGCTTTTCCCCATGTGTGCGCTTTTCCCCATATTTGAATTTTTCCCCATATGTGCGCTTTTCCTCATATGTGCGTATGTCCCATTACTCTTGAACCCATCTCAACAGTTGATTCCCTCTTTTTATTAAGTTGTATGACAAATTTTTTCCTTCCATATTTGTGCTCTACCTATATTTGGGCTCATCCCATATTTGTGTTCGTCCTATATTTGCGCTCCCCCATATATGCGCTCCACCCATATTTGCATTTTTCCCATATTTGCGTTTTTCCCAGATGTGTGTCCACATTTGGGCCCACATTTGCGTTTTTCCCATATATGCGTTTTTCAAATATTTGCGTTTTTCCCATATTTGCGTATTTCCCACATTTGAATTTTTCCCATATTTGCGATTTCCCCATATTTGCGTTTTTCCCACATTTGCGTTTTTCCCATAATTGCGTTTTCCCCATATTTGCGTTTTTCCCATATTTTTTCCTTCCATATTTATGCTCTTCCTATATTTGGGCTCATCCCATATTTGTGTTCGTCCTATATTTGCGCTCCCCCATATATGCGCTCCACCCATATTTGCATTTTTCCCATATTTGCGTTTTTCCCAGATGTGTGTCCACATTTGGGCCCACATTTGCGTTTTTCCCATATATGCGTTTTTCCCATATATGCGTTTTTCAAATATTTGCGTTTTTCCCATATTTGCGTTTTTCCCATATTTGCAATGTTCCCATATTTGCGATTTCCCCATATTTGCGTTTTTCCCACATTTGCATTTTTCCCATAATTGCGTTTTCCCCATATTTGCGTTTTTCCCATATTTGCGTTTTTCCCATATTTGCGTTTTCCCATATTTGCGTTTTTCCCATATTTGCGTTTTTCCCATATATGCGATTTCCCTTATATGTGTTTTTCCTTTATATGCGTTTTTCCCATATTTGCGTTTTTCCCATAATTGCGTTTTTCCCATATTTGCGTTTTTCCCATATTTGCGTTTTTCTCATATTGGCGTTTTTCCCATATTTGCGTTTTTCCCATATTTGCGTTCTTCCCATATTTGCGTTCTTCCCATATTTGCGCTTCTCCCATATTTGCGCTTTTCCCATATTTGCGTTTTTCCCATATTTGCGTTTTTCCCATATTTGCATTTTTCCCATATTTGCGTTTTTCCCATATGTGCGCTTTTCCCATATGTGCGCTTTTCCCATATGTGCGCTTTTCCCCATATGTGCGCTTTTCCCCATATGTGCACTTTTCCCCATATATGCATTTTCCCCATATGTGCGCTTTTCCCCACATGTGCGTATGTCCCATTACTCTCGAACCCATCTCAACAGTTGGTTCCCTCTTTTTATTAAGTTGTATGACAAATTTTTTCCTTCCATATTTATGCTCTTCCTATATTTGGGCTCATCCCATATTTGTGTTCGTCCTATATTTGCGCTCCCCCATATATGCGCTCCACCCATATTTGCATTTTTCCCATATTTGCGTTTTTCCCAGATGTGTGTCCACATTTGGGCCCACATTTGCGTTTTTCCCATATATGCGTTTTTCAAATATTTGCGTTTTTCCCATATTTGCGTTTTTCCCATATTTGCAATGTTCCCATATTTGCGATTTTCCCATATTTGCGTTTTTCTCATATTTGCGTTTTTCCCATATTTGCGTATTTCCCATATTTGCGTTTTTCCCATATCTGCTTTTTTCCCATATTTGCGGTTTTCCCGTAATTGCGTTCTTCCCATATTTGCGTTTTCCCCAAATATGCGTTTTTCCCATAATTGCGTTTTTCCCATATTTGCGTTTTTCCCATATTTGCGTACTTCCCATATTTGCGTTTTCCCATATTTGCGTTCTTCCCATATTTGCGTTTTTCCCATATTTGCGTTCTTCCCATATTTGTGTTCTTCACATATTTGCGTTTTTCCCATATATGCGCTTTTCCTATATATGCGCTTTTCCCATATATGCACTTTTCCCATGTATGCATTTTTCAAATATTTGCATTTTTCAAATATTTGCATTTTCCCCATATTTGCATTTTTCCCATATTTCCGATTTTCCCCTATTTGCGATTTTCCCATATGTGCGTTTTTCCCATATGTGTGTTTTTCCCATATGTGCGTTTTTCCCATATGTGCGTTTTTCCCATATATGCGTTTTTCCCATATTTGCGTTTTTCCCTTATTTGCTTTTTTCCCATATTTGCGTTTTTCCCATATTTACGTTTTTCCCATATTTGCGTTTTTACCATATTTACGTTTTTTCCATATTTGCGTTTTTCCCATATTTGCGTTTTCCCCATATTTGCGTTTTCCCCATATTTGCGTTTTCCCCATATTTGCGTTTACCCCATATTTGCGTTTACCCCATATTTGCGTTTTTCCATATTTGCACTCTTCCCATATTTGCACTCTTCCCACATTTGCGCTGTCCCCACATTTGCGCTGTTCCAATATTTGCGCTCTTACCATATGTGCGTTTTTCCCATATGTGCGTTTTTCCCATATGTGCGTTTTTCCCATATGTGCGTTTTTCCCATATGTGCGTTTTTCCCATATGTGCGTTTTTCCCATATGTGCGTTTTGCTCATATGTGCATTTTGCCTATATGTGCGTTTTGCCCATATGTTCGTTTTTGCCCATATGTGTGTTTTGCCCATATGTGCGTTCTTCCCATATTTGCGTTTTTCCCATATTTGCGTTCTTCCCATATTTGCGTTTTCCGATATTTGCGTTCTTCCCATATTTGCGTTCTTCACATATTTGCGTTCTTCCCATATTTGCGTTCTTCCCATGTTTGCGTTCTTCCCATATTTGTGTTCTTCGCATATTTGCGGTTTTCCCATATATGCGCTTTTCCCATATATGCGCTTTTCCCATATATGCGCTTTTCCCATATATGCGCTTTTACCATGTATACGCTTTTCCCGTATATGCGTTTTTCAAATATTTGCGTTTTTCAAATGTTTGCATTTTTCCCATATTTGCGATTTTCCCATATTTGCGCTTTTCCCATATTTGCAATTTTCCCATATTTGCGCTTTTCCCATATTTGCGCTTTTCCAATATTTGCGCTTTTCCCATATTTCTGCTTTTCCCATATTTGCGCTTTTCCCATATTTGCGCGTTTCCATTTTTTGCGCTTTTCCCATATTTGCGCTTTTCCCATTCTTGCGCTTTTCCCATTTTTGCTTTTTTCCCATATTTGCGCTTTTCCGGTATATACGCTTTTCATGTATATGCGCTATTCCCGTATATGCGCTATTCCCGTATATGCGCTTTTTCCGTATATGCGCTTTTCCCGTATATGCGCTTTTCCCATATTTACGTTTCTCACATATTTACGTTTTTCCCATATTTACGTTTTTCCCATGTTTATGTTTTTCCCATATTTACGTTTTCCCATATTTGCGTTTTTCCCATATTTGCGTTTTTCCCATATTTGCGTTTTTCCCATATTTGCGTTTTTCCCATATTTGCGTTTTTCCCATATATGCGTTTTTCCCATATATGCGTTTTTCCCCGTATATGTGTTTTTCCCATATTTGCGTTTTTCCCATATATGCGTTTTTCCCTTATTTGCGTTTTTCCCATATTTGCGTTTTTCCCATATATGCGTTTTTCCCCGTATATGTGTTTTTCCCATATTTGCGTTTTTCCCATATATGCGTTTTTCCCTTATTTGCGTTTTTCCCATATTTGCGTTTTTCCCATATATGCGTTTTTCCCATATGTGCGTTTTTCCCATATGCGCGTTTTTCCCATATTTGCTTTTTTTCCATATGTGCGCTTTTCCCATATGTGCGCTTTTCCCATAGTTGCGCTCTTCCCATAGTTGCGTTTTTCCCATAGTTGCGTTTTTCCCATAGTTGCGTTTTTCCCAAAGTTGCGTTTTTTCCATAGTTGCGTTTTTCCCATAGTTGCGTTTTTCCCATAGTTGCGTTTATCCCATAGTTGCGTTTTCTCCATACTTGCGTTTTCCCCATACTTGCGTTTTTCCCATACTTGCGTTTTCCCAATACATGCGTTTTCCCCATACCTGCGTTTTCCCCATACTTGCAGTTACCCCATACTTGCGTTTTCCCCATATTTGTGTTTTCCCCATACTTGTGTTTTCCCCATACTTGCGTTTTCCCTATATTTGCGCTTTCCCATATTTGCGTTTTAACAATATATGTAATTTTCTCATATGTCGGTTTTTCCAATATGTGCTCTTTTTCCCATATGTGCGCTTTTCCCCATGTGTGCGCTTTTCCCCATATTTGAATTTTTCCCCATATGTGCGCTTTTCCTCATATGTGCGTATGTCCCATTACTCTTGAACCCATCTCAACAGTTGATTCCCTCTTTTTATTAAGTTGTATGACAAATTTTTTCCTTCCATATTTGTGCTCTACCTATATTTGGGCTCATCCCATATTTGTGTTCGTCCTATATTTGCGCTCCCCCATATATGCGCTCCACCCATATTTGAGTTTATCCCATATTTGCATTTTTCACAGATGTGCGTCCACATTTGCGCCCACATTTGCGTTTTTCCCATATATGCATTATCCAAATATTTGCGTTTTTCAAATATTTGCGTTTTTCAAATATATGCGTTTTTCCCATATTTGCGTTTTTCCCATATATGCGTTTTTCCCATATTTGCGTTTTTCCCATATATGCGTTCTTCCCATATTTGCGTTTTTCCCATATATGCGTTTTTCCCATATTTGCGTTTTTCCCATATTTGCGCTTTTCCCATATTTGCGCTTTCCCCATATTTGTGCTTTTCCCATATTTGCGCTTTTCGCTTATTTGCGCTTTTCCCATATTTGCACTTTTCCCATATTTGCACTTTTCCCATATTTGCGGTTTTCCCATATTTGCGCTTTTCCCATATTTGCGCTTTACCCATATTTGCGATTTTCCCGTATTTGCGCTTTTCCCTTTCCCATATTTACGTTTTTCCCATATTTGCGTTTTTCCCATATTTGCGTTTTTCCCATATTTGCGTTTTTCCCATATATGCGTTTTTCCCATATTTGCGTTTTTCCCATATATGCGTTTTTCCCATATTTGCGTTTTTCCCATATATGCGTTTTTCCCAATTATGCGTTTTTCCCATATATGCGTTTTTCCCATATATGCGTTTTTCCCATATATGCGTTTTTCCCATATTTGCGTTTTTCCCATATATGCGTTTTTCCCATATATGCGTCTTTCCCATATTTGTGCTTTTTCCATATGTGCGTTTTTCCCATATGTGCGCGTTTCCCATATGTGCGCTTTTCCCATATGTGCGCTTTTCCCATATGTGCGCTTTTTTCATATGTGCACTTTTCCCATATGTGCGCTTTTCCCATATGTGCGTTTTTCCTCTTTGTGTGTTTTTCCCATATATGCGCTTTTCCCATATGTGCGCTTTTTTCATATGTGCGCTTTTCCCCATATGTGCATTTTTCCCCATATGTGCGCTTTTCCCCATATGTGCGTATGTCCCATTACTGTCGAACCCATATCAACAGTTGATTCCCTCTTTTTATTAAGTTGTAAGACAAATTTTTTTATTCCATATTTGTGCTCTTCCTATATTTGGGCTCATCCCATATTTGTGTTCGTCCTATATTTGCGCTCCCCCATATATGCCCTCCACCCATATTTGCGTTTTTCCCATATTTGCGTTTTTCCCATATTTGCGTCCACGATTGCACCCACATTTGCGTTTTTCCCAGATATGCGATTTTCCCATATATGCGTTTTTCCCATATATACATTTTTCAAATATTTGCGTTTTTCAAATATTTGCGTTTTTCAAATATTTGCGTTTTTCAAATATTTGCGTTTTTCCCATATTTGCGTTTTTCCCATATTTTCGTTTTTCCCATATTTGCGTTTTTCCCATATTTGCGTTTTTCCCATATTTGCGTTTTTCCCATATATATGCGTTTTTCCCATATTTGCGTTTTTCCCATATTTGCGTTTTTCCCATATTTGCGTTTTTCCCATATTTGCGTTCTTCCCATATTTGCATTCTTCCCATATTTGCGTTCTTGTCATATATGCGCTTTTCCCATATATGCGCTTTTGCCATATATGCGATTTTCCCATATATGTGCTTTTCCCATATATGCGCTTTTCCCATATATGCATTTTTCAAATATTTGCGTTTTTCAAATATTTGCATTTTCCCATATGTGCGTTTTTCCCATATGTGCGTTTTTCGCATATGTGCGTTTTTCGCATATGTGCGATTTTCCCATATGTGTGTTTTTCGCATATGTGCGTTTTCCCGTATGTGCGTTTTTCCCATATATTCGGTTTTCCCATATATGCGTCTTTCCCATATATGCGTCTTTCCCATACTTGCGTTTTTCCCATATTTGCGCTTTTCCCTTATATGCGTTTTCGCATTTGTGCGTTTTTACCATATGTGCGTTTTTACCACATGTTCTTTTTTCCCATATGTGCATTTTTCCCATATGTGCTTTTTTCGCATATGTGCGTTTTTCGCAAATGTGCGTTTTTCGCATATGTGCGTTTTTCGCATATGTGCGTTTTTCCCATATGTGCGTTTTTCCCATATGTGCGTTTTTCCCATATGTGCGTTTTTCCCATATGTTCGTTTTGCCCATATGTGCGTTTTTCCCAGATTTCCGTCCACCATTGCGCCCACATTTGCGTATTTCACGTATATGCGTTTTTCCCATATATGCGTTTTTCCCATATATGCGTTTTTCCCATATATACATTTTTCCGATATATGCATTTTTCAAATATTTGCGTTTTTCAAATATTTGCGTTTTTCAAATATTTGCGTTTTTCCCATATTTCCGTTTTTCCCATATTTGCGTTTTTCCCATATTTGCGTTTTTCCCATATTTGCGTTTTTCCCATATATATGCGTTTTTCCCATATTTGCGTTTTTCCCATATTTGCGTTTTTCTCATATTTGCGTTTTTCCCATATTTACGTTCTTCCCATATTTGCGTTCTTCCCATATTTGCGTTCTTCCCATATTTGCGTTTTTCCCATATTTGCGTTCTTCCCATATTTGCGTTCTTCCCATATTTGCGTTCTTCCCATATCTTCGTTCTTCCCATATTTGCATTCTTCCCATATTTGCGTTCTTCCCATATTTGCGTTCTTCCCATATTTGTGTTCTTGCCATATATGCGCTTTTCCCATATATGCGCTTTTGCCATATATGTGCTTTTCCCATATATGTGCTTTTCCCATATATGCGCTTTTCCCATATATGCGCTTTTCCCATACATGCATTTTTCAAATATTTGCGTTTTTCAAATATTTGCATTTTCCCATATGTGCGTTTTTCCCATATGTGCGTTTTTCCCATATTTGTGTTTTTCCCATATATATGCGTTTTCCCCATATTTGCGTTTTTCCCATATTTGCGTTTTTCCCATTTTGCGTTATTCCCATATTTGCGTTTTTCCCATATTTGCGTTTTTCCCATATTTGCGTTCTTCCCTTATTTGCGTTCTTCCCATATTTGTGTTCTTCCCATATTTGTGTTCTTCCCATATTTGCATTCTTCCCATATTTGCGTTCTTCCTAGATATTCGTTCTTTCCATATTTGCGTTCTTCCCATATTTGCGTTCTTCCCATATTTGCGTTCTTCCCATATTTGCGTTCTTGCCATATATGCGCTTTTCCCATATATGCATTTTTCAAATATTTGCGTTTTTCAAATATTTGCATTTTCCCATATGTGTGTTTTTCGCATATGTGCGTTTTTCGCATATGTGCGATTTTCCCATATGTGCGTTTTTCGCATATGTGCGTTTTCCCATATGTGCGTTTTTCCCATATATTCGGTTTTCCCATATATGCGTCATTCCCATATTTGCGTTTTTCCCATATTTGCGTTTTTCCCATATTTGCGTTTTTCCCATATTTGCGCTTTTCCCTTATATGTGTTTTTCGCATTTGTGCGTTTTTACCAAATGTGCGTTTTTACCATATGTGCGTTTTTCCCATATGTGCGTTTTTCCCATATGTGCGTTTTTCGCATATGTGCGTCTTTCGCATATGTGGTGTTTTTCGCATATGTGCGTTTTTCGCATATGTTCGTTTTTCGCATATGTGCGTTTTTCCCATATGTGCGCTTTTCCCATATGTTCGTTTTTCCCATATGTGCGTTTTTCCCATATGTGCATTTTTCCCATATGTGCGTATTGCCCATATTTGCGTTTTGCCCATATGTGCGTTTTGCCCATATTTGCGTTTTGCCCATATTTGCGTTTTGCTCATATTTGCGTTTTGCTCATACTTGCGTTCTTCCCATATTTGCGTTTTTCCCATATTTGCGTGTGTCGCATATTAGCATTTATCGCATTACTCTTGAACCTATCTGAACAGTTGGTTCTTTCTTCCAATCAAGTCGTGCCACAAATTTTTTTCTTGCATATTTGTGCTCTTCCCATATTTGCACTCTTCCCATATTTGCACTCTTCCCATATTTGCACTCTTCCCATATTTGCACTCTTCCCATATTTGCGCTGTCCCCACATTTGCGCTCTTACCATATGTGCGTTTTTACCATATGTGCATTTTTCCCATATGTGCATTTTCCCCATATTTGCGTTCTTCCCATATTTGCGTTCTTCCCATATTTGCGCTGTACCCATATTTGCGCTCATCCCATACTTGCGCTGTCTCCACATTTGCGCTGTCCCTATATTTGCGCTCTTACCATATGCGCGTTTCGCATATGTGCGTTTTTCCCATATGTGCGTTTTTCTCATAGGTGCGTTTTTCTCATATGTGCGTTTATCCCATATGTGCGTTTTTCCCATATGTACGTTTTTTGGATATTTACGTTTTTCGCATATGTGCATTTTGCCCATGTGCGTTTTTCCCATATGTGCATTTTGCCCATATGTGCGTTTTTGCCCATATGTGAGTTTTTGCCCATATGTGCGTTTTGCCCATATGTGCATTTTGCCCATATGTGTATTTTCCCATATGTGCGATTTGCCCATATGTGCGTTTTGCCCATATGTGCGTTTTCCCCATATTTGCATTTTCCCCATATTTGCGTTTTCCCCATATTTGCGTTTTGCCCATATTTGCGTTTTCCCTATACTTGCGTTTTCCCCATATTTGCGTTTTCCCCATATTTGCGTTTTCCCCATATTTGCGTTTTCCCCATATTTGTGTTTTCGCCATATTTGCGTTTTCCCCATATTTGCGTTTTCCCCATAGTTGCGTATTCCCCATATTTGTGTATTCCCCATATTTGCGTATACCCCATATTTGCGTATTCCCCATATCAGCGTTATCCCCATATTTGCGTTTTCCCCATATTTGCGTTTCCCCCATATTTGTGTTTTCCCCATATTTGCGTTTTCCCCATAGTTGCGTTTTCCCCATAGTTGCGTTTTCCCTATAGTTGCGTTTTCCCCATAGTTGCGTTTTCCCCATAGTTGCATTTTCCCCATACTTTCGTTTTCCCCATAGTTGCGTTTTCCCCATACTTGCGTTTTCCCCATACTTGCGTTTTCCCCATAGTTGCGTTTTCCCCATACTTGCGTTTTCCCCATATTTGCGCTTTCCCATATTTGCGTTTTAACAATATATGTAATTTTCTCATATTTCGGTTTTTCCAATATGTGCTCTTTTTCCCATATGTGCGCTTTTCCCCATATGTGCGCTTTTCCCCATATGTGAATTTTTCCCCATATGTGCGCTTTTCCCCATATGTGCGTATGTCCCATTAATCTTGAACCCATCTCAACAGTTGATTCCCTCTTTTTATTAAGTTGTATGACAAATTTTTTCCTTCCATATTTGTGCTCTACCTATATTTGGGCTCATCCCATATTTGTGTTCGTCCTATATTTGCGCTCCCCCATATATGTGCTCCACCCATATTTGCGTTTTTCCCATATTTGCGTTTTTCCCAAATGTGCGTCCACATTTGCGCCCACATTTGCGTTTTTCCCATATATGCGTTTTTCCCATATATGAGTTTTTCCCATATATGCGTTTTTCCCATATATGCATTTTTCCCATATATGCGTTTTTCCCATATATGCATTCTTCAAGTATTTGCGTTTTTCAAATATTTGCTATTTTCCCATATTTGCGTATTTCCCATATTTGCGTTTTTCCCATATTTGCGTATTTCCCATATTTGCGTATTTCCTATATTTGCGTTTTTCCCATATTTGCGTTTTTCCCATATTTGCGTTTTTCCCTTATATATGCGTTTTTCCCATATTTGCGTTTTTCTCATATTTGCGTCTTTCCCATATTTGCGTTTTTCCCATATTTGCGTTTTCCCCATATTTGCGTTTTTTCCACCTTAGCGTTTTTCCCATATATGCGTTTTTCCCATATTTGCGTTTTTCCCATATTTGCGTTTTTCCCATATTGCGTTTTTCCCAGATTAGCGTCCACGTTTGCGCCCACATTTGCGTTTTTTCCTTATATGCGTTCTTCCCATACATGCGTTTTTCCCATATCTGCGTTTTTCCCATATATGCGTTTTTCCCATATATGCGTTTTCCCCATATATGCATTTTTCAAATATTTGCGTTTTTCAAATATTTGCGTTTTTCCCATATTTGCGTTTTTCCCATATTTGCGTTTTTCCCATATTTGCGTTTTTCCCATATTTGCGTTTTTCCCATATTTGCTTTTTTCACATATTTGCTTTTTCCCATATTTGCGTTTTTGCCATATTTGCGTTTTTCCCATATATATGCGTTTTTCCCATATTTGCGTTCTTCCCATATTTGCGTTCTTCCCATATTTGCGTTCTTCCCATATTTGCGTTCTTCTCATATTTGCGTTCTTCCCATATTTGCGTTCTTCCCATATTTACGTTCTTCCCATATTTGCGTTTTTGCCATATATGCGCTTTTCCCATATATGCGCTTTTCCCATATATGCGCTTTTCCCATATATGCGCTTTTCCCATATATGTGCTTTTCCCATATATGCGCTTTTCCCATATATGCGCTTTTCCCATATATGCATTTTTCACATATTTGCGTTTTTCAAATATTTGCATTTTCCCATATGTGCGTTTTTCCCATATGTGCGTTTTTCGCATATGTGCGTTTTTCGCATATTTGCGTTTTTCGCATATGTGCGATTTTCCCATATGTGCGATTTTCCCATATGTGCGTTTTTCGCATATGTGCGTTTTTCCCATATGTGCGTTTTTCCCATATATTCGTTTTTCCCATATATGCGTCTTTCCCATATTTGCGTTTTTCCCATATGTGCGTTTTTCCCATATGTGCGTTTTTCCCATATGTGCGTTTTTCCTATATGTGCGTTTTCCCCATATGTGCGTTTTGCCCATATTTGCGTTTTGCCCATATTTGCGTTTTGCCCCTATTTGCGTTTTTCCCATATTTGCGTTTTTCCCATATTTGCGTTTTTCCCATATTTGCGTTTTTCCCATATTTGCTTTTTTCACATATTTGCTTTTTCCCATATTTGCGTTTTTGCCATATTTGCGTTTTTCCCATATGTGCGTTTTTCCCATATGCGCGTTTTTCCCATATTTGCTTTTTTTCCATATGTGCGCTTTTCCCATATGTGCGCTTTTCCCATAGTTGCGCTCTTCCCATTTTTGCGCTCTTCCCATATTTGCGCTCTTCCCATATTTGCGCTCTTCCCATATTTGCGCTCTTCCCATATTTGCGCTCTTCCCATATTTGCGCTCTTCCCATATTTGCGCTGTCCCCACATTTTGCGGTGTCCCCACATTTGCGCTCTTACCAATGTGCGTTTTTCCCATATGTGGGTTTTTCCCATATGTGGGCTTTTCATAAATGTGGGCTTTTCCCATATGTGCGCTTTTCCCATATGTGCGCTTTTCCCATATGTGCGCTTTTCCCATATGTGCGCTTTTGCCATATGTGCGTTTTTGCCATATGTACGTTTTTGCCATATGTGCGTTTTCGCCATATGTGCGTTTTTGCCACATGTGCGTTTTCGCCATATGTGCGGTTTTGCCATATGTGCGTTTTTGCCCATATGTGCGTTTTTGCCCATATTTGCGTTTTCCCCATATTTGCGTTATCCCCATATTTGCGTTCTCCCCATATTTGTTTTTTTTCCATATTTGCGTTTTCCCCATATTTGCGCTTTCCCCATAATTGCACTCTTTCCATATGTGCGTTTCTCCCGTATGTGCGTTTCTCCCATATGTGCATTTCTCCCATATGTGCGTTTCTCCCATATGTGCGTTTCTCCCATATGTGCGTTTCTCCCATATGTGCGTTTCTCCCATATGTGTGTTTCTCCCATATGTGCGTTTTTCCCATATTTGCGTATTTCCCATATTTGCGTATTTCCCATATTTGCGTTTTTCCCATATTTGCGTTTTTCCCATATTTGCGTTTTTCCCTTATATATGCGTTTTTCCCATATATGCGTTTTTCTCATATTTGCGTCTTTCCCATATTTGCGTTTTTCCCATATTTGCGTTTTCCCCATATTTGCGTTTTTTCCACCTTAGCGTTTTTCCCATATATGCGTTTTTCCCATATTTGCGTTTTTCCCATATTTGCGTTTTTCCCATATTGCGTTTTTCCCAGATTAGCGTCCACGTTTGCGCCCACATTTGCGTTTTTTCCTTATATGCGTTCTTCCCATACATGCGTTTTTCCCATATCTGCGTTTTTCCCATATATGCGTTTTTCCCATATATGCGTTTTCCCCATATATGCATTTTTCAAATATTTGCGTTTTTCAAATATTTGCGTTTTTCCCATATTTGCGTTTTTCCCATATTTGCGTTTTTCCCATATTTGCGTTTTTCCCATATTTGCGTTTTTCCCATATTTGCTTTTTTCACATATTTGCTTTTTCCCATATTTGCGTTTTTGCCATATTTGCGTTTTTCCCATATATATGCGTTTTTCCCATATTTGCATTCTTCCCATATTTGCGTTCTTCCCATATTTGCGTTCTTCCCATATTTGCGTTCTTCTCATATTTGCGTTCTTCTCATATTTGCGTTCTTCCCATATTTGCGTTCTTCCCATATTTGCGGTCTTCCCATATTTGCGTTCTTCCCATATTTGCGTTCTTCCCATATTTGCGTTTTTGCCATATATGCGCTTTTCCCATATATGCGCTTTTCCCATATATGCGCTTTTCCCATATATGTGCTTTTCCCATATATGCGCTTTTCCCATATATGCGCTTTTCCCATATATGCATTTTTCAAATATTTGCGTTTTTCAAATATTTGCATTTTCCCATATGTGCGTTTTTCCCATATGTGCGTTTTTCGCATATGTGCGTTTTTCGCATATTTGCGTTTTTCGCATATGTGCGATTTTCCCATATGTGCGATTTTCCCATATGTGCGTTTTTCGCATATGTGCGTTTTTCCCATATGTGCGTTTTTCCCATATATTCGTTTTTCCCATATATGCGTCTTTCCCATATTTGCGTTTTTCCCATATGTGCGTTTTTCCCATATGTGCGTTTTTCCCATATGTGCGTTTTTCCTATATGTGCGTTTTCCCCATATGTGCGTTTTGCCCATATTTGCGTTTTGCCCATATTTGCGTTTTGCCCCTATTTGCGTTTTGCCCATATTTGCGTTCTTCCTATATTTGCGTTTTCCCCATATTTATGTTCTTCCCATATTTGCGTTTTCCCCATATTTGCGTTCTTCCCATATTTGCGTTTTTCCCATATTTGCGTGTGTCGCATATTAGCATTTATCACATTACTCTTGAACCTATCTGAACAGTTGGTTCTTTCTTCCAATCAAGTCGTGCCACAAATTTTTTTCTTGCGTATTTGTGCTCTTCCCATATTTGCACTCTTCCCATATTTGCGTTCTTCCCATATTTGCGCTGTTCCCATATTTGCGCTATTCCCATATTTGCGCTCTTCCCATAGTTGCGCTCTTCCCATTTTTGCGCTCTTCCCATATTTGCGCTCTTCCCATATTTGCGCTCTTCCCATATTTGCGCTCTTCCCATATTTGCGCACTTCCCATATTTGCGCTCTTCCCATATTTGCGCTGTCCCCACATTTTGCGGTGTCCCCACATTTGCGCTCTTACCAATGTGCGTTTTTCCCATATGTGGGTTTTTCCCATATGTGGGCTTTTCCCAATTGTGGGCTTTTCCCATATGTGCGCTTTTCCCATATGTGCGCTTTTCCCATATGTGCGCTTTTCCCATATGTGCGCTTTTGCCATATGTGCGTTTTTGCCATATGTACGTTTTTGCCATATGTGCGTTTTCGCCATATGTGCGTTTTTGCCACATATGCGTTTTCGCCATATGTGCGGTTTTGCCATATGTGCGTTTTTGCCCATATGTGCGTTTTTGCCCATATTTGCGTTTTCCCCATATTTGCGTTATCCCCATATTTGCGTTCTCCCCATATTTGTGTTTTTTCCATATTTGCGTTTTCCCCATATTTGCGCTTTCCCCATATTTGCACTCTTTCCATATGTGCGTTTCTCCCGTATGTGCGTTTCTCCCATATGTGCATTTCTCCCATATGTGCGTTTCTCCCATATGTGTGTTTCTCCCATATGTGCGTTTCTCCCATATGTGTGTTTCTCCCATATGTGCGTTTTTCCCATATGTGCGTTTTTCGCATATGTGCGTTTTTCCCATATGTTCGTTTTTCCCATATGTGCGTTTTTCCTATATCTGCGTTTCTCCCATATGTGCATTTCTCCCATATCTGTGTTTCTCCCATATGTGTGTTTGTCCCATATGTGCGTTTTTCCCATATGTGCGTTTTTCCCATATGTGCGTTTTTCCCATATGTGCGTTTTTGCCCATATGTGCGTTTTTGCCCATATGTTCGTTTTTACCCATATGTGGGTTTTTGCCCATATGTTCGTTTTCCCCATGTGTGCGTTTTCCCCATATGTGTGTTTTCCGCATATTTGCGTTTTCCCCATATTTGCGTTTTCCCCATATGTACGATTTCCCCATATTTGCGTTTTCCCCATATTTGCGTTTTCCACATATTTGCGTTTTCCCCATATTTGCGTTTTCCCCATATTTGCGTTTTCCCCATATTTGCGTTTTGCCCGTATTTGCGTTTTCCCAATATTTGCGTTTTCCCCATATTTGCGTTTTCCCCATATTTGCGTTTTCCCCATATTTGCGTTTTTCCCATATATATGCGTTTTTCCCATATTTGCGTTTTTCCCGTATTTGCGTTTTTCCCATATTTGCGTATTCCCCATGTTTGCGTTTCCCCCATATTTGCGTTTTCCCCATACTTGCGTTTTTCCCATACTTGCGTTTTTCCCATAGTTGCGTTTTCCCCATAGTTGCGTTTTCCCCATACTTGCGTTTTCCCAATACTTGCGTTTTCCCAATACTTGCGTTTGCCCCAAACTTGCGTTTTCCCCATACTTGCAGTTTCCCCATACTTGCGTTTTCCCCATACTTGCGTTTTCCCCATACTTGCGTTTTCCCCATATTTGCGCTTTCCCATATTTGCGTTTTAACAATATATGTAATTTTCTCATATTTCGGTTTTTCCAATTTGTGCTCTTTTTCCCATATGTGCGCTTTTCCCCATATGTGCGCTTTTCCCCATATGTGCATTTTTCCCCATATGTGTGCTTTTCCCCATATGTGCGTATGTCCCATTACTCTTGAACCCATCTCAACATTTGATTTCCTCTTTTTATTAAGTTGTATGACAACTTTTTTCCTTCCATATTTGTGCTCTACCTATATTTGGGCTCATCCCATATTTGTGTTCGTCCTATATTTGCGCTCCCCCATATATGTGCTCCACCCATATTTGCGTTTTTCCCATATTTGCGTTTTTCCCCAATGTGCGTCCACATTTGCACAAACATTTGCGTTTTTCCCATATATGCGTTTTTCCCATATATGAGTTATTCCCATATATGCGTTCTTCAAGTATTTGCGTTTTTCAAATATTTGCAATTTTCCCATATTTGCGTATTTCCTTTATTTGCGTTTTTCCCATATTTGCGTATTTCCCATATTTGCGTTTTTTCCCATATTTGCGTTTTTCCCATATATATGCGTTTTTCCCATATTTGCGTTTTTCCCATATATGCGTTTTCCCATATTTGCGTTTTTCCCATATTTTCGCTTTTCCCATATTTGCGCTTTCCCCATATTTGTGCTTTTACCATATTTGCTCTTTTCCCTTATTTGCGCTTTTCCCATATTTGCGCTTTTCCCATATTTGCGCTTTTCCCATATTTGCGCTTTTCCCGTATTTGCGCTTTTCCCTTTCCCATATTTACGTTTTTCCCATATTTGCGTTTTTCCCATATTTGCATTTTTCCCATATATGCGTTTTTCCCATATT
Source organism: Schistocerca gregaria (assembly GCF_023897955.1). Taxonomy (NCBI): domain Eukaryota; kingdom Metazoa; phylum Arthropoda; class Insecta; order Orthoptera; family Acrididae; genus Schistocerca; species Schistocerca gregaria. Next base: position 226,417,942 of record NC_064926.1, read on the forward strand.
TGCGTTTTTCCCATATATGCGTTTTTTTCAATTATGCATTTTTCCCATATATGCGTTTTTCCCATATATCCGTTTTTCCCATATATGCGTTTCCCCATATATGCGTTTTTCCCATATATGCGTTTTTCCCATATATGCGTTTTTCCCATATTTGTGCTTTTTCCATATGTGCGCTTTTCCCATACGTGCGCTTTTCCCATATGTGCGCTTTTCCCATATGTGCGCTTTTCCTATATGTGCACTTTTTTCATATGTTCGCTTTTCCCATATGTGCGCTTTTCCCATATGTGCGCTTTTCCCATATGTGCGCTTTTCAGATATGTGCGTTTTTCCTCTTTGTGCGTTTTTCCCATATGTGCGCTTTTCCCATATCTGCGCTTTTTTCATATGTGCGCTTTTCCCCATATGTGCATTTTTCCCCATATGTGCGCTTTTCCCCATATGTGCGTATGTGCCATTACTCTCGAACCCATATCAACAGTTGATTCCCTCTTTTTATTAAGTTGTATGACAAATTTTTTCCTTCCATATTTGTGCTCTTCCTATATTTGGGCTCATCCCATATTTGTGTTCATCCTATATTTGCGCTCCCCCATATATGCGCTCCACCCATATTTGCGTTTTTCCCATATTTGCGTTTTTCCCAGATTAGCGTCCACGTTTGCGCCCACATTTGCGCTTTTCCCATATTTGCGTTTTTCAAATATTTGCGTTTTTCAAATATTTGCGTTTTTCCCATATTTGCGTTTTTCCCATATTTCCGTTTTTCCCATATTTGCTTTTTTCCCATATTTGCGTTTTTCCCATATTTGCGTTTTTCCCATATTTGCGTTTTTCCCATATTTGCATTCTTCCCATATTTGCGTTCTTCCCATATTTGCGTTCTTCCCATATTTGCGTTCTTCCCATATTTGCGTTCTTCCCATATTTGCGTTCTTCCCATATTTGCGTTCTTCTCATATTTGCGTTCTTCCCATATTTGCGTTCTTCCCATATTTGCGTTCTTCACACATTTGCGTTCTTGCCTTATATGCGCTTTTCCCATATATGCGCTTTTCCCATATATGCGCTTTTCCCATATATGTGCTTTTCCCATATATGCGCTTTTCCCATATATGCGCTTTTCCCATATATGCATTTTTCAAATATTTCCGTTTTTCAAATATTTGCATTTTCCCATATGTGCGTTTTTCACATATGTGCGTTTTTCGCATATGTGCGTTTTTCGCATATGTGCGTTTTTCGCATATGTGCGATTTTCCCATATGTGCGATTTTCCCATATGTGCGTTTTTCGCATATGTGCGTTTTTCCCATATGTGCGTTTTTCCCATATATTCGTTTTTCCCATATATGCTTCTTTCCCATATTTGCGTTTTTCCCATATTTGCGTTTTTCCCATATTTGCGCTTTTCCCTTATATGCGTTTTTCACATATGTGCGTTTTTACCATATGTGCGTTTTTCCCATATGTGCGTTTTTCGCATATGTGCGTTTTTCGCATATGTGCGTTTTTCGCATATGTGCATTTTTCCCATATGTGCGTTTTTCCCATATGTGCGTTTTTCCCATATGTGCGTGTTTCCTATATGTGCGTTTTCCCCATATGTGCGTTTTGCCCATATTTGCGTTTTGCCCATATTTGCGTTTTGCCCATATTTGCGTTTTGCCCATATTTGCGTTTTGCCCATATTTGCGTTCTTCCAATATTTGCGTTTTCCCCATATTTGCGTTCTTCCCATATTTGCGTTTTTCCCATATTTGCGTGTGTCGCATATTAGCATTTATCGCATTACTCTTGAACCTATCTGAACAGTTGGTTCTTTCTTCCAATCAAGTCGTGCCACAAATTTTTTTCTTGCGTATTTGTGCTCTTCCCATATTTGCACTCTTCCCATATTTGTGTTCTTCCCATATTTGCGCTGTTCCCATATTTGCGCTCTTCCCATATTTGCGCTGTCCCCACATTTACGCTGTCCCTATATTTGCGCTCTTACCATATACGCGTTTTTCGCATTTGTGTGTTTTTCGCATATGTGCATTTTTCCCATATGTGCGTTTTTCCCATATGTGCATTTTGCCCATATGTGCGTTTTTCTCCATATGTGAGTTTTTGCCCATATGTGCGTTTTGCCCATATGTGCATTTTGCCCATATGTGTATTTTCCCATATGTGCGTTTTGCCCATATGTGTGTTTTGCCCATATGTGCGTTTTAGCCATATTTGCATTTTCCCCATATTTGCGTTTTCCCCATATTTGCGTATTCCCCATATTTGCGTTTTCCCTATATTTGCGTTTTCCCCATATTTGCGTTCTGCCCATATTTGCGTTTTCCCCATATTTGTGTTTTCCCCATATTTGCGTCTTCCCCATATTTGCGTTTTCCCCATATTACCGCTATTCCCATATTTGCGCTATTCCCATATTTGCGCTCTTCTCATATTTGCGCTCTTCCCATATTTGCGCTCTTCCCATATTTGCGCTCTTCCCATATTTGCGCTCTTCCCATATTTGCGCACTTCCCATATTTGCGCTCTTCCCATATTTGCGCTGTCCCCACATTTTGCGGTGTCCCCACATTTGCGCTCTTACCAATGTGCGTTTTCCCCATATGTGCGTTTTTCCCATATGTGCGTTGTTCCCATACGTGCGTTTTTCCCATATGTGCGTTTTTCCCATATGTGTGCTTTTCCCATATGTGGGCTTTTCCCAAATGTGGGCTTTTCCCATATGTGCGCTATTCCCATGTGTGCGCTTTTCCCATATGTGCGCTTTTCCCATATGTGCGCTTTTCCCATATGTGCGCTTTTGCCATATGTGCGTTTTTGCCATATGTACGTTTTTGCCATATGTGCGTTTTCGCCATATGTGCGTTTTTGCCATATGTGCGTTTTCCATATGTGCGGTTTTGCCATATGTGCGTTTTTGCCCATATGTGCGTTTTTCCCCATATTTGCGTTTTCCCCATATTTGCGTTATCCCCATATTTGCGTTATCCCCATATTTGCGTTTTTTCCATATTTGCGTTTTCCCCATATTTGCGCTTTCCCCATATTTGCGCTCTTTCCATATGTGCGTTTCTCCCGTATGTGCGTTTCTCCCATATGTGCGTTTCTCCCATATGTGCGTTTCTCCCATATGTGCGTTTCTCCCATATGTGCGTTTTTCCCATATGTGCGTTTTTCGCATATGTGCGTTTTTCCGATATGTGCGTTTTTCCCATATGTGCGTTTTTCCTATATCTGCGTTTCTCCCATATGTGCATTTCTCCCATATCTGTGTTTCTCCCGTATGTGTGTTTCTCCCACATGTGCGTTTTTCCCATATGTGCGTTTTTCCCATATGTGCGTTTTTCCCATATGTGCGTTTTTGCCCATATGTGCGTTTTTGCCCATATGTTCGTTTTTACCCATATGTGCGTTTTTGCCCATATGTGCGTTTTCCCCATGTGTGCGTTTTCCCCATATGTGTGTTTTCCCCATATTTGCGTTTTTCTCATATTTGCGTTTTCCCCATATGTGCGATTTCCCCATATTTGCGTTTTCCCTATATTTGCATTTTCCACATATTTGCGTTTCCAAATATTTGCATTTTCCCCATATTAGCGTTTTCCCCATATTTGCGTTTTCCCCATATTTGCGTTTTCCCCATATTTGCGTTTAGCCCATATTTGCGTTTTCCCCATATTTGCGTTTTGCCCATATTTGCGTTTTCCCCATATTTGCGTTTTCCCTATTTTTGCGTTTTCCCCATATTTGCGTTCTTCCCATATTTGCGTTTTTCCCATATTTGCGTGTGTCGCATATTAGCATTTATCGCATTACTCTTGAACCTATCTGAACAGTTGGTTCTTTCTTCCAATCAAGTCGTGCCACAAATTTTTTTCTTGCGTATTTGTGCTCTTCCCATATTTGCACTCTTCCCATATTTGCGTTCTTCCCATATTTGCGCTGTTCCCATATTTGCGCTCTTCCCATATTTGCGCTGTCCCCACATTTGCGCTGTCCCTATATTTGCGCTCTTACCATATACACGTTTTTCGCATTTGTGCGTTTTTCGCATATGTGCATTTTTCCCATATGTGCGTTTTTCCCATATGTGCATTTTGCCCATATGTGCGTTTTTGCCCATATGTGAGTTTTTGCCCATATGTGCGTTTTGCCCATATGTGCATTTTGCCCATATGTGCATTTTCCCATATGTGCGTTTTGCCCATATGTGTGTTTTGCCCATATGTGCGTTTTAGCCATATTTGCATTTTCCCCATAATTGCGTTTTCCCCATATTTGCGTTTTCCCCATATTTGCGTTTTCCCTATATTTGCGTTTTCCCCATATTTGCGTTCTGCCCATATTTGCGTTTTCCCCATATTTGCGTTTTCCCCATATTTGTGTTTTCCCCATATTTCCGCTATTCCCATATTTGCGCTATTCCCATATTTGCGCTCTTCCCATATTTGCGCTCTTCCCATATTTGCACTCTTCCCATATTTGCGCACTTCCCATATTTGCGCTCTTCCCATATTTGCGCTGTCCCCACATTTTGCGGTGTCCCCACATTTGCGCTCTTACCAATGTACGTTTTTCCCATATGTGCGTTTTTCCCATATGTGCGTTTTTCCCATATGTGCATTGTTCCCATACGTGCGTTTTTCCCATATGTGCGTTTTTCCCATATGTGTGCTTTTCCCATATGTGGGCTTTTCCCAAATGTGGGCTTTTCCCATATGTGCGCTTTTCCCATATGTGCGCTTTTCCCATATGTGCGCTTTTCCCATATATGCCCTTTTGCCATATGTGCGTTTTAGCCATATGTACGTTTTTGCCATATGTGCGTTTTCGCCATATGTGCGTTTTTGCCATATGTGCGTTTTCCATATGTGCGGTTTTGCCATATGTGCGTTTTTGCTCATATGTGCGTTTTTCCCCATATTTGCGTTTTCCCCATATTTGCGTTATCCCCATATTTGCGTTATCCCCATATTTGCGTTTTTTCCATATTTGCGTTTTCCCCATATTTGCGCTTTCCCCATATTTGCGCTCTTTCCATATGTGCGTTTCTCCCGTATGTGCGTTTCTCCCATATGTGCGTTTCTCCCATATGTGCGTTTCTCCCATATGTGCGTTTCTCCCATATGTGCGTTTTTCCCATATGTGCGTTTTTCGCATATGTGCGTTTCTCCGATATGTGCGTTTTTCCCATATGTGCGTTTTTCCTATATCTGCGTTTCTCCCATATGTGCATTTCTCCCATATCTGTGTTTCTCCCGTATGTGTGTTTCTCCCATATGTGCGCTTTTCCCATATGTGCGCTTTTCAGATATGTGCGTTTTTCCTCTTTGTGCGTTTTTCCCATATGTGCGCTTTTCCCATATCTGCGCTTTTTTCATATGTGCGCTTTTGCCCATATGTGCATTTTTCCCCATATGTGCGCTTTTCCCCATATGTGCGTATGTCCCATTACTCTTGAACCCATCTCAACATTTGATTTCCTCTTTTTATTAAGTTGTATGACAACTTTTTTCCTTCCATATTTGTGCTCTACCTATATTTGGGCTCATCCCATATTTGTGTTCGTCCTATATTTGCGCTCCCCCATATATGTGCTCCACCCATATTTGCGTTTCTCCCATATTTGCGTTTTTCCCAAATGTGCGTCCACATTTGCACAAACATTTGCGTTTTTCCCATATATGCGTTTTTCCCATATATGAGTTATTCCCATGTATGCGTTCTTCAAGTATTTGCGTTTTTCAAATATTTGCAATTTTCCCATATTTGCGTATTTCCTTTATTTGCGTTTTTCCCATATATGCGTTTTTCCCATATTTGCGTTTTTCCCATATTTTCGCTTTTCCCATATTTGCGCTTTCCCCATATTTGTGCTTTTACCATATTTGCGCTTTTCCCTTATTTGCGCTTTTCCCATATTTGCGCTTTTCCCATATTTGCGCTTTTCCCATATTTGCGCTTTTCCCATACTTGCGCTTTTCCCGTATTTGCGCTTTTCCCTTTCCCATATTTACGTTTTTCCCATATTTGCGTTTTTCCCATATTTGCATTTTTCCCATGTATGCGTTTTTCCCATATTTGCGTTTTTCCCATATATGCGTTTTTCCCAATTATGCATTTTTCCCATATATGCGTTTTTCCCATATATGCGTTTTTCCCATATATGCGTTTCCCCATATATGCGTTTTTCCCATATATGCGTTTTTCCCATATATGCGTTTTTCCCATATTTGTGCTTTTTCCATATGTGCGCTTTTCCCATACGTGCGCTTTTCCCGTATGTGCGCTTTTCCCATATGTGCGCTTTTCCTATATGTGCACTTTTTTCATATGTTCGCTTTTCCCATATGTGCGCTTTTCCCATATGTGCGCTATTCCCATATGTGCGCTTTTCAGATATGTGCGTTTTTCCTCTTTGTGCGTTTTTCCCATATGTGCGCTTTTCCCATATCTGCGCTTTTTTCATATGTGCGCTTTTCCCCATATGTGCATTTTTCCCCATATGTGCGCTTTTCCCCATATGTGCGTATGTGCCATTACTCTCGAACCCATATCAACAGTTGATTCCCTCTTTTTATTAAGTTGTATGACAAATTTTTTCCTTCCATATTTGTGCTCTTCCTATATTTGGGCTCATCCCATATTTGTGTTCGTCCTATATTTGCGCTCCCCCATATATGCGCTCCACCCATATTTGCGTTTTTCCCACATTAGCGTCCACGTTTGCGCCCACATTTGCGCTTTTCCCATATTTGCGTTTTTCAAATATTTGCGTTTTTCAAATATTTGCGTTTTTCCCATATTTGCGTTTTTCCCATATTTCCGTTTTTCCCATATTTGCTTTTTTCCCATATTTGCGTTTTTCCCATATTTGCGTTTTTCCCATATTTGCGTTTTTCCCATATTTGCATTCTTCCCATATTTGCGTTCTTCCCATATTTGCGTTCTTCCCATATTTGCGTTCTTCCCATATTTGCGTTCTTCCCATATTTGCGTTCTTCCCATATTTGCGTTCTTCTCATATTTGCGTTCTTCCCATATTTGCGTTCTTCCCATATTTGCGTTCTTCACATATTTGCGTTCTTGCCTTATATGCGCTTTTCCCATATATGCGCTTTTCCCATATATGTGCTTTTCCCATATATGCGCTTTTCCCATATATGCGCTTTTCCCATATATGCATTTTTCAAATATTTCCGTTTTTCAAATATTTGCATTTTCCCATATGTGCGTTTTTCACATATGTGCGTTTTTCGCATATGTGCGTTTTTCGCATATGTGCGTTTTTCCCATATGTGCGATTTTCCCATATGTGCGATTTTCCCATATGTGCGTTTTTCGCATATGTGCGTTTTTCCCATATGTGCGTTTTTCCCATATATTCGTTTTTCCCATATATGCTTCTTTCCCATATTTGCGTTTTTCCCATATTTGCGTTTTTCCCATATTTGCGCTTTTCCCTTATATGCGTTTTTCACATATGTGCGTTTTTACCATATGTGCGTTTTTCCCATATGTGCGTTTTTCGCATATGTGCGTTTTTCGCATATGTGCGTTTTTCGCATATGTGCGTTTTTCCCATATGTGCGTGTTTCCTATATGTGCGTTTTGCCCATATGTGCGTTTTCCCCATATGTGCGTTTTGCCCATATTTGCGTTTTGCCCATATTTGCGTTTTGCCCATATTTGCGTTTTGCCCATATTTGCGTTCTTCCCATATTTGCGTTTTCCCCATATTTGCGTTCTTCCCATATTTGCGTTTTTCCCATATTTGCGTGTGTCGCATATTAGCATTTATCGCATTACTCTTGAACCTATCTGAACAGTTGGTTCTTTCTTCCAATCAAGTCGTGCCACAAATTTTTTTCTTGCGTATTTGTGCTCTTCCCATATTTGCACTCTTCCCATATGTGCGTTTTTCCCATATGTGTGCTTTTCCCATATGTGGGCTTTTCCCAAATGTGGGCTTTTCCCATATGTGCGCTTTTCCCATATGTGCGCTTTTCCCATATGTGCGCTTTTCCCATATGTGCGCTTTTCCCATATGTGCGCTTTTGCCATATGTGCGTTTTTGCCATATGTACGTTTTTGCCATATGTGCGTTTTCGCCATATGTGCGTTTTTGCCATATGTGCGTTTTCCATATGTGCAGTTTTGCCATATGTGCGTTTTTGCCCATATGTGCGTTTTTCCCCATATTTGCGTTTTCCCCATATTTGCGTTATCCCCATATTTGCGTTATCCCCATATTTGCGTTTTTTCCATATTTGCGTTTTCCCCATATTTGCGCTTTCCCCATATTTGCGCTCTTTCCATATGTGCGTTTCTCCCGTATGTGCGTTTCTCCCATATGTGCGTTTCTCCCATATGTGCGTTTCTCCCATATGTGCGTTTCTCCCACATGTGCGTTTTTCCCATATGTGCGTTTTTCGCATATGTGCGTTTTTCCGATATGTGCGTTTTTCCCATATGTGCGTTTTTTATATATCTGCGTTTCTCCCATATGTGCATTTCTCCCATATCTGTGTTTCTCCCGTATGTGTGTTTCTCCCACATGTGCGTTTTTCCCATATGTGCGTTTTTCCCATATGTGCGTTTTTCCCATATGTGCGTTTTTGCCCATATGTGCGTTTTTGCCCATATGTTCGTTTTTACCCATATGTGCGTTTTTGCCCATATGTGCGTTTTCCCCATGTGTGCGTTTTCCCCATATGTGTGTTTTCCCCATATTTGCGTTTTTCTCATATTTGCGTTTTCCCCATATGTGCGATTTCCCCATATTTGCGTTTTCTCCATATTTGCATTTTCCACATATTTGCGTTTCCAAATATTTGCGTTTTCCCCATATTAGCGTTTTCCCCATATTTGCGTTTTCCCCATATTTGCGTTTTCCCCATATTTGCGTTTAGCCCATATTTGCGTTTTCCCCATATTTGCGTTTTGCCCATATTTGCGTTTTCCCCATATTTGCGTTTTCCCTATTTTTGCGTTTTCCCCATATTTGCATTCTTCCCATATTTGCGTTTTTCCCATATTTGCGTGTGTCGCATATTAGCATTTATCGCATTACTCTTGAACCTATCTGAACAGTTGGTTCTTTCTTCCAATCAAGTCGTGCCACAAATTTTTTTCTTGTGTATTTGTGCTCTTCCCATATTTGCACTCTTCCCATATTTGCGTTCTTCCCATATTTGCGCTGTTCCCATATTTGCGCTCTTCCCATATTTGCGCTGTCCCCACATTTGCGCTGTCCCTATATTTGCGCTCTTACCATATACGCGTTTTTCGCATTTGTGCGTTTTTCGCATATGTGCATTTTTCCCATATGTGCGTTTTTCCCATATGTGCATTTTGCCCATATGTGCGTTTTTGCCCATATGTGAGTTTTTGCCCATATGTGCATTTTGCCCATATGTGCATTTTGCCCATATGTGCATTTTCCCATATGTGCGTTTTGCCCATATGTGTGTTTTGCCCATATGTGCGTTTTAGCCATATTTGCATTTTCCCCATAATTGCGTTTTCCCCATATTTGCGTTTTCCCCATATTTGCGTTTTCCCTATATTTGCGTTTTCCCCATATTTGCGTTCTGCCCATATTTGCGTTTTCCCCATATTTGCGTTTTCCCCATATTTCCGCTATTCCCATATTTGCGCTCTTCCCATATTTGCGCTCTTCCCATATTTGCGCTCTTCCCATATTTGCGCACTTCCCATATTTGCGCTCTTCCCATATTTGCGCTGTCCCCACATTTTGCGGTGTCCCCACATTTGCGCTCTTACCAATGTGCGTTTTTCCCATATGTGCGTTTTTCCCATATGTGCGTTTTTCCCATATGTGCGTTGTTCCCATATGTGCGTTTTTCCCATATGTGCGTTTTTCCCATATGTGTGCTTTTCCCATATGTGGGCCTTTCCCAAATGTGGGCTTTTCCCATATGTGCGCTTTTCCCATATGTGCGCTTTTCCCATATGTGCGCTTTTCCCATATGTGCCCTTTTGCCATATGTGCGTTTTTGCCATATGTACGTTTTTGCCATATGTGCATTTTCGCCATATGTGCGTTTTTGCCATATGTGCGTTTTCCATATGTGCGGTTTTGCCATATGTGCGTTTTTGCTCATATGTGCGTTTTTCCCCATATTTGCGTTTTCCCCATATTTGCGTTATCCCCATATTTGCGTTATCCCCATATTTGCGTTTTTTCCATATTTGCGTTTTCCCCATATTTGCGCTCTTCCCATATTTGCGCTCTTCCCATATTTGCGCACTTCCCATATTTGCGCTCTTCCCATATTTGCGCTGTCCCCACATTTTGCGGTGTCCCCACATTTGCGCTCTTACCAATGTGCGTTTTTCCCATATGTGCGTTTTTCCCATATGTGCGTTTTTCCCATATGTGCGTTGTTCCCATATGTGCGTTTTTCCCATATGTGCGTTTTTCCCATATGTGTGCTTTTCCCATATGTGGGCCTTTCCCAAATGTGGGCTTTTCCCATATGTGCGCTTTTCCCATATGTGCGCTTTTCCCATATGTGCGCTTTTCCCATATGTGCCCTTTTGCCATATGTGCGTTTTTGCCATATGTACGTTTTTGCCATATGTGCATTTTCGCCATATGTGCGTTTTTGCCATATGTGCGTTTTCCATATGTGCGGTTTTGCCATATGTGCGTTTTTGCTCATATGTGCGTTTTTCCCCATATTTGCGTTTTCCCCATATTTGCGTTATCCCCATATTTGCGTTATCCCCATATTTGCGTTTTTTCCATATTTGCGTTTTCCCCATATTTGCGCTTTCCCCATATTTGCGCTCTTTCCATATGTGCGTTTCTCCCGTATGTGCGTTTCTCCCATATGTGCGTTTCTCCCATATGTGCGTTTCTCCCATATGTGCGTTTCTCCCATATGTGCGTTTTTCCCATATGTGCGTTTTTCGCATATGTGCGTTTCTCCGATATGTGCGTTTTTCCCATATGTGCGTTTTTCCTATATCTGCGTTTCTCCCATATGTGCATTTCTCCCATATCTGTGTTTCTCCCCTATGTGTGTTTCTCCCATATGTGCGTTTTTCCCATATGTGCGTTTTTCCCATATGTGCGTTTTTCCCATATGTGCGTTTTTGCCCATATGTGCGTTTTTGCTCATATGTTCGTTTTTACCCATATGTGCGTTTTTGCCCATATGTGCGTTTTCCCCATGTGTGCGTTTTCCCCATATGTGTGTTTTCCCCATATTTGCGTTTTTCCCATATTTGCGTTTTCCCCATATGTGCGTTTTCCCCATATTTGCGTTTTCCCCATATTTGCATTTTCCACATATTTGCGTTTCCAAATATTTGCGTTTTCCCCATATTAGCGTTTTCCCCATATTTGCGTTTTCCCCATATTTGCGTTTTCCCCATATTTGCGTTTTCCCCATATTTGCGTTTAGCCCATATTTGCGTTTTCCCCATATTTGCGTTTTGCCCATATTTGCGTTTTCCCCATATTTGCGTTTTCCCTATATTTGCGTTTTTCCCATATTTGCGTTTTCCCCATATTTGCGTGTTCCCCATATTTGCGTTTTTCCCACATATATGCGTTTTTCCCATATTTGCGTTTTCCCATATTTCCCTTTTTCCCATATTTGCGTTTTTCCCATATTTGCATTCTTCCCATATTTGCGTTCTTCCCATATTTGCGTTCTTCCCATATTTGGGTTCTTTCCATATTTGCGTTTTTCCCATATTTGTGTTCTTCCCATATTTGCGTTCTTCCCATATTTGCGTTCTTCACATATTTGCTTTCTTCCCATATTTGCGTTCTTCCGATATTTGCGTTCTTGCCATATATGTGCTTTTCCCATATATGCGCTTTTCCCATATATGCGCTTGTCCCATATATGTGCTTTCCCCATATATGCGCTTTTCCCATATATGCGCTTTTCCCATATATGCATTTTTCAAATATTTGCGTTTTTCAAATATTTGCTTTTTCCCATATGTGCGTTTTTCGCATATGTGCGTTTTTCGCATATGTGCGTTTTTACCATATGTGCGTTTTTCCCATTTGTCGTTTTTCCCATATGTGCGTTTTTCCTATAGGTTCGTTTTGCCCATATGTGCGTTTTCCCCATATGTGCGTTTTGCCCATATCTGCGTTTTGCCCATATTTGCGTTTTGCCCATATTTGCGTTCTTCCTATATTTGCGTTTTCACCATATTTGCGTTCTTCTCATATTTGCGATTTCCCCGTATTTGCGTTCTTCCCATATTTGCGTTTTTCCCATATTTGCGTGAGTCGCATATTAGCATTTATCGCATTACTCTTGAACCTATCTGAACAGTTGGTTCTTTTTTCCAATGAAGTCGCGCCACAAATTTTTTTCTTGCATATTTGTGCTCTTCCCATATTTGCACTCTTCCCATATTTGCACTCTTCCCATATTTGCGCTGTTCCCACATTTGCGCTGTTCCCATATTTGCGCTCTTACCATATGTGCATTTTTCCCATGTGTGCGTTTTTCGCATATGTGCGTTTTTCGCATATGTGCGTTTTTCGCATATGTGCGTTTTTCGCAGATGTGCGTTTTTCGCATTTTTGCGTTTTTCCCATATGTGCCTTTTTTCCATATGTGCGTTTTTCCCATATGTGTGTTTTTAACATATGTGCGTTTTGCCCATATGGGCGTTTTGCCCGTATGTGCGTTTTTGCCCATATGTGCGTTTTTGCCCATATGTGCGTTTTTGCCCATATGTGCGTTTTGCCCATATGTGCGTTTTGCACATATGTGCGTTTTGCCCATATGTGCGTTTTGCCCATATGTGCGTTTTCCCCATATTTGCGTTCTTCCAATATTTGCGTTCTTCCCATATTTGCGCTGTTCCCATATTTGCGCTCTTCCCATATTTGCGCTGTCCCCACATTTTGCGGTGTCCCCACATTTGCACTCTTACCATATGTGCGTTTTTCCCATATGTGCGTTTTTCCCATACGTGCGTTTATCCCATATGTGCGTTGTTCCCATATGTGCGTTGTTCCCATATGTGCGTTTTTCGCATATGTGCGTTTTTCGCATATGTGCGTTTTTCGCATATGTGCATTGTTCCCATATGTGCATTGTTCCCATATGTGCGTTGTTCCCATATGTGCGTTGTTCCCATATATGCGTTTTTCCCATATGTGTGCTTTTCCCGTATGTGGACTTTTCCCATATGTGGGCTTTTCCCATATGTGCACTTTGCCCATATGTGCGCTTTTCCCATATGTGCGCTTTTCCCATATGTGCGCTTTTGCCATATGTGCGTTTTTGCCATATGTACGTTTTTGCCATATGTGCGTTTTTGCCATATGTGCGTTTTTGCCATATATGCGTTTTTGCTATATGTGCGGTTTTTCCATATGTGCGTTTTTGCCCATATGTGCGTTTTTCCCATATGTGCGTTTTTGCCCATATGTGCGTTTTTGCCCATATGTGCGTTTTTCCCATATGTGCGTTTTTCCCATATGTGTGTTTTTATCATATGTGCGTTTTGCCCATATGGGCGTTTTGCCCATATGTGCGTTTTTGCCCATATGTGCGTTTTTGCCCATATGTGCGTTTTTGCCCATATGTGCGTTTTGCCCATATGTGCGTTTTGCACATATGTGCGTTTTGCCCATATGTGCGTTTTGCCCATATGTGCGTTTTCCCCATATTTGCGTTCTTCCAATATTTGCGTTCTTCCCATATTTGCGCTGTTCCCATATTTGCGCTCTTCCCATATTTGCGCTGTCCCCACATTTTGCGGTGTCCCCACATTTGCACTCTTACCATATGTGCGTTTTTCGCATATGTGCGTTTTTCGCATATGTGCATTGTTCCCATATGTGCGTTGTTCCCATATGTGCGTTGTTCCCATATGTGCGTTGTTCCCATATGTGCGTTTTTCCCATATGTGTGCTTTTCCCATATGTGGACTTTTCCCATATGTGGGCTTTTCCCATATGTACGCTTTTCCCATATGTGCGTTTTTCCCATATGTGCGCTTTTCCCATATGTGCGCTTTTGCCATATGTGCGTTTTTGCCATATGTACGTTTTTGCCATATGTGCGTTTTTGCCATATGTGCGTTTTTGCCCATATGTGCGTTTTTGCCCATATGTGCGTTTTTGCCCATATGTGCGTTTTTGCCCATATGTGCGTTTTCCCCATATTTGCGTTTCCCCATATTTGCGTTTTCCCCATATTTGCGTTTTCCCGATATTTGCGTTTTCCCCATATTTGCGTTTTCCCCATATTTGCATTTTCCCCATATTTGCGTTTTTCCCATATTTGCGTTTTTCCCATATTTTCGTGTGTCGCATATTAGCATTTATCGCATTACTCTTGAACCTATCTGAACAGTTGGTTCTTTCTTCCAATCAAGTTGTGCCACAAATTTTTTCCTTGCATATTTGTGCTCTTCCCATATTTGCACTCTTCAAATATTTGCACTCTTTCCATATTTGCACTCTTTCCATATTTGCACTCTTCCCATATTTGCACTCTTCCCATATTTGCACTCTTCCCATATTTGCACTCTTCCCATATTTGCGTTCTTCCCATATTTGCGCTCTTCCCATATTTGCGCTCTTCCCATATTTGCGCTGTCCCCACATTTGCGCTGTTCGCATATTTGCGCTCTTACCATATGTGCGTTTTTCCCATATGTTCGTTTTTCCCATATGTGCGTATTTCCCATATGTGCGTTTTTCCCATATGTGCGTTTTTCCCATATGTGCGTTTTTCGCATATGTGCGTTTTTCGCATATGTGCGTTTTTCGCATACGTGCGTTTTTCCCATATGTGCATTTTGCCCATATGTGCGTTTTTGCCCATATGTGCGTTTTGCCCATATGTGCGTTTTGCCCATATGTGCGTTTTGCCCATATGTGCGTTTTCCCCATATTTGCGTTTTCCCCATATTTGCGTTTTCCCCATATTTGCGTTATCCCCATATTTGCGTTATCGCCATATTTGCGTTTTCCCCATATTTGTGTTTTCCCCATATTTGCGCTACTCCCGTATTTGCACTATTCCCATATTTGCCCTCTTCCCCTATTTGCGATCTTCCCATATTTGCGCTCTTCCCATATTTGCGCTCTTACCATATGTGCATTTTTCCCATGTGTGCGTTTTTCGCATATGTGCGTTTTTCGCATATGTGCGTTTTTCGCAGATGTGCGTTTTTCGCATTTTTGCGTTTTTCCCATATGTGCCTTTTTTCCATATGTGCGTTTTTCCCATATGTGTGTTTTTAACATATGTGCGTTTTGCCCATATGGGCGTATTGCCCGTATGTGCGTTTTTGCCCATATGTGCGTTTTTGCCCATATGTGCGTTTTTGCCCATATGTGCGTTTTGCCCATATGTGCGTTTTGCACATATGTGCGTTTTGCCCATATGTGCGTTTTGCCCATATGTGCGTTTTCCCCATATTTGCGTTCTTCCAATATTTGCGTTCTTCCCATATTTGCGCTGTTCCCATATTTGCGCTCTTCCCATATTTGCGCTGTCCCCACATTTTGCGGTGTCCCCACATTTGCACTCTTACCATATGTGCGTTTTTCCCATATGTGCGTTTTTCCCATACGTGCGTTTATCCCATATGTGCGTTGTTCCCATATGTGCGTTGTTCCCATATGTGCGTTTTTCGCATATGTGCGTTTTTCGCATATGTGCGTTTTTCGCATATGTGCATTGTTCCCATATGTGCATTGTTCCCATATGTGCGTTGTTCCCATATGTGCGTTGTTCCCATATGTGTGCTTTTCCCATATGTGGACTTTTCCCATATGTGGGCTTTTCCCATATGTGCACTTTGCCCATATGTGCGCTTTTCCCATATGTGCGCTTTTCCCATATTTGCGTTTTCCCCATATTTGCGTTTTTCCCATATTTGCGTTTTCCCCATATTTGCGTTTTCCCCATATTTGCGTTTTCCTCATATTTGCGCTTTCCCCATATTTGCGCTTTCCCCATATTTGCGCTTTCCCTATATTTGCGTTTTCCCCATATTTGCGCTATTCCCATATTTGCGCTTTCCCCATATTTGCACTATTCCCATATTTGCACTATTCCCATATTTGCGCTCTTCCCATATGTGCGTTTCTCCCATATGTGCGTTTCTCCCATATGTGCGTTTCTCTCATATGTGCGTTTCTCCCATATGTGCGTTTCTCCCATATGTGCGTTTCTCCCATATGTGCGTTTTTTCCATATGTGCGTTTTTTCCATATGTTCGTTTTTCCCATATGTGCGTTTTTGCCCATATGTGCGTTTTTGCCCATATGTGCATCTTTGCACATATGTGCATTTTTGCCTATGTGTGCGTTTTCCCCATGTTTGCGTTTTCCCCATATTTGCGTTTTCCACATATTTGCGTTTTCCCCATATTTGCTTTTTCCCCATATTTGCGTTTTCCCCATATTTGCGTTTTCGCCATATTTGCGTTTTCCCCATATTTGCGTTTTCCCCATAGTAGTATGTGGGTCACTTGGGACCACCCCCTCTTCTAGGGTTAAATTCAACCATAACTTTAATTAACTTTTAAGGTCCCATTGAACCTTAGAAATTATTTTACTTATCTGTTGGATAATCGTGTTTAACCTTAAATCTTACCTTAAACGCATTTTATTTTTAAATCTTATTTAAGATTAAAACCAACCATACCCTGTCCAATGAGGTTTCTAAAAGTAAATCTTCTTTAAGGTGAAAACTAACCATAAAAATTTCTGGAGAATTGTGAAACAATTCATGGTTCAAAGTAACCTTAAAACGTAATTTAAAGTTATCATTAAGATCAACCATAAAAAATTCACAAAGTTTTCTTGAAAAATATGAGTAAAATATGGTTCAAACTAATCTTAAAAAAGATTAAAACGCATTGAAAAGTGTTGAGAAAGATTATGCTTAAGCTTAATCTTAAACAAGTATTAAATGTGTGGTGTGAACCATCCATTCTATTTAAATAAAGAGACTCAATAAAAAGTGTTAAAAATTATGGTTACTCTTAACATTGAAATGTAATCGAAGATTTTTTCAAGAATTATTCCTATACTTAACCAACACTTTTTTAAAGTCCTATTAACCATAAAAAATTATCTTAATCTTATTTAAGATTGTGGTTTGTGTCTACCTTAACTTATTTTACCTATATTAATCTTATGTAAGGTGAAACCTTACCTTAACTTATCTTACCAATTATAGCCTCATTTAACCTTAACTTGTCTATTTATCTTAATCTGTTTTAAGGTTTTGTCTATCTTACTTTGCTATTTCTTTTGTTATTTAATATCCCCATGAATATGTTTCAATCATACCATTGACCTCAGACTCAATCATTCTTTTATCATAATCGAATTTGAATTCTTTACTAACATCCTTATTAATCAAGCGTTTAGATTTTGTATCTCTTTTAATCATTTTATATTTCAATTTAACCTTATCGATGTCCTTATCCACAATATTTTTCATAGTTTTGATGTTCAATGCTTTAGAGTTTTCATAGTTTAACGTGAAACCTTTTACCTTCATTGTCTCCTTTCCTTTGTATGTCATGTACCCGTAACTCTTAGGTCCTGTAGAAATCCTGTCTGTGATATAATCATCCTTACCCAGTTCGTCAGTCCACTCCCCCAACATACAGCCTGTTTCAACAGTGTTGGTACCATCATCAATATAAACAATACTATCAGTATCGTAGTAGACCACATTTGACCCTAGCCTGTCTAGCATATCATAAAGCCGTAGGCGCGCATTAGAAGTTGTAAATGCTGCTATAAACACATTGGTTGAGTAGGAGTCTTCAACGAAATTATCTTTGTACTTATAGGTGACTTGTACAATATTATCATTAATAAAAATCATATTGCTTATATCAACCCTATCATCTAACATTATTTTGTACCACCTCTCTACATCCACTACGTATTCACTTTGGGTCAAGTTCTGTCTTTGACCGAATTTACCCCACAATGAGTTTAAGCAAATCTTTGAAACGGCACGCTTACCAGGATTCGGAACCACTTCTTCGGGATTCAGATCGATATCAAGATGTTCTTTAACCGCTGTGATGTACTCTTCAATAGTTTCAAAGTCTTCTTTCCACCCACTCGTTTCTAGCTTAATTTTCATAAAGTCCTTAACGTATCCTTTAAATAGATCATTACTTCTTTCTTCAAAATGCCAAACCTCGTATACTTGTACCACTTTATACCCCTTCTCTATAGCTTTCTTCACTTCATCTGTAGTCCACGTTCCTATTATCACCCTTTCATCGTCTGTGTGCTGACAAGCACCACATTTTTCCTCAA
The DNA here is from genome assembly GCF_023897955.1 of Schistocerca gregaria. Lineage (NCBI taxonomy): Eukaryota > Metazoa > Arthropoda > Insecta > Orthoptera > Acrididae > Schistocerca > Schistocerca gregaria. The sequence continues at coordinate 226,436,270 of NC_064926.1, forward strand.
TACACTTTCCACACAACCCAAATATCAACTTATCCTTTTTAATAGGCAAAACAGGATGATACAGCTTGCGCGGTGGTAATACTTTGCACTTAATCAAACCGTATCAATTTTTGTTGTACCTCTTAGGTTTGTATAATTTTATAGGGTGACCGACAGGATAGTAATCAAAATACTGAACTGTAGGGTAGAGGCTGCATACATCTATGTATCTCAGCTTTTTACCACACACTTTAAGCTTGCTTGCATTTGTTCTTCCTCCATAAAAAGCATCTCTAGGGTTCAAGGGTTCAACGATTGGAGTAGTATTGTTGTATCCTTTACTCTTAGCCCACTTGCATTCCCACATTTCGACAAGGTTGTATCCTGCTTCCCTAATTTGGTAACTTCTTCGCTTTGTTTTCTCGTACAAGTCTCCCATAGTCTCATGGTTAACATTGTTAATAGTCTCTTCTTGATAACAATCAGGACATCCATGCCAAAAGCAACCGTGGAACTGGTATACTGTATTAGTGTCCTTATTGAATCAATCTACTTTTGTCCCACGAATCGTTACTTCTCCACCATTCAAAGCGTGTTGTACACCCCCGAAGGTGTTGAGCCAGGTTATCGACTCTTTACTATACATTTCTTTCTTGTCACTTTTTATCACAGCCATAGTATTTTCCTGGAGGTACTTGGACCTATAAATACCCATACAAACACTCGCAATAGTTATGTACTGAAATGGATCTATGTTAGCAATCTCTAAAAATTGTTTCCTTAACTCCAAACAACCTCTACGCAGAATATCTACATCAGAGTTACAGTAGTCCATAAATTCCTTTTGAAAGTCAAATATATAATTTTCTTTAACCTTTTGATGATACCACTCAAGAAACTCTTTTCTAGCTTTTGTCTTCATCGTGTCTATGCCATAGTACTTGGTCTCAGGAATAGGTCCTACATAAGTCTGATTGTCTCTTGTGTTGAAGAAATGTGGGAAGTAACCCTTCTTAAGTTCTTTCAGCCCGAATGTTTTAGGGAAGTCAGTCAAAGGAGAAGCTACGAAATTGTGGCTATCAATAATGCTTTTTAGTCCGTTTACCTCTAGCATCATCAACTTTGTTCCATTGTATATAGTGTATGGTTTCAACGTATTCTCTATACAGTATTTTAAAATGAATTGTGAGTCATAGCCTTTCGCATTGTGTGCAATAGCCGTGTACCCTTGGTGGTTCTTAGAAATCAACCACTTGCAGAACTCTTCATTTGTTTTGAAGGAAACTTTGGTACCGTCAATATAGTGGGCTACTACGAGGTTGGGGATGTGCACTCCAGTATCTTGCTCAGCTTCATAGTCGAACCAGATATACTTTTCTGTGTAATGGCAACCATTTAATAACGTTATAATTTCAGTCAGTGTATTATTGTAGAGTACTTTATACTCTTGTTCTGAAATATCTCCGTTACCAAATTGTCTTTGAAGGGTAGTGAGCTTAACATTTTTGAGAAGTTTATCCTTGTTTTTAGCTACAAAGTGTTCCAAAAAACTCTCCTTATCGGTAGCCTTACAAATACACCGACTTTCACACCTTCCACCTTTCTGATGTTTATGTTGTATGTAGCATTGATGTTCACCAGTCTTATAAGGTTCCATACAATTGTAGCAAAAGAAGTATCCGCATTTATGCTCTTTAGATCTCGATAAAATTAAATTACATCCTCTACATTCATAAACTGTGTTACAAACTTCTGAGTGGTTATCTAAGCATTCCTGGTTGTAACAATACCTGTTACATTCCTTACAATAAACCTTATTCTTTTCTTCGGGGGAGTGCGCAGGTTTCTTGCACAGAATACACACATTTCCCTTCGTTTTACACTTATGTTTGTCTTTATTATTGTAAGGTGAGTCGCACTTATTGCAGTAATAACAGCTTCCCAGAAAAGCTTTCATACTGTTTATGACGTCAAAATGGTTCCCATTTTTGTATAGATAAATTTTGGTTTCTCTTTCTTCTCCTGAGTATATAACAGAATTAAAATTTTCGGCACACACAACTTTTATTTGAATATTCAATAATTTTTCTACATTTTTAATATCTTCAAGTGTGAAACCTTCCTCGTTGTAGTTTCCTAGCCTCTTGCACAACTCTTCAGTTAACTCCGTTTGAATGCGTCTGCCGCCTCTGACATGTTTAATATCCATGGGACTCAGTTGCCTACCGAGAACCTCATTTGTGTGGTAGGTCAGGGCTGTTACTATGGCTCGTGGGCAGCACAAGTTATCTTTGTTCTTTATTTGGGTGATGCATCTTTTTGTTCTCACATCTTCAGACAGATTTATAATTTTCGACCTGCCTTGACCTCTAGGTACATTCAGAATCTTAATATTGAACCTGGTCTGTGTGATATTTAAGTTCTCCTTAGAAGATAGAATTCTACCGATACGACTCATGAAAGATCTGGCGTTAACATTAGATTGTACGACGGTTGAAATATCATGATGGAAATTTGGGTTGCTTGCTACTACTGTTAATTTGTCTCCTTTTTTGTAGTTTCCTTTCTCTTTGGCCAGTTTAATCATTGCGTTGATGGCGTTCTCAACTTGCATTAACTTATCAACTTTAATGGTGTAGTCTACTTCAGTGGCATTAAATTTCTTAATGAACCGTGAGTTTGTTTCAGTGATCTTGTAGGGTGGTTTTCTTTCTTCCTTGGGTGGTTCTATCAAGTCTTCGTGAAAGCCTAACTCTTGAGCTACCTTATTACGAAAGACAATGTCTTGCGTCTTCAAAATGGATTCAATTATTTCAGCCTTCCTCATCCTAACAGTCGACTTAATGTTATTATTTCTTCCAATCTCTCGCAGCTGTGATACCCTTAGCTTTTCCAAATCCTGCTTCTTATACAACATGTCCTTAGTCTTTTCCAAAGCTTCTTTAAGTTGCGATTTCTTCATTTTCGAAAAACACCACTAAGATTATAATCCTTAGCCAAGATCTTAAGATCTTCGTGGTATATTTTATCTTTGTTGTGCTCCTCCTTCTCTTCATTGTTTGGGTCATTCTTAAGATGAATCTTTGACTTCAAGTGCCTGGACCAATTCTTATAAGTGATGTCCACTCCACACTTGTTGCAGTATTTACCTGCATAGTTATATTTATTTCCTTCTGGCATATTCATTTATTTACTGATTTATTTTATTAAAAAAATTAAATAAAAATTCATTTTTTTAATTTCGAAAAAATCTTCTTACTACTTGCTACCAATAGTTTTAAGGTTTCGTTGACCTTAAAAATAATATTTGAATTTAGCCTGAGTCAGATTGTGCAGCCTCAGAGTCAGATTGTTCAGCCTCAGAGTCAGATTGTTCAGCCTCAGAGTCAGATTGTTCAGCCTCAGAGTCAGATTGTTCAGCCTCAGAGTCAGATTGTGCAGCCTCAGAGTCAGATTGTGCAGCCTCAGAGTCAGATTGTTCAGCCTCAGAGTCAGATTGTTCAGCCTCAGAGTCAGGTTGTTCAGCCTCAGAGTCAGATCGTGGTATTATTTCAACCATCAACTTTTCAAATTGTTTTTCTAGTTGTGACATACCTTCACTTATTTTAACGAGTTCTCTCTCGTCTTGTACCAATTCCATTATAGTCAGTTGTAAATACTGAAGGCTGCGCAGATAATTAAAAACGGAAAACAACATATTTTCTGGCACCTTATTTATATCAAAACAAAGTGCTGCGGGGTTGTCATCGCCTTTCATTATAGCCGTCATGCTACAAGGAGGTATTAGTTCGAATTTGTTGCGGTCTTCTGTGGAGAGAGCAAGCCATTCTTCTTTAGTTTTAGTTTGTATTAGCTTGTGAACCTGTTCGTCAGACAACTGATCTATAAATGCTTTTAACCCCTTAATGATATAATCTATACCATCTTTAGTCAATTCTTCTGATAAGGCGACATAGAGAATTTCTCGCTTTGTTTGAGTATCCATTTATTATACTTTTCATATTTTTATACCTAAATATTTGGGTTTTTATACCTTAATTTAACCATAATTTTAGATACAACTACTCAAATATTTTATGGTTGATTTTGACCATATTTAGATACAAGTCAATCATAATATCTTCATCTAGTTTAATTATAATGTGGTATTATTTCAACCATCAACTTCTCAAATTGTTTTTCTAGCTGTGACATACCTTCACCTATTGCGTTGAGTTCTCTCTCGTCTTCTACATGTTCCATAATAATCAGTTGTAAATACTGAAGGCTGCGCAGATAATTAAAAACGGAAAACAACATATTTTCTGGCACCTTATTTATATCAAAAGGAAGTACTGCTGACTTGTCGCCGCCTTTCATTATAGCCGTCATGCTACAAGGAAGTATTAGTTTATTGCTCACAGACATTTATTATATGTATTATCTAATTAAAAAAATAATTCTTGTCGAAAACAGCAAAACCTCGGCGCCGAGGAACCGTGTGGGGTCTTTTGTCTGTAACATTTCTTCGTCGTTGTCGTTGTTCTTCTGCCCCACAGGGTTTTTTTACTCTTTGTTACCACGTCTCGTCCCATACTTCTTAGCAGATGAGGGAGAGCGGATCAGTGCGGACGTCTCATGACGTCACTCAAAATTCCACGATGAAAACTTTACTCAGTTTTTTCTTCAGAAAGGTGGCCAGTCTTCCTGACCGAACGCGCTGAGCTACCGCGCCGGCGAAACAAATGCATTCGAGTAAGCTATTAATCTTACTCTCTCTCTCAGCATTGCGCTTCATCCGACTTAACGTATATTTTTACTTACATTACGTAGTGTAACATACACATCAACATCCAATAACAACAATTTCTTAGCGAAAAATTTACGTTTAAGTGAATAATATACATTTAAGTTAAAATATTACGCTAGAGCAGCGCTGTTGTGACTAATGCAGGCACTCATGACATCGGCGGACCGACCTTCACCGTTGGCCTCCCAGCTGGCTATCGCAGTCGGAACAGCCTTGGCCGTGAAGATGTCGCAAGAGGCGAGACACGTAAATGAAAAGAGCATTCTTCATATATAAATATTTTTACTAACCATTAACCGCCATTTATATGACTATAGGACAGAAGATTATAAAAGATTTTTAGTAACCATTAACCGCCATTTATACGAATATAGGACAGAAGATTATAAAAGATTTTTAACGACTAAAAATAAGATATCTTCTTTAGTGGGGACAGAAGATTATCTGAAATTTTTAATGCCCCAAAGTCGCCATATTAGCGGTGATGGGTCAGAAGAACAAAAACGAGTCAAACGAACATTTTTTACTTATAATGGTCTTTTAAAGGTTATTTTTAAATCCAATTCAGGTACAGGATATCGATTTCGTGATTGGGCTACTAAAGTGGTGTATACAGATCATCTTGGTACTGAAGAACAAAGATTTGAGCAAGCTTTAGATATAGCTGGAGTAAACGCAACTCTTGTAAAACAAGTTTTTGATACCAGTGTTACACAGGTACTGTGGGTAGATCTCTTTTACATAGGCAGAGTGTCAAAAATACTTAAATACTACCCCTGATTTCATTTATTTAATTATTTATTTTCTTTTTAAAATCATTTTTTTTAAATATTGCAGTAAATAAATGGAACGAAATCAACTGCTATTGAAACTTAACAGCGCCAACAAAACGTTTATGAAGCTGAATGAGTTAGAAAAGGGACACACTTATACCATTACAAATGCTGAGAATATAAGTACAAAATATGGCCAAAAGATTTTTCTGCAACTCGACAGTGAATACAAGATTATATTACCCGATAGATACACCAAATTATTAAGCTGGGATGATTGCAATACTTTGGTTGGATTAAAGATGTTATACAATGGTACCAAAGAAACAAACAAAGACAACAAGATACACGATATTGAGTTCTTTTAAATTGATTTTAATGGTTTTTTACCCTTAAAATCTCCAACGTACCAACGTCCAAACGTCCCAACGTCAACGTCCAAACGTCCCAATGTCAACGTCCAAACGTCCCAACGTCAACGTCCAAACGTCCCAACGTCAACGTCCAAACGTCCCAACGTCAACGTCCAAACGTCCCAACGTCAACGTCCAAACGTCCCAACGTCAACGTCCAAACGTCCCAACGTCAACGTCCAAACGTCCCAACGTCAACGTCCAAACGAATAATTTTATTATTTTTCCTTAAATAAATGTTTGCAAAATATGATGAAAAGCTTGTTAAGCAAGCAAAAAAGAACAGAAAGAAATTTGAACAAATCAAAGACCAATTTAAAGAATGGAAAATTAAGCCTATAACCGAATACGAAAAATACAAAAAGGAGGACCAACCAGTAATTGACAAATTAGATGCGATAGGGAAAGAAGTGATTGACGCTATAGAAAAAAATCGTGAGATTGAAAAGCAGCTACTACCTTATGATGGGGGGTTTGACGATATGTTCCCTATACCACCTACTCCTGAGGTAACATCGTTTGAGAGAAGCTTATTTGTTGATGACCCCATCACACCAAAGATATGTAAGAGGTTGGAGCCTATGTTGGAACAAATTGAAGACAAGGAACGGCAGAAGATGAAGGCTGTTTCAGACTACTCAACAACTTACCTGGGCCCAAAAGTTTCAAAATACTTAGGCGCTCTAGGTGACACAATTTTTGGTCTCCGTTTTGACAATGGAAGGCATTACATGGGTGACTCCGAAGTAACATTCAACAACGATAATATTATGGTGAAGGGTAACTCCTTTAAAGCCACCAATGGGTTTATGAAGCTCCTGACTCAGAAAACCGTATCACCTGAAGAGTACACATCTGACGATCTTGATACCTATACAACTATGCTGAAGGTTACCAATGCGATATATCAGAACAATGATCCAAAGGGGAATAAACCCAAGTCAAGCAGTAGCGAAAAATACAACAACATCATTAAACCAATATGGCAGTCACTCAAGAAAGAACGTGGTAACTCGCCAAACACAAAGGGTGGTATGGGTTTTGTAAAGAGGTATACAGACAAACCGGTGGGGTACGTGTGGATGAATGACGTCAGAGACTTAATTGATAGGCTAATGGTTATTCATGGTGAAGAGAATGCGGGAAATAATAACTTCCACAATGAGAAGGTTGGAATAACCAAGATGCTTACGAGTAAATTTAATGACTTCATAGTAAATAATCCAAAGGGGATACCTTACCTAATTAGATTTCTAAACAATCTCCCTCATACATTCTGGAAGGCAGAAAGTTATGGAAAGGGCTTAGTGAACACGTTAATTAATAATCTTCCTATTGAAATGCATTTACCTGGATACAATTACTGCGGCCCTGGTACCAAACTAGAAGAACGATTAGAAAGAGGAGATGCTGGAATAAATCCTCTAGATGAAGCTTGCAAAAGGCATGATATCGCATACAGGGATCATAAAGATTTGGAACAAAGACATCAAGCTGATAAAGAACTGCAGAAAGCGGCAAAGGAAAGGATTTTCAGTAAAGATGCTTCCCTAGGAGAAAGATTAGCTTCAACAGCTGTAGCTGGAATAATGTTTGGGAAAAGGAAGCTAGGTCTAGGGTTAGATGATAATGGATGGGTATTGTGAATGTGAATGAAGAGGTGTAATTTTAATGGGTCACAACCCATTAAAATTTAATATGAGTGTAGCACTAAAATATTTAATTTATTTGAGATAATAAATGAAAGGATTTAGTATTGACTACAACATTCCCTCCAGTGGGAATCCGAGAGCGAAATCTATTAAAATAAAACTGTCCAATAACGACCTGAAAAATCATGGCTTTCTAGATGCTTATCTTACAGAGACTCAAATGAAACAGAAAGCTAATAAACTTAAAAAAGGTGGTAGCTTATTGATAACATTTTCTATACCTGTTGTGAAGAAGATACTCGAGTACCTAAACTCTAAGAGATTGAAAGAAGGTTCTGGATTGAATAAGCACGAAGGTGGATTTCTACCACTGATACTTGCAGCGTTGGGAGCAATCGGTTCCTTAGCTGGTGGTGCTGCGGCAATAACAAGTGCTGTGCACAAGAAGCAAAAGGAAGATGCAGAGTTAGCGGAGCAAAAGAGGCATAATCTTGAAATGGAAAAGAAAGCGGGATATGGTATTTTTTTAAAGAAAAAAGTCGAAAAAAAGTCGAAAAAATTGTGCAAAAATATGATCACCCGTTGAGCAACTATGATATAGAGAGGTTAGCAAAGTCTTTAAAAATCAAAAATTTTAGAGGTGTATTCATGGCCGACGAGTTACCGTTAGAACCTAAAGAAGTAGAATCAGGGGTAGTTAACTTGGATACATCTGATCACGTAGGTACTCACTGGATATGCTACTTCAAGAAAGGTGATGAAAAATACGTTTTTGACTCATTCGGTGGCAGTATACCACAAACTTTAGTGAAATTCCTGGGTCCTGACAATCTGTTTTACAACTCAGAAAGAATTCAGAATTTCGATCAGTTTATATGCGGTCATTTGTGTGTGATGGTACTGAAGCTATTTATAGATGGATGGAGTTTTATCAAAATTCTTGATACAATAAATGGATATTTTTGGAAATAAGGTAAAGAAGGGTATTGAACAACTAGACGATGTCAGAGAAGTTATAAACGGACTAGAATCTAGTATCAGTAAACTTAATATTAAGAAGTATTTCTCATTTTCAAAGAACTGGGTATCATTGAAAGGAAGGCGCATTGTAAACATAGCAGATGCCATAGGTGGATATGATGCAGTCACTAAAAGCCAGCTCGATGCTGTTAATGATGTTGCTAATGCCAAATACACAAGTATACTAACAACCCTTAATAATTATGTAAGTAAAACCAACCTCGACCATTATTACAGTAAAAAGGACCTAGAAAAAGTTTTCTCAGATTATTATACAAAAGGTGATTTATCACAATACATCAACAAAACTGAACAAGGTCTGAACAAAATATGTGACAAACAAACAGTTGAATTCACTTTTATGACTGGATTAGAACAACAAACGTACACCTTCGAGTATGATTTTGTACTGAAAAAAGTTATTGTCATTGGAAAAGATATAAACAAAGATTTAACATTTAATGATTTTGATGTTGCAGTAAGTATGTATGACAAAGTACACGTAATTGAGAATAAGCATAACCCAATATTAATTCATAAAGGAAATTTCCTAACCGTAAGACTAAAAGAGTCGGCGAAGACAGTCCCTGTGGACGTAAAACTCTTACTATTTGGCGAACTAGCATCATTTAAAGATGCTATTGACGAGGGCTTAGAATCTTGATTTTTTAATTTCCAAACAAATAAATGATGGATGACAAACACATTTGGTGTCTACTGCTACACTTCAGCCTCACACTGTTGCCACGAAAAACGGTCGTCATAGGATTGAGGGGCTATTGTGGGGTGTGTAATACCAAGAAAAGTAAGTTTATAAAAATAAAGTAATGTCTGCGACAAGTAAAAGTATTCGTGAAGAAATTATACATGAGCTTCACAAACCACTGAGAAAGAATTTTCCAAGAAAACCTGTTACATCCTATGGAATAGATGATTTGTGGCAAGCTGACTTGGTTGAGATGGATTCTGGTCACCTTAAAGGTATATCAAAATTCAACAACGGTATGAAGTATTTACTGACTGTAATAGACGTATTTTCAAAGTATGCTTGGGCTATTCCTGTTAAAGATAAATCAGGTGAAAGTATTACCAGCGCTTTTAAAGGTATACTACAAGAAAGGAAGCCAAAACACTTACAAACAGATAATGGCAAAGAATTCTACAATAAACACTTTAAAGAGCTCATGAAGATTGAAGGTGTAAATCATTACTCTACGTTTACAGAACTTAAGGCTTCAGTAGTTGAAAGGTTCAATAGGACTTTAAAGGAAAGAATGTGGAAACAATTTGCTCTTCAGGGCAATCAAAAGTGGGTTGACTTACTACCTAAACTGGTATATGACTACAACAACAGAAAACATAGGACAATAGGGATGAAACCTATAGAGGTAGATGAAAAGAATGCAAAAAAGGTGGTGAAGGCCGCTTTTACAGCGGAACTCAAAACAGATGCACCCAAGTTCAAGATAGGTGACAAAGTTAGGATAAGTAAACTTAAAGGCTTGTTCGAGAAAGGCTATACTGCTAATTGGTCGACAGAAATATTTGAAGTGACTCAGATTAATAACAGAAGTCCGACTACATACAAGTTAAAAGATACATGTGAAGAAGAAATTAAAGGAAGTTTTTACGAACAGGAGTTACAAAAGACAAAGTATCCAGATGTGTATCTTGTAGAAAAAGTTTTAAGAAAAAAGGGTGACAAAGTATTTGTTAAGTGGCTAGGTTTTGATAGCTCACACAATAGTTGGGTAAACAGAAAAAATGTGTTATTTTAATGGTTAAAAAACCATTAAAATCTGATAAAAGTTTTAATTTTATTACGGTACCTACCGTCATACAGCTTTCGAGTCATGTCAACAGTTATGAATCCAAAGTCCTCGTTCCACACCTTACTGCAAAGCTCTCTAAAGTCATTCCATTTAAAGTCTCCACCTACAAATTCGTCGTAGATGTGTTTCAAATTAATGTCATCTTGTCTAAATATGTTCAAAAAGTTAAGGTTGTCTCTCACCAACTGCTTGGGTATTTTAGAATACGTTTGTGCTAAGTAGAAACAGTCAATGTTCTTATGTCTTCCTCTGGTAAAGTATTCTCTTACAATATCTTGGTTTTCTGATATAAAGTCGTCAAACACTACAACGGAGCACTCTTCACATTCGTCTAATGGTATAATGTCATCACAGTTACTAACAAATGTAGCTACCTTCTCATTGTGTTCATTTTCAATTCTTTCACATTTTTCCATAAGATGTTTGTACTTAAACTGTTCTAAGCTTTTCGAGTAGATGTACAAGTGTTTAATGGTGTTCCAGTTAAGCCATCCAGCGCACAGAAGGTAATTATCAACCATTAAAGTTGTTTTACCACATCCACTTGGTCCAACGATGGCCCAACGAATTGAACTAGGTAATAACTTCCCATGTCTGCTTTTGATTCGTTTTTCTCGAATTCTGATCTTTGGATCCCAATCAGTCATTTTACATTTTTATTTACTACTTATTACTTAATTAATAAATGAATAGAATTTTTGAAATTAGTGGTACATCCTCAAACTTAAAAAAGAGGCTAAATGTACCAATAAGAAACATGTATACAAAGGTGGGTTTGGTCGGATTTTATTCAACATTCTTAACTCCAAATGTCACAAAGGATAATAACAGATTACACTATGAGAAAGATGGTGTGGTTAATACTTTAAATATTCCATCAGGGCAGTACAGTCTAGACAATTTAGAGAGGTGTATTCAGAGCCAGGAACCTTTCAATGCTAGTAATATAAAGATTAAGGCTAACGAAATCCTAAATAGAGTTGAGATAGAAAGCTTAGACTTTAAGCTGTATTTTAATAAGGAATGTAGTATTGGGAGGATGCTAGGTTTTAGAGACGAAATTGTGGAACCTGCAACAAAAGTTGTAGCAAATGAGCTACCGAAAATAATCCCTTTTGAAAAAATTAAAGTGCATTTTAACTTAGCTGATGGTATGTTTGTAAAGGATTCTGACCACTTTCATCGAGAGACAAATATTACTGCTTGTTTTAAACCCAAGTTGGAAATGTGTGGTCACTTACAGTTTGGCAGTCCAATTATATACGAACCGTGTTATCCATTATTTTTCCCTGTGCACGATAAAGTTCAAAACCTGGAAGTAAGTGTAACGGATGAAAATGATGCTGCGATAGATTTTGGAGGAGCGTCGGTAACAGTCCTTTTAGAAATGTTTTAATTAAAATCTTGCAGTAAATAAAATGAATAAAATAGAAAGTTATCAGTGGCAGTCTTTTCCAGTAAATGAGAAGACTAGGAATAATTTAAACCTACCGAACAAAGATGTAGAAATAGACATCAAAGTTGGTGATGGTTGGTTTGACAACAATGCTTACTTGTATATGACCTATAATGTTACTCACGCAAATGGATCAGATTACACTTCTTACGAAGGTAAATCGAATGTTAAACTCGTTGACAACTTTCCGACACAGTTATGGAGTGCAGTAATTGTTAAGAAAAGAGGTCACATAATCTACAGGTTAGAGCATCCAAGCATTTCGTCGACGGTTTTATACCACCTTACTTCTTCTCTCGACGATGACATTAGATTCGAGGGTAATTTCATTAACAATGGTAAGTTACGAAAAAAGGAAAACGAGGTACTGTATCCATTAAAAATGTTGGGTGGATTTTTTAAAGATTACAAAGAAATCATGTGGGAAGGAGACCTAACAGTAACTTTTGTGGGAAGCGCAAACGCTGGCGATGCCTTGTTTAGATGGTTTTCAAAAAATAATAGTGGTGCAGATATTGAAGGCTCTCGACCTGAGTTGGGTAAAGTAACCATTACAAATATGGAGATTAGAGTACCCATTGTTAAGTATGAGCCTAACTATGAATTAGAGCTAAGAGAAAAGATGCTAAAGGATCCTAAGATTCCGATTTCATTTTTTGATCTTCAGACGCAGGAAATAGCAGGAATTAGTGGTAAGAGAAACTTTGAGCTAGACATAACGAATTACTACAATTATATGGAGTTTGACATCCCTTATTTTGTATTTGTGGTGTTTCAGACCAACAGGAAAGGAAACCAAGATGCTGATTCATCAGTGTATGATCACGTTCATCTCCAAAACATTTATCTAAAGAATGGTAGAAATGAGATATTTCCTGAAGAACTGTGGAACATAGATCCTCCAGACACTTGTTTGAAGGCATACAATGCATTTGCAGACTTTAAGAGAATAACTGAATTGAAAGATGACCATAAAATTAGTGCATACAATTTCATTAATTCGTACCCTGTATATGTAATAAATATGAGCAGGCGTAAGAATGTTGTCACTGCACAAAAAACAGCAATGAAATTATCAGCGACTTTCAATTCGCCAATTCCTGACAACACTTTAGTATACATAATTATGTATGGTAAAAGAAACTTGACTTATGATCTTAAGCATGGACTATTTACTGAAAACTTTTGATGGAGAAGTTTTAATTTTAATGGTTCACAAGCCATTAAAATTTATGGAAACAACAGGTTTTACAAGAGTTGCGTTTACTTCAGCTATATCTAAAGCTTGCTCAAATCTTTGTTCTTCAGTACCGAGATGAGCTGTATACACTACTTTAGTAGCCCACTTACGGAAACAATATCCTGTACCTGAATTGGATCTAAAAACAACTTTTAAAACACCATTATAAGTAAAAAATGTTCGTTTGACTCGTTTTTGTTCTTCTGACCCATCACCGCTAATTTGGCGACTTTGGGGCATTAAAAATTTTGTATAATCTAAATCTATATTAAAATTGTTAGTATTGTGAGTTAAATCTCTTATTAAGTTTTCCATTTCAAACAATTTTTCAATATCTCTACCTCGAAAATATATTTTATTAACTTCTTTGACTCCTCTTACTTCAACTTCAAATACATTTTCAGAATTATCACAAAACTTCTCACACTCCCCTAATTCTAAAATAGGTGGAGCTTCCCTCAAAACAACTTTACATGTTGTTCTTAGAATGATTGAGTCTGAGGTCAATGGTATTATTGAAACATATCCTTGGGTATATTAAATAACAAAAGAAATAGCAAAGTAAGATAGACACAACCTTAAAACAGATTAAGATAAATAGACAAGTTAAGGTTAAATGAGGCTATAATTGGTAAGATAAGTTAAGGTAAGGTTTCACCTTACATAAGATTAATATAGGTAAAATAAGTTAAGGTAGACACAAACCACAATCTTAAATAAGATTAAGATAATTTTTTATGGTTAATAGGACTTTAAAAAAGTGTTGGTTAAGTATAGGAATAATTCTTGAAAAAATCTTCGATTACATTTCAATGTTAAGAGTAACCATAATTTTTAACACTTTTTATTGAGTCTCTTTATTTAAATAGAATGGATGGTTCACACCACACATTTAATACTTGTTTAAGATGAAGCTTAACCATAATCTTTCTCAACACTTTTCAATGCGTTTTAATCTTTTTTAAGATTAGTTTGAACCATATTTTACTCAAATTTTTAAAGAAAACTTTGTGAATTTTTTATGGTTGATCTTAATGATAACTTTAAATTACGTTTTAAGGTTACTTTGAACCATGAATTGTTTCACAATTCTCCAGAAATTTTTATGGTTAGTTTTCACCTTAAAGAAGTTTTACTTTTAGAAACCTCATTGGACAGGGTATGGTTGGTTTTAATCTTAAATAAGATTTAAAAATAAAATGCGTTTAAGGTAAGATTTAAGGTTAAACACGATTATCCAAAAGATAAGTAAAATAATTTTTAAGGTTCAATGGGACCATAAAAGTTAATTAAAGTTATGGTTGAATTTAACCCTAGAAGAGGGGGTGGTCCCAAGTGACCCACATACTACTCCCCATATTTTCGTATTAGCCATATTTGCGTTTTCCCCATATTTGCGTTTTCCCCATATTTGCGTTTTCCCATATTTGCGTTTTCCCCATATTTGCGTTTTCCCCATATTTGCGCTATTCCCATATTTGTGCTATTCCCATATTTGCGCTATTCCCATATTTGCGCTCTTCCCATAGTTGCACTCTTCCCATATTTGCGCTCTTCCCATATTTGCGCTCTTCCTATATTTGCGCTCTTCCCATATTTGCGCTCTTCCCGTATTTGCGCACTTCCCATATTTGCGCTCTTCCCATATTTGCGCTGTCCTCACATTTTGCGGTGTCCCAACATTTGCGCTCTTACCAATGTGCGTTTTTCCCATATGTGCGTTTTTCCCATATGTGCGTTTTCCCCATATGTGCGTTGTTCCCATATGTGCGTTTTTCGCATATGTGTGTTTTTCGCATATGTGCGTTTTTCGCATATGTGCGTTGTTCCCATATGTGTGTTGTTCCCATATGTGCGTTGTTCCCATATGTGCGTTTTTCCCATATGTGCGTTTTCCTCATATGTGTGCTTTTCCCATATGTGGGCTTTTTTCAAATGTGGGCTTTTCCCATATGTGCGCTTTTCCCATATGTGCGCTTTTCCCATATGTGCGCTTTTCCCATATGTGCGCTTTTGCCATATGTGCGTTTTTGCCATATGTACGTTTTTGCCATATGTGCGTTTTCGCCATATGTGCGTTTTTGCCATATGTGCGTTTTTGCCATATTTGCGGTTTTGCCATATGTGCGTTTTTGCCCATATGTGCGTTTTTGCCCATATTTGCGTTTTCCCCATATTTGCGTTATCCCCATATTTGCGTTATCCCCTTATTTGCGTTTTTTCCATATTTGCATTTTCCCCATATTTGCGCTTTCCCCATATTTGCGCTCTTCCCATATGTGCGTTTCTCCCGTATGTGCATTTCTCCCATATGTGCGTTTCTCCCATATGTGCGTTTCTCCCATATGTGCATTTCTCCCATATGTGCGTTTCTCCCATATGTGCATTTCTCCCATATGTGCGTTTTTCCCCATATGTGCATTTTCCCCATGTGTGCGTTTTCCCCATATGTGTGTTTTCCCCATATTTGCGTTTTCCCCATATTTGCATTTTCCCCATATGTGCGTTTTCCCCATATTTGCATTTTCCCCATATTTGCGTTTTCCACATATTTGCGTTTTCCCCATATTTGCGTTTTCCCCATATTTGCGTTTTCCCCATATTTGCGTTTTCCCCATATTTGCGTTTTCCCCATATTTGCGTTTTCCCCATATTTGTGTTTTCCCCATATTTCCGTTTTCCCCATATTTTCGTTTTCCCCATATTTGCGTTTTCCCCATATATATGCGTTTTTCCCATATATGTGCGTTTTTCCCATATTTGCGTTTTTCCCATATTTGCGTTTTTCCCATATTTGCGTTTTCCCCATATTTGCGTTTTTCCCATATTTGCGTTCTTCCCATATTTGCGTTCTTCCCATATTTTCGTTCTTCCCATATTTGCGTTCTTCACATATTTGCGTTCTTCCCATATTTGCGTTCTTCCCATATTTGCGTTCTTGCCATATATGCGCTTTTCCCATATATGCGCTTTTCCCATATATGCGCTTTTCCCATATATGTGTTTTCCCCATATATGCGATTTTCCCATATATGCGCTTTTCCCATATACACATTTTTCAAATATTTGCGTTTTTCAAATATTTGCATTTTCCCATATGTGCGTTTTTCCCATATGTGCGTTTTTCGCATAAGTGCGTTTTTCGCATATGTGCGTTATTCGCATATGTGCGTTTTTTGCACATGTGCGTTTTTCGCATATGTGCGATTTTCCCATATGTGCGTTTTTCGCATATGTGCGTTTTTCCCATATGTGCGTTTTCCCCATATATTCGTTTTTCCCATATATGCGTCTTTCCCATATTTCCGTTTTTCCCATATTTGCGTTTTTCCCATATTTGCGTTTTTCCCATATTTGCGCTTTTCCCTTATATGCGTTTTTCGCATATGTGCGTTTTTACCGTATGTGCGTTTTTCCCATATGTGCGTTTTTCCCATATGTGCGTTTTTCGCATATGTGCGTTTTTCCCATATGTGCGTTTTTCGCATATGTGCGTTTTTCACATAAGTGCGTTTTTCCCATATGTGCGTTTTTCCCATATGTGCGTTTTGCCCATATGTGCGTTTTCCCCATATGTGCGTTTTGCCCATATTTGCATTTTGACCATTTCTGCGTTTTGCCCATATTTGCGTTCTGCCTATATTTGCGTTTTCCCCATACTTGCGTTTTCCCCATATTTGCGTTCTTCCCATATTTGCGTTTTCCCCATATTTGCATTCTTCCCATATTTGCGTTTTTCCAATATTTGCGTGTGTCGCATATTAGCATTTATCGCATTACTCTTGAACGTATCTGAACAGTTGGTTCTTTCTTCCAATCAAGTCGTGCTACAAATTTTTTTCTTGCATATTTGTGCTCTTCCCATATTTGCACTCTTCCCATATTTGCACTCTTCCCATATTTGCACTCTTCCCATATTTGCACTCTTCCCATATTTGCGTTCTTCCCATATTTGCGCTCTTCCCATATTTGCACTCTTCCCATATTTGCGCTGTCCCCACATTTGCGCTGTTCGCATATTTGCGCTCTTACCATATGTGCGTTTTTCCCATATGTGCGTTTTTTCCATATGTGCGTATTTCCCATATGTGCGTTTTTCCCATATGTGCGTTTTTCCCATATGTGCGTTTTTCCCATATGTGCGTTTTTCGCAATTTGTGCGTTTTTTGCATATGTGCGTTTTTCCCATATGTGCATTTTGCCCATATGTGCGCTTTTGCCCATATGTGCGTTTTGCCCATATGTGCGTTTTGCCCATATGTGCGTATTGCCCATATGTGTGTTTTGCCCATATGTGCGTTTTGCCCGTATGTGCGTTTTGCCCATATGTGCGTTTTCCCCATATTTGCGTTTTCCCCATATTTTCGTTTTCCCCATATTTGCGCTATTCCCATGTTTGCGCTATTCCCATATTTGCGCTATTCCCATATTTGCGCTCTTCCCATAGTTGCGCTCTTCCCATATTTGCGCTCTTCCCATATTTGCGCTCTTCCCATATTTGCGCACTTCCCATATTTGCGCTCTTCCCATATTTGCGCTGTCCCCACATTTTGCGGTGTCCCCACATTTGCGCTCTTACCAATGTGCGTTTTTCCCATATGTGCGTTTCTCCCATATGTGCGTTTTTCCCATATGTGCGTTTTTCGTATATGTGCGTTTGCGCATATGTGCGTTTTTCGCATATGTGCGTTGTTCCCATATCTGCGTTGTTCCCATATGTGCGTTGTTCCCATATGTGCGTTTTTCCCATATGTGCGTTTTTCCCATATGTGTGCTTTTCCCATATGTGGGCTTTTCCCAAAGGTGGGCTTTTCCCATATGTGCGCTTTTCCCATATGTGCTCTTTTCCCATATGTGCGCTTTTCCCATATGTGCGCTTTTGATATATGTGCGTTTTTGCCATATGTACGTTTTTGCCATATGTGCGTTTTCGCCATATGTGCGTTTTTGCCATATGTGCGTTTTTGCCATATGTGCGGTTTTGCCATATGTGCGTTTTCGCCCATATGTGTGTTTTTGCCCATATTTGCGTTTTCCCCATATTTGCGTTATCCCCATATTTGCGTTTTTTCCATATTTGCGTTTTCCCCATATTTGCGCTTTCCCCATATTTGCGCTCTTCCCATATGTGCGTTTCTCCCGTATGTGCGTTTCTCCCATATGTGCGTTTCTCCCATATGTGCGTTTCTCCCATATGTGCGTTTTTCCCATATGTGCGTTTTTCCCATATGTGCGTTTTTGCCCATATGTGCGTTTTTGCCCATATGTGCGTTTTTGCCCATATGTGCGTTTTCCCCATATGTGTGTTTTCCCCATATTTGCGTTTTCCCCATATTTGCGTCTTCCCCATATGTGCGTTTTCCCCATATTTGCGTTTTCCCCATATTTGCGTTTTCCACATATTTGCGTTTCCCCCATATTTGCGTTTTCCCCATATTTGCGTCTTCCCCGTATTTGCGTTTTCCCCCTTTTTGCGTTTTCCCCATATTTGCATTTTCCCCATATTTGCGTTTTCCCCATATTTGCGTTTTGCACATATTTGCGTTTTCCCCATAATTGCGTTTTCCCCATATTTGTGTTTTCCCCATATTTGCGTTTTCCCCATATTTGTGTTTTCCCCATATTTGCGTTTTCCCCATATATATGCGTTTTTCCCATATTTGCGTTTTTCCCATATTTGCGCTCTTCCCATATATGCGCTTTTCCCATATATGCGCTTTTCCCATATATGTTCTTTCCCCATATATGCGCTTTTACCATATATGCGCTTTTCCCATATATGCATTTTTCAAATATTTGCGTTTTTCAAATATTTGCATTTTCCCATATGTGCGTTTTTCCCATATGTGCGTTTTTCGCATAAGTGCGTTTTTCGCATATGTGCGTTTTTCGCATATGTGCGTTTTTCGCATATGTGCGTTTTTCGCATATGTGCGATTTTCCCATATTTGCGTTTTTCGCATATGTGCGTTTTTCCCATATGTGCGTTTTTCCCATATGTGCGTTTTTACCACATGTGCGTTTTTCGCATATGTGCGTTTTTCCCATATGTGCGTTTTTCCCATATGTGCGTTTTGCCCATATGTGCGTTTTCCCCTTATGTGCGTTTTGCCCATATTTGCGTTTTCCCCATATTTGCGTTTTCCCCATATTTGTGTTCTTCCTATATTTGCGTTTTCCCCATATTTGCGTTCTTCCCATATTTGCGTTTTCCCCATATTTGCGTTCTTCCCATATTTGCGTTTTTCCCATATTTGCGTGTGTCGCATATTAGCATTTATCGAATTACTCTTGAACCTATCTGAACAATTGGTTCTTTCTTCCAATCAAGTCGTGCCACAAATTTTTTTCTTGCATATTTGTGCTCTTCCCATATTTGCACTCTTCCCATATTTGCACTCTTCCCATATATGCACTCTTCCCATATTTGCACTCTTCCCATATTTACGCTGTCCCCACATTTGCGCTGTTCCCATATTTGCGCTCTTACCATATGTGCATTTTTCCCATATGTGCGATTTTCGCATATGTGCGTTTTTCACATATGTGCGTTTTTCGCATATGTGCGTTTTTCGCATATGTGAGTTTTTCGCATATGTGCGTTTTTCCCATATGTGCGTTTATCGCATATTTGCGTTTTTCCCATATGTGCGTTTTTCCCATATGTGCGTTTTTCTTATATGTGTGTTTTTCCCATATGTGCGTTTTGCCCATATGGGCGTTTTGCCCATATGTGCGTTTTTGCCCATATGTGCGTTTTTGCCCATATGTGTGTTTTTGCCCATGTGTGCGTTTTGCCCATATGTGCGTTTTGCACATATGTGCGTTTTGCCCATATGTGCGTTTTGCCCATATGTGCGTTTTCCCCATATTTGCATTCTTCCCATATTTGCGTTTTTCCCATATTTGCGTGTGTCGCATATTAGCATTTATCGCATTACTCTTGAACCTATCTGAACAGTTGGTTCTTTCTTCCAATCAAGTCGTGCCACAAATTTTTTTCTTGCATATTTGTGCTCTTCCCATATTTGCACTCTTCCCATATTTGCACTCTTCCCATATATGCACTCTTCCCATATTTGCACTCTTCCCATATTTACGCTGTCCCCACATTTGCGCTGTTCCCATATTTGCGCTCTTACCATATGTGCATTTTTCCCATATGTGCGTTTTTCGCATATGTGCGTTTTTCGCATATGTGCGTTTTTCGCATATGTGCGTTTTTCGCATATGTGCGTTTTTCGCATATGTGCGTTTTTCGCATATGTGAGTTTTTCGCATATGTGCGTTTTCCCATATGTGCGTTTATCGCATTTTTGCGTTTTTCCCATATGTGCGTTTTTCCCATATGTGCGTTTTTCCCATATGTGTGTTTTTCCCATATGTGCGTTTTGCCCATATGGGCGTTTTGCCCATATGTGCGTTTTTGCCCATATGTGCGTTTTTGCCCACATGTGTGTTTTTGCCCATATGTGCGTTTTGCCCATATGTGCGTTTTGCACATATGTGCGTTTTGCCCATATGTGCGTTTTGCCCATATGTGCGTTTTCCCCATATTTGCGTTCTTCCCATATTTGCGTTCTTCCCGTATTTTCGCTGTTCCCGTATTTGCGCTCTTCCCATATTTGCGCTGTACCCACATTTTGCGGTGTCCCCACATTTGCACTCTTACCATATGTGCGTTTTTCCCATATGTGCGTTTATCCCATATGTGCGTTTTTCCCATATGTGCGTTTATCCCATATGTGCGTTGTTCCCATATGTGCGTTGTTCCCATATGTGCGTTTTTCGCATATGTGCGTTTTTCGCATATGTGCGTTTTTCGCATATGTGCGTTGTTATCATCTGTGCGTTGTTCCCATATGTGCGTTGTTCCCATATGTGCGTTTTTCCCATATGTGTGCTTTTCCCATATGTGGGCTTTTCCCATATGTGGGCTTTTCCCATATGTGCGCTTTTCCCATATGTGCGCTTTTCCCATATGTGCGCTTTTCCCATATGTGCGCTTTTGCCATATGTGCGTTTTTGCCATATGTCCGTTTTTGCCATATGTGCGTTTTTGCCATATGTGCGTTTTTGCCATATGTGCAGTTTTGCTATATGTGCGGTTTTGCCATATGTGCGTTTTTGCCCATATGTGCGTTTTTCCCATAAGTGCGTTTTTGCCCATATGTGCGTTTTTGCCCATATGTGCGCTTTTCCCATATGTGCACTTTTGCCATATGTGCGTTTTTGCCATATGTGCGTTTTTGCCATATGTGCGTTTTTGCTATATGTGCGTTTTTCCCATATGTGCGTTTTTGCCCATATGTGCGTTTTTGCCCATATGTGCGTTTTTGCCCATATGTGCGTTTTTGCTATATGTGCAGTTTTGCTATATGTGCGGTTTTGCCATATGTGCGTTTTTGCCCATATGTGCGTTTTTCCCATATGTGTGTTTTCCCCATATTTGCGTTTTCCCCATATTTGCGTCTTCCCCATATGTGCGTTTTCCCCATATTTGCGTTTTCCCCATATTTGCGTTTTCCACATATTTGCGTTTCCCCCATATTTGCGTTTTCCCCATATTTGCGTCTTCCCCATATTTGCGTTTTCCCCCTTTTTGCGTTTTCCCCATATTTGCATTTTCCCTATATTTGCGTTTTCCCCATATTTGCGTTTTGCACATATTTGCGTTTTCCCCATAATTGCGTTTTCCCCATATTTGTGTTTTCCCCATATTTGCGTTTTCCCCATATATATGCGTTTTTCCCATATTTGCGTTTTTCCCATATTTGCGTTTTTCCCATATTTGCGTTTTCCGCATATTTACGTTTTTCCCATATTTGCGTTCTTCCCATATTTGCGTTCTTCCCATATTTGCGTTCTTCCCATATTTGCGTTCTTCCCATATTTGCGTTATTCCCATATTTGCGTTCTTCCCATATTTGCGTTCTTCACATATTTGCGTTCTTCCCATATTTGCGTTCTTCCCATATTTGCGTTCTTCCCATATATGCGCTTTTCCCATATATGCGCTTTTCCCATATATGTTCTTTCCCCATATATGCGCTTTTACCATATATGCGCTTTTCCCATATATGCATTTTTCAAATATTTGCGTTTTTCAAATATTTGCATTTTCCCATATGTGCGTTTTTCCCATATGTGCGTTTATCGCATTTTTGCGTTTCTCCCATATGTGCGTTTTTCCCATATGTGCGTTTTTCTTATATGTGTGTTTTTCCCATATGTGCGTTTTGCCCATATGGGCGTTTTGCCCATATGTGCGTTTTTGCCCATATGTGCGTTTTTGCCCATATGTGTGTTTTTGCCCAATGTGCGTTTTGCCCATATGTGCGTTTTGCATGTATGTGCGTTTTGCCCATATGTGCGTTTTGCCCATATGTGCGTTTTCCCCATATTTGCGTTCTTCCCATATTTGCGTTTTTCCCATATTTGCGTGTGTCGCATATTAGCATTTATCGCATTACTCTTGAACCTATCTGAACAGTTGGTTCTTTCTTCCAATCAAGTCGTGCCACAAATTTTTTTCTTGCATATTTGTGCTCTTCCCATATTTGCACTCTTCCCATATTTGCACTCTTCCCATATATGCACTCTTCCCATATTTGCACTCTTCCCATATTTACGCTGTCCCCACATTTGCGCTGTTCCCATATTTGCGCTCTTACCATATGTGCGCTTTTCGCATATGTGCACTTTTCCCATATGTGCGCTTTTCCCATATGTGCGTTTTTCCCATATGTGCGTTTTTGCCCATATGTGCGTTTTTGCCCATATGTGCGTTTTCCCCATGTTTGCGTTTTCCCCATATTTGCGTTTTCCCCATATTTGCGTTTTCTCCATATTTGCGTTTTCCCCATATTTGCGTTTTCCACATATTTGCGTTTTCCCCATATTTGCGTTTTTCCCATATTTGCGTTTTTCCCATATTTTCGTGTGTCGCATATTAGCATTTATCGCATTACTCTTGAACCTATCTGAACAGTTGGTTCTTTCTTCCAATCAAGTCGTGCCACAAATTTTTTCCTTACATATTTGTGCTCTTCCCATATTTGCACTCTTCCCATATTTGTGCTCTTCCCATATTTGCACTCTTCCCATATTTGCACTCTTCCCATATTTGCACTCTTCCCATATTTGCACTCTTCCCATATTTGCACTCTTCCCATATTTGCACTCTTCCCATATTTGCGTTCTTTCCATATTTGCGCTCTTTCCATATTTGCGCTCTTCCCATACTTGCGCTGTCCCCACATTTGCGCTGTTCGCATATTTGCGCTCTTACCATATGTACGTTTTTCCCATATGTGCGTTTTTCCCATATGTGCGTATTTCCCATATGTGCGTTTTTCCCATATGTGCGTTTTTCCCATATGTGCGTTTTTCCCATATGTGCGTTTTTCGCATATGTGCGTTTTTTGCATATGTGCATTTTTCCCATATGTGCATTTTGCCCATATGTGCGTTTTCCCCATATTTGTGTTTTCCCCATATTTGCGTTTTCCCCATATTTGCGTTTTCCCCATATTTGCGTTCTGCCCATATTTGCGTTATCCCCATATTTGCGCTTTCCCCATATTTGAGCTTTCCCCATATTTGCGCTTTCCCCATATTTGCGCTTTCCCCATATTTGCGCTATTCCCATATTTGCGCTACTCCCATATTCGCGCTATTCCAATATTTGCCCTCTTCCCATATTTGCGATCTTCCCATATTTGCGCTCTTCCCATACTTGCGCTCTTCCCACATTTGCGCTCTTCCCACATTTGCGGTGTCCCCACATTTGCGGTGTCCCCACATTTGCGCTCTTACCATATGTGCGTTTTTTCCATATGTGCGTTTTTCCCATATGTGCGTTTTTCCCATATGTGCGCTTTTCCCATATGTGCGTTTTTTCCATATGTGCGTTTTCCCCATATTTGCGTTTTCCCATATTTGCGTTTTCCCCGTATTTGCGTTTTCCCCATATTTGCGTTTTCCCCATATTTGCGCTTTCCCCATATTTGAGCTTTCCCCATATTTGCGCTTTCCCCATATTTGCGCTTTCCCCATATTTGCGCTATTCCCATATTTGCGCTTTCCCCATATTTGCACTATTCCTATATTTGCACTATTCCCATATTTGCGCTCTTCCCATATGTGCGTTTCTCCCATATCTGCGTTTCTCCCATATGTGCGTTTCTCCCATATGTGCGTTTCTCCCATATGTGCGTTTTTCCCATATGTGCGTTTTTTCCATATGTGCGTTTTTTCCATATGTGCGTTTTTCCCATATGTGCGTTTTTCCCATATGTGCGTTTTTGCCCATATGTGCGTTTTTGCCCATATGTGCGTCTTTGCACATATGTGCGTTTTTGCCCATGTGTGCGTTTTCCCCATGTGTGCGTTTTCCGCATGTGTGCGTTTCCCCCATATTTGCGTTTTCCCCATATTTGCGTTTTCCACATATTTGCGTTGTTCCCATATTTGCGTTTTCCCCATATTTGCGTTTTCCCCATATTTGCGTTTTCTCCATATTTGCGTTTTCCCCATATGTGCGTTTTCCCCATATTTTCGTATTCCCCATTTTTGCGTATTCTCCATATTTGCGTATTCCCCATATTTGCATGTTCCCCATATTTGCGTTTTCCCCATATTTGCGTTTTCCCCATATTTGCGTTTTCCCCATAGTTGCGTTTTCCCCATAGTTGCGTTTCCCCCATAGTTGCGTTTTCCTCATAGTTGCGTTTTCCCCATAGTTGCGTTTTCCCCATAGTTGCGTTTTCCCAATAGTTGCGTTTTCCCCATATTTGCGTTTTCCCCATATTTGCGTTTTCCCCATATTTGCGTTTTTCCCATATTTGCGTTTTAACCATATTTGCGTTTTAAACATACACTCCTGGAAATGGAAAAAAGAACACATTGACACCGGTGTGTCAGACCCACCATACTTGCTCCGGACACTGCGAGAGGGCTGTACAAGCAATGATCACACGCACGGCACAGCGGACACACCAGGAACCGCGGTGTTGCCCGTCGAATGGCGCTAGCTGCGCAGCATTTGTGCACTGCCGCCGTCAGTGTCAGCTAGTTTGCCGTGGCATACGGAGCTCCATCGCAGTCTTTAACACTGGTAGCATGCCGCGACAGTGTGGACGTGAACCGTATGTGCAGTTGACGGAGTTCGAGCGAGGGCGTATAGTGGGCATGCGGGAGGCCGGGTGGACGTACCGCCGAATTGCTCAACACGTGGGGCGTGAGGTCTCCACAGTACATCGATGTTGTTGCCAGTGGTCGGAGGAAGGTGCACGTGCCCGTCGACCTGGGACCGGACCGCAGCGACGCACGGATGCACGCCAAGACCGTAGGATCCTACGCAGTGCCCTAGGGGACCGCACCGCCACTTCCCAGCAAATTAGGGACACTGTTACTCCTGGGGTAACGGCGAGGACCATTCGCAACCGTTTCCATGAAGCTGGGCTACTGTCTCGCACACCGTTAGGCCGTCTTCCGCTCACGCCCCATCATCGTGCAGCCCGCCGCCAGTGGTGTCGCGACAGGTGTGAATGGAGGAACGAATGGAGACGTGTCGTCTTCAGCGATGAGAGTCGCTTCTGCCTTGGTGCCAATGATGGTCTTATGCGTGTTTGGCGCCGTGCAGGTGAGCGCCACAATCAGGACTGCATACGACCGAGGCACACAGGGCCAACACCCGGCATCATGGTGTGGGGAGCGATCTCATACACTGGCCGTACACCTCTGGTGATCGTCGAGGGGACACTGAATAGTGCACGGTACATCCAAACCGTCATCGAACCCATTGTTCTACCATTCCTAGACCGGCAAGGGAACTTGCTGCTCCAACAGGACAATGCATGTCCGCATGTATCCCGTGCCACCTAACGTGCTCTAGAAGGTGTAAGTCAACTATCCTGGCCAGCAAGATCTCCGGATCTGTCCCCCATTGAGCATGTTTGGGACTGGATGAAGCGTCGTCTCACGCGGTCTGCATGTCCAGCACGAACGCTGGTCCAACTGAGGCGCCAGATGGAAATGGCATGGCAAGCCGTTGCACAGGACTACATCCAGCATCGCTACGATCGTCTCCATGGGAGAATAGCAGCCTGCATTGCTGCGAAAGGTGGATATACACTGTACTAGTGCCGATATTGTGCATGCTCTGGTGCCTGTGTCTATGTGCCTGTGGTTCTGTCAGTGTGATCATGTGATGTATCTGACACCAGGAATGTGTCAATAAAGTTTCCCCCGTGGGACAATGAATTCACAGTGTTCTTATTTCAATTTCCAGGAGTGTATATGTAATTCCTTCATATTTGAGTTTTTCCCATATTTGGGTGTGTCTCATATTTGGGTATTTCCTCTTTTGCGTTTCTTGCATTAGTCTTAAACCCACCTGAACAGTTGATTCCTTCTTTTAATTAAGTTGTGTCACAGTTTTTTTTCATCCATATTTGTGCTCTCCCCATATTTGCCCTCTTCCCCATAATTGCCCTCTTCCCCATAATTGCCCTCTTCCCCATAATTGCCCTCTTCCCCATAATAGCCCTCTTCCCCATATTTGCCCTCTTCCCCATGATTGCCCTCTTCCCCATAATTGCCCTCTTCCCCATAATTGCCCTCTTCCCCATAATTGCCCTCTTCCCCATAATTGCCCTCTTCCCCATAATTGCCCTCTTCCCCATAATTGCCCTCTTCCCCATAATTGCCCTCTTCCCCATAATTGCCCTCTTCCCCATAATTGCCCTCTTCCCCATAATTGCCCTCTTCCCCATAATTGCCCTCTTCCCCATAATTGCCCTCTTCCCCATAATTGCCCTCTTCCCCATAATTGCCCTCTTCCCCATAATTGCCCTATTCCCCATAATTTCGCTCTTCCCCATAATCGCCCTTTCCCCCCATAATTGACTTTTCCCCCCATAATTGCCCTTTCCCCCGTAATTGCCCTTTCCCCCGTAATTGCCCTTTCCCCCGTAATTGCCCTTTCCCCTGTAATTGCCCTTTCCCCCGTAATTGCCCTTCCCCGTAATTGCCCTTTCCCCCCTAAATTGCCCTTTCCCCCCTAAATTGCCATTTCCCCCGTAATTGCCCTTTCCCCCGTAATTGCCCTTTCCCCTGTAATTGCCCTTTCCCCCGTAATTGCCCTTTCACCCGTAATTGCCCTTTCCCCCGTAATTGCCCTTTCCCCCGTAATTGCCCTTTTCCCCATAATTGCCCTTTTCCCCATAATTGTCCTTTTCCCCTGTAATTGCCCTTTTCCCCTGTAATTGCCCTTTTCACCATAATTGCCCTTTTCACCATAATTGCCCTTTTCACCATATTTGTGTTTGTCATGAATCCGTTCTACCAATTGATTCCTCCTTTTGGTCAAATAAATTTCCAAATTGCTCTTCTCCCCTATTTGGCTCTTCCCTGTATTTGGCTCTTCCCCGTATTTGGCTCTTCCCCGTATTTGGCTCTTCCCCGTATTTGCCTCTTCCCCGTATTTGCCTCTTCCCCATATTTGCCTCTTCCCCGTATTTGCCTCTTCCCCGTATTTGCCTCTTCCCCGTATTTGCCTCTTCCCCGTATATTTTCCTCTTCCCCGTATTTGCCTCTTCCCCGTATTTGCCTCTTCCCCGTATTTGCCTCTTCCCCGTATTTGCCTCTTCCCCGTATTTGGCTCTTCCCCGTATTTGGCTCTTCCCCGTATTTGCCTCTTCCCCGTGTCTGGCTCTTCCCCATGTCTGGCTCTTCCCCGTGTCTGGCTCTTCCCCCTATTTGGCTCTTCCCCGTATCTGGCTCTTCCCCCCGTGTCTGGCTCGTCCCCCCGTGTCTGGCTCGTCCCCCCGTGTCTGCCTCGTCCCCCCGTGTCTGGCTCGTCCCCCCCGTGTCTGGCTCGTCCCCCCGTGTCTGGCTCGTCCCCCCCGTGTCTGGCTCGTCCACCCCTTGTCTGGCTCGTCCCCCCGTGTCTGGCTCGTCCCCCCGTGTCTGGCTCGTCCCCCCTGTGTCTGGCTCGTCCCCCCGTGTCTGGCTCGTCCCCCCGTGTCTGGCTCGTCCCCCCCGTGTCTGGCTCGTCCCCCCCGTGTCTGGCTCGTCCCCCCCATGTCTGGCTCGTCCCCCCGTGTCTGGCTCGTCCCCCCGTGTCTGGCTCGTCCCCCCCGTGCCTGGCTCGTCCCCCCGTGTCTGGCTCGTCCCCCCGTGTCTGGCTCGTCCCCCCGTGTCTGGCTCGTCCCCCCATGTCTGGCTCGTCCCCCCCGTGTCTGGCTCGTCCCCCCGTGTCTGGCTCGTCCCCCCCGTGTCTGGCTCGTCCGCCCCGTGTCTGGCTCGTCCCCCCGTGTCTGGCTCGTCCTCCCGTGTCTGGCTCGTCCCCCCCGTGTCTGGCTCGTCCCCCCCGTGTCTGGCTCGTCCCCCCCGTGTCTGGCTCGTCCCCCCGTGTCTGGCTCGACCCCCGTGTCTGGCTCGTCCCCCCCGTGTCTGGCTCATCCCCCCCGTGTCTGGCTCGTCCCCCCCGTGTCTGGCTCGTCCCCCCGTGTCTGGCTCGTCCCCCCCGTGTCTGGCTCGTCCCCCCCGTGTCTGGCTCGTCCCCCCCGTGTCTGGCTCGTCCCCCCGTGTCTGGCTCGTCCCCCCGTGTCTGGCTCGTCCCCCCGTGTCTGGCTCGTCCCCCCGTGTCTGGCTCGTCCCCCCCCGTGTCTGGCTCGTCCCCCCCGTGTCTGGCTCGTCCCCCCGTGTCTGCGCGTCTCCCATTACTCATAAACCTGTCCTACCAATTGATTCCTCCTTTTGGTCAAGTAGAACAAAAAATTATTCTTCTCCCATATTTGCGTTTTTCCCACGTTTGCGTTTTCCCCACACTCGTCGCGTCTCCCCCCACACTCGCGTCTTCCCCCCACACTCGCGTATTCCCCATTATTGCGTTAACACATTACTCCTACTGACCGATTCCTTCTTCTAGTCATGTTGTGTGAAGTTATTCTATTGTTTTTTTATGTATTTATGTCATAATTTCTGTAACACTGGTGTATATGTTATTTCGAGTCTTTTGTAAAGTCTGTATTACTGAAAATGTTATCTGTATTGTTATGTTCTTTGATGATGAAATTTATACCTTTGTAATTGTATTCTCATGTTATAAAATTGTAATTGGCCCCAGATCATCAAATGAGGAACTAGTAAGCCTTCATTTCAGTGCACATATTTCTGTTGGACATAGTATATGCACAATATGTGAGGAATTGGGACTGTTATTGTCTGCACATGTGTTTATAATTCAGGCAGGGGCTGGTTAACAGCATTGCTGGTTCTAAGGACATTCCAGAAACTTTGTGAGTGCACAAGTGGTGATTTATGGACTTGCCATATTGTCCGCAAGAATCTTTGATGGTGATTGTGCACCTGCACAGTCGCAACAGATGGCTGGTGGCCGTCTCTACAAGGACTACAGTGAGTCTGCAACTCTGGTGGCCAACCAATACCATAATCTCTATCAGGACTACAGTGGATCTGTTCTGTGATGACCTACCTACCAATATTCTTTAAAACTTCGACTGACTCTGCTGTGGGTTTGCTCTGTTGTGGACCATTACCTGTCTGAGTGTCAAGAATCAGCATTGTCTTTCCGTTGGAAGGACAACGTTACTTCTTCAAGACTGCATGGAAATCCACTTCCGTGTGCATTTTCTTTTTCTGATCAGAGTTTGTGCAATGCAATTACTACTTTGAAGAATGATCAGGACTATCTTTATGAGAGCAATTTTTGCTTTTGACCAACAGTGCATTAATAAGTGTGTGCATTTGATATCTTACTTATTCTAATTATGAATTTTTTCAAGTTGTATTGGCCACTGCCCAAAACAATTTGTAAATTTTTTTGTGGGGGCTATGTAAGTAGGCTGTTTAGGTTTTTATGTTGGTAACGCCACGTAGCGCTCTGCATGAAAATTACTGACTGTGCCGTGTGCAGTCTGTGGCTGGTTGGCATTGTTGCAATATTCGCTATTGTAGTGTTTTGCAGTTGGATGTGAACAGCGTGTAGCATTTCGCAGTTGGAGGTGAGCCGCCAGCAGTGGGGAGAGGAGAGATGGCGGAGTTTGGAGAGTGGATGATCTGGACGTGTGTCCATCAGAGACAGTAAATTTGTAAGACTGGATGTCATGAACTTATATATATATATATATATATATATATATATATATATATATATATGACTTTTGAACACTATTAAGTTAATTACATTGTCTGTGCTCTATCAAATTCTTTCATTTGCTTAGTATGCCTATCAGTAGTTAGTGCAATCAGTAGTTAGAATCTTTTATTTAGCTGGCAGTATTGGCGTTCGCTATATTGCAGTAGTTCGAGTAACGAAGATTTTGGTGAGGTAAGTGATTCATGTCAGGGCCATTCTTTTGTAGAGATTATTGAAAGTCAGATTGCATTGCGCTAAAATATTGTGTGTCAGTTTATTGTTGATCAGACTAGGTAAAGAGCGAAATATCTGAGTACGTTCAGTTCTGCTCAGCTGTTTGAAAATCAAATAATGTAAGTGGTTTACCAGCACAGTAATTCATAATTTTTTCTAAGGGGATGTTTCAAAGTCTGAATTTATACATTAGCACCTTCTTCAACTGCTAGTGATCTCGGTCAGTCAACAGACGCGATGGGCCTGTAAGCTTTCGTGCTGTACGTGTCCTTTCACGTTCCCACTCCAGCATCACATACGAAGAAATGGACCTAGGGATGTTTAGAAGTGTGGAAATATCGCGCACAGACAAATGACACAAGTGACACCCAATCACCTGACCACGTTCGTAGTTTCCGCGGAGAGCCTCATTCTGCTCTCTCACGATTTCTAATGACTACTGAGGTCACTGATATGGAGTATCTGGCACCAGGTGTCAGCACAATGCACCTCATATGATGAACGTATGTATTTGGGGGTGTCCAGATTCTTTTGATCTCATAGTGTACGTAATATCAGCAAAGACTAGTCTCGGCTCTATTTTGGTGAATTTTGATCTCATTGCTAATCTTTAAGTTATTTTATTAGTGTTGAATCAACTCTACCTTCTTCAGTCTCTGACACTACTGGCCATTAAAATTGCTACACTAAGAAGAAATGCAGATGACAAACGGGTATTCATTGGACAAATATATTATACCAGAACTGACATTTTCACGCAGTTTGGGTGCATAGATCCTGAGAAATCAGTACCCAGAACAACGACCTCTGGCTGTAATAACGGACTTGATAGGTCTCGGCATTGAGTAAAACATAGCTTGGATAGCGTGTACAGGTACAGCTGCCCATGCAGCGACAACACGATACCAAAGTTTATCAAGGGTAGTGCCTGGCGTATTGTGACGATCCAGTTGCTCGGCCACTATTGACCAGACGTTTTCAATTGGTGAGAGATCTGGAGAATGTGCTGGCCAGGGCAGCAGTCGAACATTTTCTGTATCCAGAAAGGCCCGTACAGGACCTGCGACATGCGGTTGTGCATTATCCTCCTGAAATGAAGGGTTTCGCAGGGATCGAATGAAGGGTAGAGCCACGGGTCGTAACACATCTGAAATGTAACGTCCATTATTCAAAGTGCCGTGGATGCGAACAAGAGGTGACCGAGACGTGTAACCAATGGCACCCCCATACCATCACGACGGGTGATACGCCAGTATGGCGATGACGAATACACGCTTCCAATGTACGTTCACCGCGATGTCGCCAAACATGGATGCGACCATCATGATGCTGTAAACAGAAGCTGGATTCATCCGAAAAAATGACGTTTTGCCATTCGTTCGCCCAGGTTCGTCGTTGAGTACACCATTGCAGGCGCTCCTGTGTTTGATGCAGTGTTGAGGGTAACCACAGCCACGGTCTCAGAGCTGATAGTCCATGCTGCGACTAACTTCGTCGAACTGTTCGTGCAGATGGTTGTTGTCTTGCGAACGTCCCCATCTGTTGATTCAGGGATCGAGACGTGGCTGCACAATACGTTACAGCCATGCGGATAAGATGCCTGTCATCTCGACTGCTAGTGATACAAGGCCGTTGGGATCCAGCACGGCGTTCGGTATTACCCTCCTGAACCCAGCGATTCCATATTCTGCCAACCGTCATTGGATCTCGATCAACGCGAACAGCAATGTCGCGATACGATAAACCGCAATCGCGATAGGGTACAATCCGACCTGTATCAAAGTCGGAAACGTGATGGTACGCATTTGTCCTCCTTACACGAGGCATCACAACGAAGTTTCACCAGGGAACGCCGGTCAACTGCTGTTTGTGTATGAGAAATCCGTTGGAAACTTTCCTCATGTCAGCATGTTGTAGGTGTCGCCACCAGCGCCAACCTTGCGTGAAAGCTTTGAAAAGCTGATCATTTGCATATCACAGCAATTTCTTCCTGTCGGTTAAATTTCGCGTCTGTAGCACGTTATCTTCGTGGTGTAGCAATTTTAATGGCCATTAGTGTATTATGAGCTCCTGATTGGAACTCAGTACAGCAGCGATTGTGCGTATCATGGATTTGACAATTCCTTGCTGGTTTTCGGGAAGTCTGTAGCGCCAAATGTTAACGCACAGTCAAGTAATTCTTGTGCATTAGAGACTAATGTCTTGTGGGCTCGGAGTTTGGAGCCATTATTGCCTCATCGGCTTCAGATGAGGTGAATTTGGGGCCAAGGTATGAACGTGATTTCGCTATCATGGGCCTCAAATAAATTAAGCATGGCTCTGGCCTCGTGTCCTGGACAGACATCCTGCTTAAGGGTGTTACCGCCATTGGCGAAAGTAAGTGTGAAGCGATACAGCTGGTGCGCAATAACGCTCACGTAGTTCAGAGCTATCATGTTGTCTTTAGTTAGAGGTCCCATGAAAGCCCATGTCAGTGACCCCATAGCATAACCCTTCCTGTACGGCCTGCATCTGTGACATGTTGTATTTTCGAGCAGCCATTCACCTGGATAATGGTATGTAAGGATACGGCCATCGAGTTGGTGTAGTAAAAAACGAGATGCACCCGACCATGTAATCTATTTCCATTGTTCCATTGTTTGTTGATCCCGTGCCCACTGCAATCTCAATTCTCATGTAGTTGGGCGAGTCTGAGAACACGTAGATGTCGTGTGCTGTTGAGCTCCATGTCCAACAGTGCCCGACGAACGGTGCGTTCCGAACTATGTGTGCCTGCTACAGGTGTCCGCACATTCCACATCACAGACCAGGCAAGCCTCTGTCATTCATGGTCTGTGATAAGGTGTGGCCGTTCAGTAACTTGTCGTCTACTTCTGGTTTCACCTTTATTATATCACCTTCATTGTCTTTTGACAGTAGCACAAATACAGCCAGTCGGTTTATGTGTTTACGAAATGATCATTCCCATGCGATGAGCCACTATAAAGTCCCTTGTGTCAGTGGATTTCCCCATTATCGGACCATAATGTCACTACAATTAATTCCCATTCGCAGTGCTCCGCTTATAGTGGGTCCTCTAAAATTCCCCTTTCAAACTTCTGGGAGTTATAGGCAGACTGAGTATACAATATTTTTATTTGGAATCCATTTCTGGAAACATACTGTTAAGGCTTCCAATGTTTTATGTTTGACCACTGCCAATAATAATGACAATAATACTGATAGTAATACCAATACAATGTAAGCACTGAAGCAGTGTAGTCGCCAATATACAGTTACTGTTGTATTTTGCTGTCATTGAGTTGGATTGTTATTGCGAAGTGAATACTGAAGTAATTTCTGGTCTATAGCGAGAATTACCTACAACGCGGAGAAGGCGGTTTCGTGAAATATTTATGCATATACCGCTGTAAGGTGTCAGGCAAATCCAACACCTTCCAATGCAAACCCTGACATGATAAGCAAATCCAGTAGTATGTCACATAGCTCCGAATAAATCGTGACATGAAATTAACCAAAGTAATACGAGTAACGAGTGAGCAAATAGAATACCACAGACTAACACAAGAATGCCTAAATGCATGTCATACCTTCCCACCGTGAGACAGATGCAGTTCCGTGGGGAGAAACGAGAACAGAAGCCGAGAGCAGAACCGTGGTAAGCTAGAAGGCCCTACGATAAGGGACGGACTGGACACCCACGTCGCCAGCTAACCACTAGGGCCACACTACCCGCATGTTTTAGCGTGAGACTTTTACGCATCTCTGTTACGTTAGGACCAACCCCCAGCCCATGTTAAAAGCTAGAGCCCTCCAGAAAGACAGTATAGATCTTACGATAACGGTAAAAGGACCACACCAGCTGCAAGTTTTAGCATGAGATAATGTACGCCAAGGCACAGAAAAGCTAGGTCAGCATACGACAGAGAAGCAGGATAGTAGAGAGACAGTCGATGAGTATTCTAACTTGCGTCTTGAATACGTAGAACCCATAGTACAGGGAATCAGAGCTCCCTCACCACAGAGTACAAGGAATGCGAGCATAAACTTGTCACAGCACAGATCAGTGCAATCGGTTGCAAACCAACAATTGGGCGAAAACACAGAGCGTAGGACGTAGGAAGAAAACGCAATAGAACCCACTAATCTGGCAGAATTATTATAATTAATGACGGAAACCATGACAAGACAAAATAAAGAAATTGCGAACCAAATTAAAATTCAGAATGCAGAAATGACGAAACGAAATGCAGAAACGACGAGACAAATGAGTGAGATTAAAGAACAAAACAAAAAATTCAGTGACAACTAAGTCGTATTGAAGACGAGGCAAAAGAATCTCGAGAAGTGATAGGACACTTAATAACAGGTCACAATCAATTGAGAACAGACAATGACAAGGTACAAGCGGACGTACAAACATTACGTAATGACATTCAGGACGAGATCAAAACATTACGTAACTACACCCACGGAGAAGTCAAGAAGTTAGAGAAACAGATAAACGAAATTACTTGGCTAGCAGCAAGTACAGCGCTTGAAATTGCTGAAAACAGTGTGTTACACAAACGTATCGCAAAAGCAGCGCTGAAAAGATATGATAACCGCATAGTCAAAATAGAAGCGCAAACGAAGCATCTATTTCAGAAATAGCGAACAGAGTTGTTGCAAACGATTGAAGAGCGTAGTGAACAGGATCGAACAAGCACAGAGTCTGCAACCACATCCGTATCTTTAACAGCACCGGAAAAACAAGCAATTAACGAAGATATTACGCACTTGCGATTCCAATCTCAGGCGGAAAGAAACATACGTGAAATCAGACAGCCTCCACAGCAACAAACACGTTTCGAAATTCTTGATGAACAAACGTCATCATAAACACATGCGGAACCACAACTGTATGTTTCAAGACAGTTTGGATCGTGCAATGAAGCAGCAAGGTTAGCTAGACAAGATACCCAACCAATACATGACAATGGAAAGCCAGGTTGCGAAGAGTACAGTGCAATGCATTCAGCTATACGTTCACAACCGATGGAAGAAAATTATTGCGTACCACTCCAACGATACTACGCAAGGGTAGGCGAAAGTTACAGTGGATAATATCCAATGGATATACCACAACCGGAAAGATCGACGGGAGAAATGATCAGAAACAAAAGTGGCGAAGAATCGCCAATTTCATGTGGAACTATGACGAAGTACGACAACGATCATTTCCTCACAGTCAGAAAATTTCAACACTTTCGAGATGGAAACTCATTACATCCACGAACTTTTATTGATCAGTTCCGAGTAGGATTACCAGAACACTGGACGCTAGCACACAAATTAGACTTTATATGTGCACACATGTCAGGAACAGTCGCAGAAACCATGCAGAATGTTGCAGCGACATGCCGATCGTACGAAGATTTCAGAGAGAAGTTTTTCTCACGATATTGGTCCAGCGAAGCACAGAACATAGTGAAGTACGAATTATTACAGAACCCATATTTTGAAAATTCAGGAGAGAAGAATCCAGTGAAATTTTTCGAATTAATGGCAAAGAAAAATCAATGCTTACATGTACCATACAGTGGCGGAGAGTTGATTAAATTATGCACGAGGAAGCTACCATTGAAATACCAGCAGTCATTAGTAGGTCGCGGAGGCAATGACGTCGAAGTATTTAAAGGTATTCTAAGGGAACCAGAGTTCATATTTTCGGAAGATGACACAAGAAAGAGACGAAGCGCACGTGAAAACGAAAGCAAAAAGCAGTGGAATCCACAAGACACAGTACGAAGAAACAATAATTACGAACCAAGTGATAACTTCGCACCAAGAAACGACAATAGATTTCAACAAAGAACCGGTTATAGATTTAAAAGAGAATATGGCAATAACTATAATTCATCCAGGAACAGCAACAACTATTACAGAGGGAATAACGACGACTGGAACGGGTACTGGAGAACCAATAGACTGACAAATTATCAACAAAGAAACCACTATCAACAAGCTGAACAAGAAAAGCGAATACATATAGAAGAGGTGGAGGTAAGGCCACTAAACCCCGATAAAGGTTCGAATTGACAGCTAAGCGCCTATGCCAAAGAGAATAACTCACCGACCCAGGACAATTGCAGCACCTTGAACAGAGAAGTAAAAATCTCATCACGAGAAGAGAAGGAAGGAACAAATCCGCAGGGACCAGATGAGAACGAAGACAAGAAAATAACAATATCGTGTTGCGACGAAATTAATCGGGAGAATACTGACGAGGAAGATGAATTTGCAGAGGCATTCACAACGAATGTAGGAGGAAAGGACCAAGTAATGAGGATTGTAGAGCTATTTGAGATGGAAACCAGGGAAAGCGAATTCAATGAGGATAATGCGCAGTCGACAGAAGTTGAAAATTAGTTACGAGTGGGAACACAACCCAACGTATATAATGAAGGAAGTTATGAAGCGATAGAGCATTTAGATGCGATTATGTGGAAGTAGCGACGAAGAAGGAGAACATAGACGAGGATGAGGAAAAAATAGAGGTTGTAGAAGAAAGCGTAAATGAAGGAAGAAATAGAGAAGAGGAAATAATAGAGAGAGAAGTAGCAGTCGAAGCTTATCCTACAGAAAGTTCGAATTCACAAGGGAAATTCCTAAAAAGACTCATGTATGGTTCAGTGGAGGATTCGTTGATGCAAGAAGAAGAACAAAATCAACCCTTTCAAATTCAACCAATTGTGAAGGCCATGGTAAAGCATATCCCAGTCAATATTGTAATTGATAGTGGAAGTGAACTGACTGCGATCTCAGAAAATTTATTCATGCAGTGTAACGCCAATGAGGAATTGCCAGTTCTGAAAACACGTAAGATTAAAGTAAGAGGTCCTATTAGAAACAATGCTGCGGAAGTTACGAGACAAACAAGGTTAACTCTTTCGTGCCAAAGTCAAAAGATCGAAGGCAACTTCGTGATTATACCTAAACTAACTGTAGATTTGATTACAGGTGCAGATTTTTTAAATGAGAGACGAGCGATAATAGATATTGAGAAAGGTAGCGTAACATTCGGGAATGTCACACTTCTCTTTGAGCAAAAGGTAAAGTTAGAAGAAATACCACTTATAAACGAACAATTAAGACTGACGCGAGATAAAGAGGATGAAGAATTAGAATGGTATGCACAATAGAAGGAATCGCCTCAACTCATGTTAGAAGTCCATAAAGATATCGACGAAAAATTGCAAGAAGTTCAAGGTATTTTGGAACACAGTAAAAGAGAATTAGAGGGTATTTTACGAGATAAAGCAGAGGTATTTTTACCTAAGACTGGCAGTATTAAACACTTTCAGTACAAGTTTGAACCATTTATAGTGCCACCATATACAATCCCATTAAGCTACAGGAATAAATTATTCCAGGAGATATCTAAAATGTTAGATGACGATATTATTGAACCATCTAACTCTACATATAACAGCCCGCTCCATATTGTACAAAAAGGAGATGGGAGCATGAGGTTAGTGCTTGATTCCAGACAGCTCAACACAATCATAATCACTGAGACAGATCGCCCAGAAAGATTAGAGGAATTGATACAAAACTTCCACGGCGCTACGATATTTTCATCAATTGATTTACAGAGTAGTTTCTGGCAAATAGAATTGGCCCAGAATGTAGAAAATTTACAGCATTTACCGTGTTCGGTAGATGTTACTAGTTTAAACGATTGCCATTTGGTTTAAACATAACATCAGCAGCGTTTATTAGGGGATTTAATACTATACTCAGTCCTGAAATTTTACAAAAAATTACTTGTTATGTTGACGATGTGATTATAGCAGAAACCTCTTGCGAACATCACAACGACAAATTAAATCATTTTTTTTTCAGATCATGAAAGAGCATGGGGTCATAGTTAATATAACAAAATCCGAATTTGGAAGGCGAGAGGTCAAATTTCT
This sequence comes from Schistocerca gregaria, assembly GCF_023897955.1. Classification (NCBI taxonomy): domain Eukaryota; kingdom Metazoa; phylum Arthropoda; class Insecta; order Orthoptera; family Acrididae; genus Schistocerca; species Schistocerca gregaria. The sequence goes on from NC_064926.1 coordinate 226,474,783, forward strand.
AGGACACACAATTTCCGAGAAAGGGGTAATGTCCGACCCAGAAAAACTAACGGCAATCAAAGAATTCTGTACTACATATAATAAGAAAACTCTCAGAGGATTTATAGGTCTCACCGGATTCTATAAAAAATTTATTTGGATCGACTCTCTCGCAACACCACGCCTATGTGCATTGACTGGAAAAAAGCACGCCATGGGTATGGGATCAACAAGCCAATGAAAAATTTTTAAAAGTGAAAAACGCGCTAACAATAGAACCGATTTTAGTACATCCTGATCTAACACAAAATTTTTGTATGGCCACTGATAGCGCGAAAACAGGTTTAGGAGGTGTTTTATTTCAAAAATACGAACAGGCAGGGCTAAGATCATATAGAACAATTGCATTTGCCAGTCGGGTACTCACAAAAAGCGAGAAAAACTATTCAGTCAGGAAGCTGGGAGCATTGGCCATTGTATGGGGCTTCCAACGTTTTTGATAATTCCTATTCGGAAGAAAAACAAAAGTATACACTGACCACAAAGCATTAGAATTTCTGTTATCCGCCAAACTAACTCATGGGAGGTTAGCCAGATGGATGTTAATACTACAAGAATTTGACTTCACTACACTCCTGGAAATTGAAATAAGAACACCGTGAATTCATTGTCCCAGGAAGGGGAAACTTTATTGACACATTCCTGGGGTCAGATACATCACATGATCACACTGACAGAACCACAGGCACATAGACACAGGCAACAGAGCATGCACAATGTCGGCACTAGTACAGTGTATATCCACCTTTCGCAGCAACGCAGGCTGCTATTCTCCCATGGAGACGATCGTAGAGATGCTGGATGTAGTCCTGTGGAACGGCTTGCCATGCCATTTCCACCTGGCGCCTCAGTTGGACCAGCGTTCGTGCTGGACGTGCAGACCGCGTGAGACGACGCTTCATCCAGTCCCAAACATGCTCAATGGGGGACAGATCCGGAGATCTTGCTGGCCAGGGTAGTTGACATACACCTTCTAGAGCACGTTGGGTGGCACGAGATACATGCGGACGTGCATTGTCCTGTTTGAACAGCAAGTTCCCTTGCCGGTCTAGGAATGGTAGAACGATGGGTTCGATGACGGTTTGGATGTACCGTGCACTATTCAGTGTCCCCTCGACGATCACCAGAGGTGTACGGCCAGTGTATGAGATCGCTCCCAACACCATGATGCCGGGTGTTGGCCCTGTGTGCCTCGGTCGTATGCAGTCCTGATTGTGGCGCTCACCTGCACGGCGCCAAACACGCATACGACCATCACTGGCACCAAGGCAGAAGCGACTCTCATCGCTGAAGACTACACGTCTCCATTCGTCCCTCCATTCACGCCTGTCGCGACACCACTGGAGGCGGGCTGCACGATGTCGGGGCGTGAGCGGAAGACGGCCTAACGGTGTGCGGGACCGTAGCCCAGCTTCATGGAGACGGTTGCGAATGGTCCTCGCCGATACCCCAGGAGTAACAGTGCCCCTAATTTCCTGGGAAGTGGCGGTGCGGTCCCCTAGGGCACTGCGTAGGATCCTACGGTCTTGGCGTGCATCCGTGCGTCGCTGCGGTCCGGTCCCAGGTCGACGGGCACGTGCACCTTACGCCGACCACTGGCGACAACATCGATGTACTGTGGAGACCTCACGCCCCACGTGTTGAGCAATTCGGCGGTTCGTCCACCCGGCCTCCCGCATGCCCACTATACGCCCTCGCTCGAACATACGGTTCACGTCCACGCTGTCGCGGCATGCTACCAGTGTTAAAGACTGCGATGGAGCTCCGTATGCCACGGCAAACTGGCTGACACTGACTGCGGCGGTGCACAAATGCTGCGCAGCTAGCGCCATTCGACGGCCAACACCGCGGTTCCTGGTGTGTCCGCTGTGCCGTGCGTGTGATCATTGCTTGTACAGCCCTCTCGCAGTGTCCGGAGTGAGTATGGTGGGTCTGACACACCGGTGTCAATGTGTTCTTTTTTCCATTTCCAGGAGTGTATTACACACATACCAGGACCAGCGAATGTATTAGCAGATGCTTTATCACGATGTCCACAGGGTGCATCCAGTAACATAGGTTTGGAAGCAGCAGAAGGCCAGTTTACAATGTACTATATGAAACAAGTACCTTTCTAAAACTACATTACGACAGCATTGAAAAACATAGGCAAAAACAGGACAAGGATCCCGAAATACTAGGAATCAAACACAAGTGGAGAAGCAAGGATTCTCCAGACATTCGACAGCACTATCTCGGAAAAAAGAATGTTTTACTTTTTAGACGAAATGTTGCAACGAATGAATGGTTAATTTATATCACAGATGAACTAATTAAAAAGTACATATGGTATACACATTTAAGTAATGGCCACTTTGGACCAAAGAAATGCTTTTTAAAAATAAAACAAACAAGCCATTTTCCTAATATGGAAAGATGAATTAGAACAGTATTAGTCAAATGCAAAAAATGTATGAGGGCTAAACACGTCACTTTCCATACCAAACCACCTATGTTTCCAATAATCCCTACAAGATTAAAACAAATAGCTGCAACAGATTTGATGGTGCCCCTTCCACGCACAAAAAATGGATATATTTTCATATTTGTCGTTTTGGAACTTACTTCTAAATATGTTACCTTGACACCATTAAAACGGGCAACAGGTCTTACTATAAGTAATGCATTTAGACAAGAATTTCTCAGACAAGTAGGTCGAGTGGAACGAATAATTTCTGATAATGGCCCACAATACAAAACAGTGCAATGGCAGAACATGTTAAAACAACTCAAAATAAAACCCATCTACATATCTAAGTACAAACCTAGCGTAAATCCAGCAGAACGATCTATGAAGGACATAGGCACTTTATGTCGATTATATGCAGGCAAATGACACAACACTTGGGATATATAACTTAAAAATTTTCAAGAAGTAATAAATGAAATGCCACATAGCATTGCACTACTACCTCCAGTTACTGTACTTAAAAATATTGAACCCCCAAACATAACCAGAGAAGATGTCCCACGTAGACAGCACAAACAAGTCATAGCAACAGCACTCTCCAACATCAGAAAGGCAGCCATTAAAAGAAAAGAAAGATTAGATAGAACAGCAATTAAAAGAACATTCTCAGTAGGCCAGAAAGTATTTGTAAAAACACACCATCTCTCCAGCAAACAGAAACACAAAATACATAAGTTTTACGCTGCATACAAAGGACCTGTCATAATTAGCCGAATAGCTCATGATAATGCTGTGGAACTAATGAACCTAAAAGCAGGCAAAACCTTAGGACTTCACCATGTGAGCCATATCAAAAAGTTTGAAGATTAATTTTATTACTGGTAAATAATCAGCACAATATTTCAAGATTATATTGCAGATAAGATCATCAGGAGAAAGAAGAATGAAGAGAGAGGAAGGTGGGATAAAGAAAGTAGTTTCAATAATAACACCAGTAGATTAAGGTGAAGGGATAAAGTGTAGATAGTCTAACAGCATGAAATACTAAAATGCTATACACCACAACAGTATACAAAAATAAAAAACGAATTTGAGGATTCTTGAGTAGACATGAAGACTCCAAATATCTTAGAATTGTAACATGGAAAGGGCGCCAAAATTTGTAAAGCTTTTTAAGAAGGCGTAAAAGAAGAAGGTACTAGACATATGTTAGATGATTATAACTAAAACTTTTTGTGAGAACCATTGTAAAAAACTCCAGCAAGGAAGAGATGCAACGACCCACAAGTTGCAACATGAGAAGTATCAAGAAAGAAAAGGACATAATTAGCAAGATACGATTCCTACAAGGTAGAAGCGAGACCAACAGAAGGCCCTTGTATAGAAAGTGGGCAATAAATTTGCCCGCTAGGTGGAACCCTGCTGGAATGGAACAGGGAGCCGCACAGTGACAGAGCCCTGCAGTGATGCGATGGGACGCCAAACGCCAGAAGGGACCAGTGCAAGGACACCGGACTTTCACTGCTCGTAAACCCCCAAGCTCCCCGACTCAGAGGAGCGAGCAAAAAACGGCCCGACGAGAAGACCGCTTGGGCAAGCCACCACTGGCAAAAACTGTGCGTAAAAGTCACGCTACTGCTATTAAACAACACGCTGATGCACGAAACTGAAGAAAACTCCCACAAAGTAAAAATGACACACCCAAACAAATTATTAAACTGTTACTAAGAGGAGAACTTGAAAGCGACTGGTTATCAATAAATATTTCCACATCCTGCACAGAGAAGAACCAAGAAGTAAGTAATAAGCAGAGAAAAAGCAGGAAGAACAGAAGTGGAAGATTCGCAAGATTGAGACCAAGAAAGAAAATGTGTGAAGAATAGACGACATACCTTCCCAAATCCCTATCCTATTGTAAACTAGTCGTCTGCGAAGTATTACAACGAAAAACGACGCATTCGGCGACACATAACGATGACTTTCACACATACAAAGCCAGTAAACCATGAGATTCTGCACTCACAGCTCCATTCCATTATGGGACCTCCACAACAGCAACACACACTTGCAAAGCCAACAAGAAAGACGAACGAAGCAGTACATCAAATACTTGCCCACATCCATCTCGCTCAAGTCCATCACTTTCGTGCAAAAACATTCACCAACCTCATGCTTAAACATTCATAGGATTGTGTGAATTTGTGAAATCAAATTATGTGATGTAGGAATTGTGCAAAAGAAACGTATGAAAAACTAAATAAGTTAAGCACTCCAGACAGCTAATAAACTACAAAATAAAAGTCATTGACTATGGACTTAAGTAAAAAATAGATTATCGATAAAAATAAGTAATTAGTTCTGAAATGGACAGTATATAAAGAACAGAAGTAGGGCATAATAAACACTAAAACTATATGCCACTTATTTTATCCTCATAAAAATAAAAAAAAATTCTCCTTATAAAAACAAAGAATAAAAAATTATCTTGCTGGATGTTTTCCCTTTTCTAACATTTGTACCATTTGTTAGGATAATATCTCAATACTTGTGTATGTATATTTCTTTGTCAAAGCAATTCTTGGAATTAATTCTTATTTGTTAGTGTAATAATGTTGAAATGAGTGTCTAGAAACAAAAACATTTTACTAGTACATGATATTTAGAAAATGTGTTAGGAATAGATTTTACTTAATTGCTACATTTATAAAAACAATATTTCTAAGAAAATCGATGTGAAAGACTCCTCACTTTCGATAGCAAACTTCTTAAAAAAACTTCGCACTTAAATAAAGAAAGAAAATAATTAAAAATTAATAATAGCATAAAAATATTCTTATCATTTTTAATTATAATGTGGAAGAATATAAAAATATAAATTAGTAATACAAACTAGCATAGAACAGAATAACATGGCTGAAAAGTATACAACAAAATTTAGATACATTAGAAAATTTTTGACTGACTTAGACAACGATTCAATCATTGCCTAAATTCAGTGCAAAACTTAAGTTCGAAGGGTGGTGATATGTAATGTGTCAGGCAAATCCAACACCTTCCATGAAAACCCTGACATGATAAGCAAATCCAGTAGTATGTCACATAGCCCCGAATAAATCGTGACATTATATTAACCAAAGTAATACAAGTAAGGAGTGAGCAAATGGAATACCACAGACTAACACAAGAATGCCTAAATGCATGTCATAACTTCCCACCGTGAGACAGATGCAGTTCTGAGGGGAGAAACGAGAAGTCGAGAGCAGAACCGTGTTACACTAGAAGGCCCTACGATAAGGGACAGACTGGACACCCATGTCGCCAGCTAACCACTAGGGCCACACCACCTGCAAGTTTTAGCATGAGACTTTTTCCCGTCTCTGTTACGTTGCAAACTTTAAAAACATTGCCCCACCACGAAAAGTATAACGTTTCTCATTGGATAGACAGAATTTTTGTAGGCGGAGCTTAAGATTAATATTGAGACCCTGATTAGTCAGATGAAAACACAGACAGATAGTTTTTTTTAAACCAACTTCGGTAAATGGTAGTAAGGAGAAGTTAGAAAAGAGTTTGCTTCCGAGATGGTGAGGTGAGCGGAGCTGTGCTGCCCGCCACTGCCTAAACACCGACAAGGTAATGAACGCACGCAATGCCGCATCTTTGAGCGCGTAAGGCTTCACTCAGAACTACAGAAGTCTCATCTGCTACACCCCCTTTTTCTGTAATACTAGTGACGATCGTTAATTAAAACTCATGGTGTTCACATTTGCCACTTGAAGTAAAGATCTGAAACGCGATGGTTTTTCTGTTATATAGTTATTGAGAAGCCACATCAGCCACTGTAATTTACGACAAGTTAGATAAGTAATTAAAGATAATTGAGGGTCACTGTAGACCATTTTGATAGTTTTCTCTTTTTTGAAACTTAATTTAAACCTAGATTATAGATGTGATATGGCATAGGTCATCCTTCGATCCATTGTAGAACTTGGAAACCCGTTCAGGGAATATACGTTTACATTTTTGTTGAACGCAGTTGGTTTTTACCATCCAGTATAAACACTTCCTTTTATCAATAGTGCAATTTATAAACGATGTTTTATGAGTAGAATAAAATTTCCAATGGTAAACTTAACTGCTTTTTCGACGTTATTTTACCAGCTAACTAAAAATAGGAAAGCCTTGAACCCCTTCCACTAATTTTAGTTAGAATTAAGATTCTTTTACAGGGAGTGCAGTGGAGCTGACGCTGAGATCATTAAGTATTTTGTTATATCATCCCTAGTCTCACTGAACTCTTCTGAATTCTACATGTCATGTGTGGTCTGGCGCCTCCTTACCAGCAACAGGTCCCAGGTTCAAACTAGTCAATTGCCTAAAAAACACGCTCATAGCGTCGTTGCGCGAAAGTGGTAGTGAGACACGATATAGAACAAACAGACACTACGAAGAATGTTAGACCGGGTACACTGAAGTGACAAGAGTCGTCGGATAGTTCACGCAGCATTGTACATGGCTCGTAAACTCACCCAAAAATCTTCGGAAGTTCGCTGATGCACTCACTGTACCGTTTGATTATCTTTGGTATTGGAAAGATCCAAAAGGCATGTTTATCACTATGAATTTCTTCGCGTCCTCATCCAATTGGAGCTGCAAGGTAAAAGCAAGATCAATCTCGGAGTAACGAGCTCCTCTTGCTACCTTCGAAGTCCAGTCGACCGGGTGGAGGTTTGGGAAGGAGGCAAGAAGAAACACCGGGGTCACAGTAGTGTTGCAATCGGCAAATGTGCGAATACCTGCATCAGTTTGCCGTATTGATCGAGCAAGCGAAGTCCAAGTGCTACTAGAAATAGGTTTGAGGACACCCAGTTGTACTAAGTGATGCATTTTAGACTCCGTGGCGTCACGCACTGCTTGAGGAGCTTGACGAGTACACCAAGACTTATGATGAGGTCCTGATTACAACCGAGTGTGTGCTTAAAAATTAGTAGCAGTATCAAGTTGAAACGCCCTGCTTAACCCGCAGGACAGGACAGGTATTTTAAATTGTGGAAAGTGGTCAAAATAAGGGGCTGTCAGTTACACTCGAACATACAACTTTATTATTTGATCAAACATTACAAGAGCCCCCCAAATTTTTTTTTTAACACACAGCTTTAATCTTTGGGACTTAACTACTGGCTGAAAGCCACTTTAATTTAAAGACGTCTGAAGGCCAATAACTTAAAATGCAAGCATTATCATAAATTAAAAAGGCAAGCCTTATCTTACAACAGTTCTTCATTTAGGGTGAAGGCCCTAAGAATCAGAGAGCAAACCATTTGAATTCAAAATCGGCTGAAACCCTAACACTTAAGGCTAAACAACATTAATTTTTTTTTAAAAAAGGCCTTACGTAAAACAGTTCTTACTTAGGCAAAACTCAACCAAAACAGAAATTTAAAAGGCAAGGCCTTATCTTTAAACAGTTCTTTAGCTAGGTTGAAGGCCCAAAGAATCAGAAATTTCAAGAGCAAACAAGTTAAATTCGAATCAGCTAAAGGCCTAACACTTAAAACTCCACAGCATTAATTTTTTTTTTAAATCCCTAAGGCCTTAGGCGATACAGTTCTTTAAATTAGTCTGAAAGCCTTAAGAACAAAACAACTCAAACTCAAATAGGCTGAAGGCCCAACATTTAAAATTCAACAACATTAAAACCATTAAATTTCCAAAGGCACTACGTGAAACAGTTCTTTCAATTAGGTTGAAGGCCCAAGGAATCTTACGCGTTAAGGGCAAAACAAACTTCATTAAAAAAAAAATCGGCTAGAAGGCATACAAGTACAAACAACAAGAACAAATAAAAAGAAGGCAGTACACTGAAGGGCACCCAGATGTTCGAGGGTCGGCCCGTAATTCAAACACTAACGCTCGCTTAGGTGAGACAGCCAGTCGGGCCAACCTCTCACGATCCGACGACAACCCAACCGACCGACAGTCAACGGACGCACCGACAAGATAACTTCCACTTCACCCGACCAGGGCACAACAGGGAGTTCAACAGAACAACGTAGAAGATATTGGCGCCCACAACCAATCGTACATGGAGCAGTCAAACTACACACCGTGCTGGACAGCAACAATATGACGAGGAAACTACACTGCCTGAAATTTACGTCAACGGCCAGGGCAGGAAACCGCATTGTTAACGGCCACAAGGCAGAAGATTCAGCTGGTGTACTTCAATTCAAATAACCAAATACAGTGAAACTTTACCGGAGGGTGGCTAGAATTTTGCAACTTGAAAACCACGTTGTTGCTCTCGCAAATATCCCAGCAACCGACAACGAACTCCAAACGACACAATCTGAACAGTCTTGACTTGCTGGTAGATTAAATCAGAACTCAGTTTTCGTGTCCAGAGTCGGTGAGCCACTGATCTCACAGCAATGGGAACAGCTCCACATACTCCGCCACCGCGTAGAGACCGACAGCGTCCCCGGCTGAACAACATCCCGCGGCGAATTCCTCGCTGCTCCACGCCAACCGACCGACCCGTCGCACACCGCCCAGCTGGCAACTACAAGCGCCAGGTCAAAGATAGTCCAAAGTGTGAATATCGATACACACCTCTGCTTCCACCCGTGAAAGGAGAGGATAGCAGCATAATAGCGATAACCGCGAGAGAGTAAACACAGAATCGCTACGAAGGTTTAGTCCAGCGCATAGCATGAGCCAGCCACGGCTCACAAGTGTGTCATAAAAAATAACCTTGAATTTTGGGCAAAGTGAGCTAACTTTTTTAGAAGACTTATGTGGGCGAACAAAGTTAACTGAGTCATTAATATACAATCCAAAGTGTGAAAGTAATCTAACCAGAAAGATTCTGCACGTCTATGTGGTTAACAACTAAGGAATGAGCAGTTGTAAACAGCAGTGATAACGAAACGTTCTTTCGTGGGTATCGTACCCTGACTGTAGCTAACCAGTTTCTGTCTCGATTGTGTTAGCGTCAGGTAGCCCAGTTGCTTACAGTTTGAAAGGTTAATTAACATGGTAACTGAAGAAGTGTCTAAATAACGGGTTACCGTTTTGTCTCAGCGCTTGAAGCCATAGGAGCCTTCATTTGCTCTGAGACAGTCTGCAGACTCTGGCACTGGCTCTCCATAAAGGCTTCTCTAGTTGAAACATCCCCTTGGAAAAATTATGGATTATTGTGCTGGTAAACCTCTTACGTTATTTGTTTTACAAACAGCTTAGCAAAACTGAACGTACTCAGACATTTCTCTCTTTACTTATTATGATCATCACTAAACTGACACACAATATTTTTTAGTGCAACGCAATCTGACTTTCAATAATCCCTACCAAAGAACTGCCCTGACTAACAATAACCTATACCTTACATGAATCACTTACCTCACAAAAATCTTCGTTACTCAAACTACTGCAATACAGCGAGCGCCAATACTGCCAGCTAAATAAAAGATTCTAACCACTGATGGCGCTAACTACTGATAGGCATAGTTAGCAAATGAAAGATTTTGATAAAGAAGAAACTATGTATTTACCTTAATAGTGTTCAAAAGTCATAATATATATATATATATCAGTTCATGACATCCAGTCTAAAGAGTTACCTTTTTCTGATGGGCACAGACGTCCAGATCGTCCGCTCTCTCCTCACATCCACCACTACTGGCGGCTCACCTCTAACTGCACAACGCTACGCACTGTTCACATCCAACTGCCCAACGCTACAATAGCGAATATTCCAACAATGAGTCCAACCAGCCACAGACTGCAAACAGCACAGTTAGTGGTTTTCATACGGAGCGCTATGTGCCGTTACCAACATAAAACCTTAAACAGCCTACTTGCATAGTGAAGAAGACATGGTTATATCAATGTTATGCACATAACCAGGAAAGGAACAGAGAAACTGGTAAGTGACACACATTATAGCAAATTGCAGTAAACGCTAGACACATTGGCTGTTCTGTTTACGGTCCTGACAATATTACTGGTCTCACGACATCCCATCCTCGTCTCGACTGTTGGATTGGCGACGAATTCCAGGAAGACAAGAGTAAAATAAACAACTTCTTTATTCTAACAAAGTACAATATAAATAGAAGAAATGTATGCATAACTGTGAAAACGAAGGTATGGGTCAGGCCAGGAGGCGTGATTAGATAGCCAAAGTGTTTAAGATGGCTACTCTCGCGAAGCGCTCCGACGCGAATTTTCATACGGCATTAATAAATTGTGCAGCTGACGTCTAATCTTATTCGTAACTGCGAATAAATTCGTTCTGCTTCATATATCTGTAGACTGTAGCAATGCACTGCATAGTACATAGTAAAACAGAGGCACCTGCAAAATAGTAAAGTGCAAAAGGTGCTTTTGAGAGAAATAACATTCTTTATCCTGAGTGGCAACAGTTTGGGTACGTGATGTACGTGGCCGTTAGTTAGTCACTAGTATAACTAGTAAACACAAAGTATTCACTAATGCAGTGACGGTAGTAAACATCACAGTTCCTAAACCAAGACGTGTCAGAATCGTTGACGTAACAAAAGCTATCAATAGTAAATGCGACAGCTTGACTGTTGTATAAAGTGAAGTACTCAACAGCTCGTTCTCACGTTATTTTCGGCGATGCTAGAGAATCCGTAGCATAGTTCCGTATCTAGTGAAGGTGAATATCAATGGATCAGTATTCAGTGTGATAAGTCGGTGTCATTCAGGAAGCGTAGTCAATGGCGAGCGTGCCTCTTTTCTGCTGTACGCCGGTTTTATAGCCCGTAGAGAAGTGACCACGTTATCATCTTTATAGCGCCACGTACGTTGTGGACAGAAAATTCTCTTCTTAGCTTCCTTCAGCTGCGCGGTATCACTGGCCGGTATGTTCTCCTTGTATATGCTGTAGCCAAGGAGACCCGCGTCATCAGCGTCTTCTGTCTCCACTGTGATATGCTGGGAGTGAACATAGCTCAAAAAAATGAACGACGCTTTCGTTGTGGCGGTGATTAATCGCCTAAAGAAATTCCATCGCTTAAAAGCTTCTCAGTCTCACAGAACGTGCTTTGCAGGTGTCATTAAATTACTGAGAATACAGATGTATACAAAGTAGTCATGGATGGGCGTCACACATTGATGCTACTGCAGACGCTAGGCCAAGAATAACTATCTTTCATAAACAGAAATTTCTTCAAAATATAATTCCTTGAAGTACTGAACCAAAGTGAGCAATTTATGTCAATTTACTCATTTATTCTTTCTTCTATAAATACAGTCGCATGAAACGCACTGATGGCAGTGATTTGTTTGAGAAGCTTTAGATTATGCATTCATTTCCAGTTTATCATCGACATCTTCCCCACATATTTTAAGAATTCTGCTTTAATAATTACTTTTTCATAATGGACAAAATTTATTATTGGGTATCCGACCTAAATGTAACGTACGTTCTTCTGTTTTTTGGGGACGTAAAATGACCACCACTTACTAATACATTTAAAGTCGTTGTCTCCATTTTTTTTCATTACCGAGTGACATAATTTTAGTGTTATTACTAATAATAATGTTTTCTAGTTATTATTTGTTAAATAAAGGTTTTTCATAAATCAGAAATGAATGGCGGGTGACACTCCATCTTGAGCCTACATGTTCACTGTTGATGTACTCAATGCCAATACATGGAAATTTGTGATATGGTGTTTCCGGGCTTTGATTCTCAGGCTGATACATAATTCACATCTATGAAAGTGTTTCATGTGTGGCGTGTAGCAGCAGACAGGCTCATTCGCCAGACACGTGCGGCAGTATGAACAAATCCGCTATGTAATCGTGCTGCAGGAACTTGGCAGTCCGTGCCCAAGGGAGATTTGAATATTATACAGTTCCACCATTAATCTCTATCATAGAATATATTCCGAGAATTCAAAGTTTTACAAACAGCACGGTATATTGATTAGTAAAGGAAATTTGAAACATGAATACGAAAATTCAGGTAGCCGAGAGCTGATTATTCGGGATTTAGTTTTTCGTAACAACTTTTACGGGTGTTAACGCACACAAAATCCTCTCTATATTTGACGCCACCCAGGGATGGCCTCTGGCGTCCGTGAAAAAATTAAAAGCGCTGATCAGGAAAGGCGTTAGAAACAATTTAGGTAGCTGCTGATAGCGAAATACGAGGCATCGGTTACGTACACCTACGTTATTTTAACAGTCTGAAGAGGGTTATTAAAGCACGTACTGTATGGCTCAGATAATGCTGAGGAAAGAGGTGTTATTTTCCAAATACCGAATATAATCTTCAGAAGGAACATACTAAAACCGAACACTCTGCTATAGCAGAGTGGTACATTTAGAAAAATGTTTGTCGAAAAATTACAAGTTAAAATGGCTCTGAGCACTATGGGACTTAAAATCTGTGGTCATCAGTCCCCTAGAACTTAGAACTACTTAAACCTACCTAACCTAAGGACATCACACACATCCATGCCCGAGGCAGGATTAGAACCTGCGACCGTAGCGAAAAATTATAAGTGAATATCTTGAACTTCTAACTGCGTGAAATTTTATTCCCGTTTTATACAGGTGGTAGACTGTTTCGACGATATATCTGTACACATTATGTCACAAACAATTTCAGTACTTTGTGAAACTTCCTTATGTAATGTAGCTTTGCTATCGTCGAGAGTAGTACAGCGATGTCTCTTGTCTTGGAGGTAGTTTTAGCGTTCTATGCTTCCTTTGCCCCCAAATATTTCCAAGAAATGCCGCTGTCAACGTAGACGAGACATGGTAGCCTCCCATAGGGGTCCACGTAATCCCAGCCGTGAACAAGTACGCTTGTTATGCTGGCTGGAGCAGTTGACGGTGCTGAGTGGTGACCATTGCGGTGAATGTGCGCATGTACTGCCGTCTGACGGAGGACCACAACTCCCTACTGTTATCCAAACGACAGCAGACTGACTCTTGTGTTGTTTAATCTTTCCATCATTGGTGGAACCTAAGGAATACAGTCGTATGACATACTGGAAGATTTCCTCAGACGAAAATTAAATCATGTTCTGTTTTTTAGATTGTAACATCATCAATTTCGAGGTCACTAGCCTCATCTTCAGATGTGTCTGCTCACATTAAAGAATTACAATAAACCAGTTGCATAACTTGCCGATTATGTGTTCAGCTCTTGCGATCCCGATACTAGTTAATGCCCTTATGATAAGTCAGAATATACATAGAATTACAGTGTCACATATTCACAGGCAAGAAATATTTATACAACGAAATTGTTCAATTTAAATGTGTTGAGTGTCATCTAATAGTGTTTACAGGTAGGTTACACCTATGGAATTGGAGAGTGTGCTACACTCCTAAGGCTTTGTTTACTTTTATAATAATAATAATAATAATAATAATAATAATAATAGTAGTAATAATAATAATAATAATTATTATTGTAATTGGTAGTTGTAGTAGTAGTACAGTAGAAACCCTCTAATCCGACCTTTGATGGTACGTCACTCCGGTTAGTCCGACCATGCTGAGGCTCCGAGCCTGTGCCGACTTGTCACTGACTGGACGCCTGCCTGGCCATTGTTGCGGGGTCTATCACTGTGCATATTGTTATGAAGTACGTTATTGTGCAGTTTTATCCATTCTTGGGATTAGAAAACGTCGTTGTTTGCTTTATTCCGTGTTATCTACCGTACTTATTACTGTAGATTCACTGTGTGTACAGTTATCTGTTTTCGAACATGTCTGGATTCGAACGTAAACACGTACCTCTTTCACTAAATGAAAAATTAGCAGTGCTACAAAATCTGGACGAAGGAAATTCGCTCCAAAAAAATTGCAAAGAAACTGAATGTAGATGTTACGACAGTTAAGGATTGGAGGAAGAAAGACATTGAATCCTATACAGTTACGATTGATGGTGAAAACACTCTGAAGAAATCGCAAAACATTAAAAAAGCCTAAACTTGAACTGCTTGATAACGCGTTGTGGATGTGGTTTTGTCAAGAAAGAAGGAAAGGAACTCCAATATCCGGGCCAATTCTCAAAGAAAAAGCGATAGTTTTGCACAAAAAACTGGAAGCCGAAAGTAAATTTGTTGCCAGTGAAGGCTGGATTGATCCTTGGAAAACTCGTCAAAAATTTATCCCCGATTTTTTTCCAAGTAATTTGTTTTCGTTTTTACTGTAAATACAATGCATACAGTATAATCATTTATTAGTTTATACATACAGTAGTTTATTTCTTTGTAAAAAAATTACTTTTTTATATACTGTGCTATAAACATTTTTTAGTTTACAGTGTATATCGTTTATACGTTATTATGTACAGTACAGTACTGTAATTTGTTTGTCGTTTTTCCTTTTACAACCAGTACATATTATAGTGTGTGTAGACGTTTTTTAGTTAATATACTGTTTAACACTGTGTAAAAAACATCTTTTTATATTACTGTAGACATCTTTTAGTTCTTAATCGTTTTTTTGTACTAATCGTCTTTTTATTTTTTTTGCGATGAATATTAGATTTTTCGGATAATCCGACCTTTTTCTCGTTCCGACCATAGTCCCGGCCCCAAAGGTGACGGATTAGAGGGGTTCTACTGTAGTAGTAGTAGTAGTAGTAGTAGTAGTAGTAGTAGTAGTAATATTTGCAAGCACCAGTTAAAATATTCTTAATAAAAAGGTAATATAAATGTCGTACCAATTCTAATTTCTAAAATATCGCGTTGTAGTGTTACTATTTAAGTGTTGAGGACATATGGGCGTTGTGTTAATGGGATGTTCCAACTGTGAGAACAGAAAATTGGTACTATTGTATGTTAGACAGGTTAAATAATCATAGGGTAAAATTAAGTATGCGATTCGTCTTTCAGGACATAATAGGGTGAATAATAGTTACTGAAACCAACCAGTAACAATAATGTGTAATACGTTACACATCATCATGTTTTGACAAGTATTTATCTTAATTTGTTTCAAAATAAGTATACTCTTATAAGTTACAAACACAAATCAGAAAGGTGCTGCCATTTAAAATGATAAACCACGGCTGAGGAGGTACTACAGTTTGTTAAAGGCTGACACACTGGTGTGACTTTACGTAAATAGGGATCACACTTGGTAATTATTGTACGCTAGTACTACATTTTACACGTCGTGATGTTGTCTGATGACCTGAATTTATATAGCAGTCATGGGCGTCCACAGGAATCTGTTAAAGAGAGTGAAACATTCTGATGTCTTCGATTCCTATACAGCTCATCCGGTGAATTTGAGAATATGTAGTGACCCAAGAATGAAATGTGACGAGATATGATCAAAGTTTATTATGTCTCAGGTGACTGATGCAACATTTTGATTTACAGAGCTGAAATTACACCCTGATATGTCTAAATCCAGCGTATCAAAGGAGTTAGGTATAGATCCTAGCGCTCAGTAATATTCACTAAAGATTCTTGTATTTGTATATCAATAATATCTTTTGTGAATGTTTTCTAGCTCTATTACTACACGTCTTGGGTATGAATGTATTCATATAGCAATAAGCCAGCCATGAGAAAACTATTCTACGTGGCACACAAGATATATGGGACAGGGAAATACCTTCGTATATCAAGAAGAATATAATACGCCCAATGTCAGCTATGGTAGGCGCTGATAGGCGTGAACACTACCAAATTCGTTGTTTAATAAATTATGGTTACAAAGTGTTTACGCGACTTATTTACAGAAGAATAGAAAAACTTACAGAAGCGACGTCGGTTAAGATCAGTTTGGTCTCGGAAAAATGTAAGAACTAGCAAGGCAATACTAGCTGAGAATCTTGTCTTAGAAGACAGGCAAACTACATTTATAGCATTTATAGATATTGGAAAATCTTCTGACAATAGATTAAATGTATTCGTAGTTACGAATATTTACAACCATCGACTGTATAACGGAGAGACGACAATGAAGTCTCAGACGGTGTTCAGGAAAGATAGATTAGGCAGAATTGGTGGTAGAGTGTTTGTGTCTGTCAGTAGTGGTTTATCTTGTAGTGAAGTCGAAGTAGATACTCCGTGCTAATTGGTATTGGTGGAGGTTATACTTAACAGCCGAACTAAGTTAATAATTGGCTCCTTCTACCGACCCCCAGACTCCGATGATACAGTTGCGGAACAGTTCAGAGAAAGTTTGAGTCTCGTAGCAAATAAATACCCCACTCATACGGTCATAGTTGGTGGGGACTTCAACCTTCCCTCGATATGTTGGCAAAAATACTTGTTCAAAACCGGTGGTAGGCAGAAAACATCTTCCGAGATTGTCCTAAATGCTTTATCCGAAAATTATTTCGAGCAGTTAGTCCACGAACCCACGCGAATTGTAAATGGTTGCGAAAACACACTTGACCTCTTAGCCACAAACAATCCAGAGCTGACAGAGAGCATCATGACTGATACAGGGATTAGTGATCACAATGTCGTTGTAGCTAGGTTCAATACCGTTTCTTCCAAATTCATCAGAACGCAAAATAATTTTATTTAAAAAAGCGGATAAAGTGTCACTAGAAGCCTTCGTAAAAGACTATCTCCATTCCTTCCGAACTGACAATGCAAATGTAGACGAGATGTGGCTCAAATTCAAAGATATAGTAGCAACAGCAATTGAGAGATTCATACCTCATAAATTGGTAAGAGATGGAACGGATCCCCCGTGGTACACCAAACAGGTCCGAACGCTGTTGCAGAGGCAACGGAAAAAGCATGCGAAGTTCAGAAGAACGCGAAATCCCGAAGATGAACTAAAATTTACAGAATTGCGAAATTTGGCACAGACTTCGATGCGAGATGCCTTTAATAAGTTCCACAACGAAACATTGTCTCGAGATTTGGTAGAAAATCCGAAGAAATTCTGGTCGTATGTAAAGTACACAAGCGGCAAGACGCAGTCAATACTTTCGCTGCGCAGTGCCGATGGTACTGTTACCGACGACTGTGCCGCTAAAGCGGAGTTATTGAACGCAGTTTTCCGAAATTCCTTCACCAGGGAAGACGAATGGAATATTCCAGAATTTGAAACAAGAACATCTGCTAGCATGAGTTTCTTAGAAGTAGATACCTTAGGGGTTGCGAAGCAACTAAAATCGCTTGATACGGGCAAGTCTTCAGGTCCAGATTGTATACCGATTAGGTTCCTTACAGATTACGCTGATAGAATAGCTCCCTACATAGCACTCATATACAACCGCTCGCTCACCTATAGATCTGTACCTACAGATTGGAAAATAGTGCAGGTCTCACCAGTGTTTAAGAAGGGTAGTAGGAGTAATCCATGTAACTACAGACCTATATCATTGACGTCGGTTTGCAGTAGGGTTTTGGAGCATATACTGTATTGAAACATTATGAATCACCTCGAAGGGAACAATCTATTGATACGTAATCAGCATGGCTTCAGAAAACATCGCTCTTGTGCAACGCAGCTAGCTCTTTATTCGCACGAAGTAATGGCCGCTATCGACAGGGGATCTCAAGTTGATTCCGTATTTCTAGATTTCCGGAAAGCTTTTGACACCGTTCCTCACAAGCGACTTCTAATCAAGCTGCGGGCCTATAGGGTATCGTCTCAGTTGTGCGACTGGATTCGTAATTTCCTGTCAGGAAGGTCGCAGTTCGTAGTAATAGACGGCAAATCATCGAGTAAAACTGAAGTGATATCAGGTGTTCCCCAGGGAAGCGTCCTGGGACCTCTGCTGTTCCTCATCTATATAAATGACCTGGGTAACAATCTGAGCAGTTTCTTAGGTTGTTCGCAGATGATGCTGTAATTTACCATCTAGTAAGGTCATCCGAAGACCAGTATCAGTTGCAAAGCGATTTAGAAAAGATTGCTGTATGGTGTGGCAGGTGGCAGTTGACGCTAAATAACGAAAAGTATGAGGTGATCCACATGAGTTCCAAAAGAAATCCGTTGGAATTCGATTACTCGATAAATAGTACAGTTCTCAAGGCTGTCAATTCAACTAAGTACCTGGGTGTTACAATTACGAACAACTTCAGTTGGAAAGACCACATAGATAATATTGTGGGGAAGGCGAGCCAAAGGTTGCGTTTCATTGGCAGGACATTTAGAAGATGCAACAAGTCTACTAAAGAGACAGCTTACACTACACTCGTTCGTCCTCTGTTAGAATATTGCTGCGCGGTGTGGGTTCCTTACCAGGTGGGATTGACAAAGGACATCGAAAGGGTGCAAAAAAGGGCAGTTCGTATTGTATTATCAAGTAATAGGGGAGAGAGTGTGGCAGATATGATACGTGAATTGGGATGGAAGTCATTACAGCAAAAACGTTTTTCGTCGCGGCGAGATCTTTTTACGAAATTTCAGTCACCAACTTTCTCTTCCGAATGCGAAAATATTTTGTTGAGCCCAACCTACACAGGTAGGAATGATCATTAAAATAAAATAAGAGAAATGAGAGCTCGAACAGAAAGGTTTAGGTGTTCGTTTTTTCCGTGCGCTGTTCGGGAGTGGAATGGTAGAGAGATAGTATGATTGTGGTTCGATGAACCCTCTGCCAAGCACTTAAATGTGAATTGCAGAGTAGTCATGTAGATGTAGATGAAAATTTTTGCCGAATCCGGACTCGAAACCAAATTTCCCCCTTACAGCGAGGGACCGCCTTACAATTAGGCTACCCCAGCACGCTCCACTGCCAGATCCAACCTTCAACGTATCATCAACAATGTGTCAACTACCTGCACTCGTAAAACAATTATTTGTATTCCCGTACAAGGGAGACATTTTAATTCAAAGTCGCTTGCGCGCTGTTGGCGTATAAATACGATATTGCAGTGCCTATATTATTCAGTAGTACGATGTAATGTGCCTTCGAGATGTAAGGCATGCACTGCGGCGACTACACCCGTTATGGAATACATGAAATGTATTTGAAATTGCGAATATGGACAACCATCAGCTGTGTAATGGGAAGACGGAAATGCAAATATGGAAATCTGGGTCTGGCCATGTATCGCGTCAGGATAGCCTAATGGATTCCACGAACAGTTATCACTGCAGTGATGCAGCTACTGCGGCAATGCCTCCTTCAAAGTGGTCGTCAGTGATTATATGACAGAATCACTCATATTATTAGACTGATGCGTAAGTTCGTAGTGATTTTCCTTAGGCACATCACACAGTCATCAATAATATATTCTCCTTCACTATTTACAACAATCTGCCAATGCTGGGATAACTCGTCCATTCCGCAACTGTAAAAATTGTGTGGCTCTGAGGCGAACAACTCGTCGAGCCATGTTGGGAGCACATTTTCATCCAGGAAATAAGTTCCTTGAAGGTTGTTCGATAGAGAGCGGACGAAGTGAAAACCTCTGGGAGCAAGATCAAGTGAATAAAGTGTATGTGGAATGATTTCCCAACCCAATTCCTGTATTATATTTTTCGTCACTCTAGCAGAATGCGAGCGGTCGTTATCGTGGAGTAGCCATCACTTCACCAGTCTTGCTGGTCGTTGTGCTTGGGCTTCACCTGTAGGACGTCTCAGTTGCAGACAATAAACATTATGAGTGGTGGTTACAACTCGAGGAAGCAATTCATCGTACAACGCACCGTTGCTGTTCCAAGAGACGCCTAATATTATCTTTTGTGGATACGCGCAGATCTCTGTTCGGTGAGTTGCTATTTTGTTTGGGATCACTCATTCCTTACCTTTCCTAATATTAGCATAAAGACACCATTTCTCGTCACAAGTAACGACCCAGAATAGCAGCCGTCGGTACTGATCACGAACTAATTGGTGACGAGCGGTCAGAGTGCACATATGGTGAGCCGCTGATACTTATGATTTTGGCTTACAGCACGCGGTACCCATACACAAGACTTCGGAAACTTCTCGAATGGACGCCAATGTCGCACGATGGTAGAATGATCACAGCTCGTCACATTTGCCATTTCTAGAGTACGCTGAAGTGGATCATTGCGGATTAATGCGTTTAAACAATCTTCACGAAACCCCGAAGATCATCTTGAACTTGAGAGTCACTAATGCCAAAACGAACCTCCTTAAAACAATTAAACCATTTTCTTACTATGTTCTGTCAAATGGTGTTATCCCAATACAAGATGCAAATGCTTCTGGCTGCCTCCACTGACGTCACCCCTCTATTGAACTCAATCACAAGAATACGTCGCCAATGTCCCGCTCACTCCACTTGGCACTCCATTTTCTACCTCCACAGCTCCGCTCACTACCTCCAAATGACAAAATGACAGTATCTAAAGTAAGATAGCAATAGCAAACCACAAATGAAAAATGACAATTGATTAATGAACCCGTAGCAGCCAGAATACCAAAAAGGAAAACAAAAACATTACAATCTTATGCACCAACCTAATATTCGCACTTGTCTTCGACCTGCTATCCTGCTGCCTTTGTCACCGCTTGATAGGGTTGAATTTGCGACGATATGCATGTGCTGTTGTTGGTCGTGTGGACTGAAAACGATACGCATGTGGCTTTAGGTTGGATCCACAAATATGGAACGGCCATTGGCAACAGCATAAAACCATTACCAAAGAAGGAATCTGCCAAACAACCTTCTGTTTACAGGACCATTTGCATTCCACCAGCACTGTCCAAGGCGTTATAATACATAGTCCACGAACAGGTTACCAATTATTTAACACTGAATAACCTCTTAGATGAATACCAGTCTGGTTTCCGGCAAAATCGCAGCACAGCGACTGCTCTTATGAAAGTGACTGACGAATTAAAAGATGCCGTGGACTGTGCCGCTGGTCGCGGCGGAGGTTCGAGTCCTCCCTCGGGCATGGGTGTGTGTGTTTGTCCTTATGATAGTTTAGGTTAAGTAGTGTGTAAGATTAGAGACTTATGACCTTAGTAGTTAAGTCCCTTAGGATTTCACACACATTTTGAACATGCCGTGGCCAAACAAAAGGCTACTATTATTTGCTTCCTGGACTTCAGCATATCTTTCGACACTGTTGACTTTGACATTCTTTGCTACAATGCCGCGTGAAAATTTTTCTTCAAACGCTTTACAGTGGTTCCACTCATACCTTACATCCCACGATCAGTTTGTAAAGGTAGGTACTAAAAGGCCGCAAAGGAAGGATGTTTTATCAGGGGTCATACAAGGATCAGTATTGGGCCCATTACATTTGTCATTATATGTTAATGATGTGTGAACTATTCTCTCCCACTGCAAATACCACCTATACGCTGATAACCTTCAGTTACATCTCAGTGCAAGTCCAACAAACCTGCACACAGCCATCGATCATGTAAATGCTGACTTACTTGCTTTATCACAATGGTCGCAGAACTCAGGTCTGAAACTAAACCCTTCCAAAATGCAAACAACCTTAGTTGCCCACAAAAGAATTATTACAACACAGCACAGAGAATCTCTTCCTTGCTTAGTTATAAATGGCACCGAAATAACCTTGTCTACTTCTGAAAAGAACTTGGAGATAATCCTGGACCACCACTTAGACTGGACTGAACACAGTACTGCAGTCTGTAAGAAAGTTTCTGCATCCCTTCATTATCTACAGAAATATAAAAAAGTATTTCCATTCGAGCTTAAGAAGAAGCTCATAGAACCTCTAACATTCCCTATTCTCGTCTATGGTGATGCTATTCTTCAAAGACTTTCGTACGAAACCTCTTGGAGGCTTGAACTGGCGATGAATGCTTACGTACGATACATTTGTGACGTTCGTTATTGCGATCATATCACTCCAGCATATGAACAATCATCGTGGCTACGTGCTGATAAACGTAGGGACGATCATATTTTATGTTTACTCGATCGTCTCTCAATCTTCAGACTCCCTCTTACTCATCTTCATCCATTACATTACTATCTTAACAACACAGCAGAAATACTCGTCCTCAACAAAGTAATATCC
Organism: Schistocerca gregaria; assembly: GCF_023897955.1. Taxonomy (NCBI): domain Eukaryota; kingdom Metazoa; phylum Arthropoda; class Insecta; order Orthoptera; family Acrididae; genus Schistocerca; species Schistocerca gregaria. The sequence continues at coordinate 226,497,227 of NC_064926.1, forward strand.
TCTCAGTACCACCACACAACACCGTCATGTTTTCTAAATCATTTTCTGTTTCCGGAACCAGACTTTGGAACAATCTTCCTCAAAATATCAGAGAAATTAAATCACTTCTAGACTTCAGAAAGCAGCTAATAGCTCACGTTCTGTCGCAATAGCTCTCTCTCCCACATACTGGTCTGCAGCCCACACTCTTCAGTCCCCCCCCCCCCCTATCCCTACATCTATTCCCTTCTCCTCACTTACAGAGTTATTTACTTAAAGCAAGTTGTTCTCCTAACAGTCCCTATTACTGCCATCCAATTTTCTTGTTCTTCATCTTTACTTTTTCTGACAATACTAAACATGGTTTAAAAAAATCTTTACTTTCATTATTGTCAGCTATTATTATTATTATTATTGTTATTATGCTTATTATCATCTCCAAGATTGTTATCATTTTCATGAATGTTGTGGTAATATATCTGTATGTGTTGTTCCTTGTCAAATTATGAGAGGTCCTTAAGGCCGTAATTTGGTCAGGCTAAATAAGCAAATAAATAAATGTGAACAAGTCGGTGGCGATGAATATTGGTGTTGAAGTAAAGCAATGACGTGTAGTACCTTTACGGCTCACAGACACCTTGAAAAGCCTAGGAACTTCTTAAAAGTGCAAATCGCCGTTTGACTGTGTAGTATTATATTTATCTTTCGTACTATCCAGATTTCGGCTCATATGCCGTTATCAAGTACAGTGCTAAATGTTGTTAGGCCATTATTAAGTCAAACTTGTTAAGGCAGCACAAAGCAGGTAAACAAGGCTAACATGTGTCTTTTAAGATTTTAAAGACATCGTGTGCAATCGGTAATGCCGACAGTATTTCTCTGACATCCTATGCAGAGATTTTCAAATACCCCTGCAGAGCTGGAACGTCCAGGGCAGAAGACGCCTATAGGCAGAGGATGACATGGCGGCCGGTCAGTTCCGTTGCGCCTTCCGGGGCCTGTTCAGACGGAGTATTTTTTATGTATCTTGCAAGCAATACAGAAAAAAATGGTAAAGCGACCGCTCGCGATAAGTGGGGTGGGCTGACCACATGCCCCTCAATATCCACATCCAGTGACGCCTATAGGCTGAGGATGACATGGCGGTCGGTCAGTACCGTGGCACCTTCCGTGGCCTGTTCGGACGCAGTATTTTTCATATATCTTTCAAGCAATACAGACCGCTCGCGATAAGTGGGATATCCAATTTCGTTTCCCAGTCCTGCACAAATTTTCACTGTCGTCTTTCCATTATTCAGACGATGGTCGTCCATATTCCAATTGGTAATACAATTCATGTATTTCATAACGGCTATAGTCACCGGAGTGCCTGTTCGTTTGGACACTCATGCATATCCGAAGGAACACTACATCGTTCTTCTGAACAACACAGGCACTTCGACATCGTATCGTACGCATAGTATCGTTTTTTACAATGTTGACTGAAGCATTGCTTTTGAAAGTTTTAAAACAGAAGGGGTTAAAAATAGCTAAAGCTTATTAACAAATTGTACAGAAACCCGAGAACAGATATTCACTGATCAAGCAGTAAAAAACATCAACTAGAAAGTTGGAAAACTGTTTAAAGTTCTGAAACAAGTAACAAAAACTGACAGCTTTGGCACCAACACTGTAATTCTGACAGAGACGACAGAAGATCAACTGAGCAGGACCGATACTCCCGAAAAAGGATTATAAGATTTAAATTAGGTGGTGCTAAGGAAATTAAATTAGGAACTGATATACTAAAAGTAGTAGATGAGTTTTGCTAACGGGCAGTAAGATAACTGATTATGGTCCAAATAGAAAGGATATAAAATGAAGACGGGCAATAACGAGAAAATAGTTTTTGGAAAAGAGAAATTTGTTAATATCTAATATAAATGAGGGAGTTACCGAGCCTCTTCTAAAGGTATTTGTCTCGAGTGTAGCCGTGTATGGTCGGTTGTTTTATTTGGGAGAGGAGACCAAACAGCGAAGTCATCGGTCCCATCGGATTAGAGGAGGATGGGAAGGAAGTTAGTCATGCCCTTTCAAATAAATCATCCCCTCATTTGAGTGAAGCGATTTAGGGAAATCAGGGGAAACCTAAATCAGGAGGGTCGGTCGAGGGTTTGAACCGACCTCCTCCCGAAGTCGTCCAGTGTGCTAACCACGGAGCCACCTCGCTCAGTAGATCAGACTGGAAGAGAAAAGAAACTTCTGAAATTTTGTGCAAAGTGGTTGCAAATTAGATGGGCAAGCCGAATAACTAATGAGGAGTTACTAATTCGAATTGTGGAAAAAATAAATTTGTCACAAATCGTCTAACAATTCGGATTTGTTGACAGGACACATACGGAGGCACCAGAGAATGATCGGTTCGGCGGCACGTTGAAGGAGGGTGGATGGGGGAGGGTTGACGTGGCAACAATTTTATAGGTAGATCTAGGCCCAAATACAATAACCAAGTGTAAATAGATGTGGGTTTCAGTAGTTATTCAGAGATAAAGAGGCTTGCACAGGATAGAACAGTCTGGGAACGTGCTTCAAAGTTGTATTAGGACTGAAGACCACAATAATAACAACACGCCAATACTGTTAAGATGACGGAGAAAATAAGAAAACAAATATGAAATAGAAACACAAATCAGATAGGGAAAAGAGAGGTTCTACCACGAAATGAATATCGATAAAATCTTCTGGATATAAATAAAAATAACTTAGAATGTCACAGATTAATACTCCTGAAATTGGAGGAGTAGGAAATAATATTTCCAAACCGTTCATTCAGCTTAGATGCCATCCGTAAACCTTACATAACGTCGTATGTGATCGTGTTGATGGATTTGCTGTGTCTTCGATTTTTTTAAATGTCTGTCATATCTAAAGTGGGAAAAGGCGTATCTGATCATGTTAATGGATTTAATGTTTACTGCCATAACTAATGTGAAACAAAAATGTGTTTCGAAAGCTACGATTGTAGAATTGTTTGGGAAAAGTGTAACCCAAGGCTAGATGAGGCAAATAACCATCAAATTGGTCGAAACGAACTCTCAACAACCTAGAACGGATGTAAATACTTTCTGTCTCACAAGTGTGTCGCATTATTGTTTAGCCATGCCAACTGATTTGTAGAATTTGCATCTCCGAGATTACATGCTCCATTGTGTATTATGCCAGAATGTTTTAGGAGCCCCCTTATCTTGAGGAGTAATTCTTATCGACTTTAAAATTTCACACCTTTCCCCTCTCCTGTTGCACAGATAATAGGATTTACTTAATTCGTATCAAACATTTGCGTCCACAGATGAAATACGGATGAACACACCTACAGTATGGCTTTGCCACTTGCTACGGAGTCTACCACAATCGCTCTGCCGTGTAAAACTGAGTGTAATCTCAGACATTGTATAATTTTTTTCAAGCAGTATACGGAAACGCAGCCGGATGACGTCTTCGCAACTGTCGATACATCAAGGTACAGACGCTCTGTGCAGGGGAACTGAACCCCTAGGTAGGCGCGGCTAAGCCAGTTAAGAACCATAATGGGACGTATGTAGAAAGAAAACACTCACATGGTAAAAAAGTAGCAACATTACACAACTAAAGACGAGCAAAATCAGAACATCAATTACCAACGGGTGAGCAAATACCAATAATCGTATCTTTCTGTTGTTTGATCAGGGAGAGATCTGGATTCTAAGTAGAATTTAAGCATAAATCTTCAAGTTTATTCATAAGATCTCTTTCTAATTTAATACCAACAAATTCCTCTATAACACAGCCGCATTAGCTGGAAGGGCAGAGCAGAATTACTGTGTTTTTATAATCCAGAAGAAGGCAGTCTCCAAGGCTTCTCCATTAGCAGATTTGCTCCGTTCTTGTAAGTGTGTGTCAATGGTTGTGTGGTGCGCTAGTTCTTTACGGTGGGTGTCGTACATGCCATATATAGTTCTTGTTCGTTTTACCAAAGATTTAAATCAGGGACGGCCACGGCGTGCCAAACAGCATGCGCGTCAGATACACTATGTGATCAGAAGCATCCGGACACTCGCAAAAACATACGTTTTGCATACTAGGTGCATGGTGCTGCCACCTACTGCCACGCACTCCACATCAGCTACCTCAGTATTCATTAGACATCGTGAGAGAGGAGAATGGAGCGCTCCGCGGAACTCACGGACTTCGATCGCTATCAGGTGATTGGGTGTCACTTGTGTCATACGAGTGTACGCGAAATTTTCACATTCATAAACATGCCTGGTCCACTGTTTCCGATGTGATAGTGAAGTGGAAACGTAAGACACACGCAAAGCACAAAAACGTATAGGCCGACTTCGTCTGTTGACTGACAAAGACCGCCGACAGTTGAAGAGACTCGTAATACGTACTTGTCAAACATCTATCCAGACCATCACACAGGAATTCCAAACTGTATCAGGACCCACTGCAAGTACTGTGACAGTTAGGAGGGAGGTGAGAAAACTTCTCTTTCACTGTCGAGTGGCGGCTCATAAGTCACACATAATACCGGTAAATGCCAAACGACGCCTCGCTTGGTGAAAGGAGCGTAAACATTGGACGACTGAACAGCGTAAAAATGTTGTGTGGAGTGACGAATCACGGTACACAACGTGGCGATCCAATGGCACGGTGTGGGTATGGCAAATGCCTGATGAACGTCATCTGCCAGCGTGTAGTGCCAACAGTAAAATTCGGAGGTGGTGGTGTTATGGTGAGGTCGGGTTTTCCATGGAATGGGCTTGCACCCCTTGTTGTTTTGCGTGGCACTATCACAGCACAGGCCTACATTGATGTTTTAAGCACCTTCTTGCTTCCAATTGTTGAAGAGCAATTCGGGGATGGCGATTGCATCTTTCAACATGATCAAGCACCTGTTCATAATGCACGGCCTGTGGCGGAGTTGTTACACAATAATAACATCCCTGTGATGGACCGGCCTGCTCATAGTCCTGACCTGAATCCTATACAACACCTATGGGGTAATTTGTAAGGCCGAATTCGTGCCAGGCCTCACCGACTGACATTGGGACCTCTCCTCAGTGCAGGACTCAGTGCAGAATGGGCTGCCATTCCTCAAGAAACCTTCCGACACCTGATTGAACTTATGCCTGGGAGAGTGGAAGCTGTCATCAAGGCTAAGGGTGGGCCAACGTCATATTGAGTTACAGCATTACAGGTGGAGGGCGCCACTGACTTGTAAGTCATTTTCAGCCAGGTGTCCGGATACTTTTTATCACCCAGTGTACGCTGGTCCGCATTTCGTCTGAGGCACAGCCTGTCTCGCCTTTGCCCGGTCCTTCTCGGAAGTACCCAATGCAGCGCGACATTTCATTTGTTATTCAGGCACGGAATTTTTCAGTCTTCACGATTCCCTTCAGTTCGCAGAATCGTGGCGTCATAGCTCTTCACCCTTCGGTATTTGTTCGGGGAATGAGGAACGACCGCAGGTCCTTTGGCTGTTTGCAGAAAAGAGGCAATCTCGCAATCTGTTCTCACAAGCCTTTAAAACTGAATGGGAATGACAAAAGAGAGACAAATTAGAATTCTCGATATCTATTATGCAGTGGCATAATCAACGATTACTGCATATTTGCTATGAAACGAAATTACATTACCATGCTGAAAGAATTCAAAGATTTAACTGGCAATGAAAGAGCAAAAAATTACAACTATCGATAGACGAGATTCATTGTTCTGTACATTTGCAGGAATCGAGCACGTGAAGATGTTCTTGGTACGAATAGTAAAATATCTGAAGTCTATGCAGTATTCCACTGTCAGCTACAACAGTTTTCGATTAATTTGAACGAAGAGTATGAAGACTTTATATATTAATGCAAATTAGTTTGGTCAGGGCGATCCTGAAAGGATTTTTCGAATTAAAACCGCTGTTTTTGAATTTATGAAGAGAAAAGCAGCTAGGAACGAAAACTAGACTATAAAGAATGGATAGCAGACGTCGCACTTTAAAAGAACTTGGCTGCACACTGCTCACAGTAAGACATTTCAAGGTGAGAAATAATTTATTTTTGATTTGTTGGGGATGCATTTAAAAAGAAAATCGCGTTGTAGAAGAGGCAAATTCTGAAACACACAGTCCAGTCCCCTAAGCTAATTGACGTTAGCGAAACCGCGAGGTTTGGATGCTTCGTTGTGGCCTTGAAAGGATTAGAGGGACGGCTGGCAAAACGTTCTAATAATGCTGCCAATCTTACATCTGTTTTCTAGACCGTTTCAGTTGAAAGGGCCCACGTGCACGGGCAGATGTAACTGACTAATCTGCACTGTAATTCCCGTTTTGGAGACAAATACTTTCACGTTAAGACTGTCTTTGACGTCTACGTTGTTTTCCTCAGGTGGGGTTTCCGTGACTCTATCAAGAGCTACAGTATTTCGATAACATATGTTTTAAAGAGTTTTTTTTTCGATTAAGGAGCTAAATCAGTTAGTTGAAGACAAATTTCACGTTTTGCATGAGACCGTTTTTGTAGTTTTTTTCATCCAGGCATATTCAGCACTTTCTGTGGTAGCTTCAGTGGATTTAATTACTTATTTAACGACTCTAGAGTTGCTGTTACATGTTAACCTCTAAAGAAACTATTGGTACAAATGAAGATAATTGGCAATACCAGTTAGTTGAGGAAGTCCATGTTGTTCATTTTCGACTTATATAAAGGTTCTAGTTTTATGATAAATTTCGAAATAAAGTTGATGTACACATTTGTTTACATACCTCACAAGAAGCTATTGTTTGCCTGTGCTGGTAGCTATAATCTAGTTCATAGTTTACATGTTGTCGTCTGCAGTCAGCAAAATGTGTATTTATTTTCTGTTCATTGTGCATTCCCACTAAGAATATGCATATATCGGGTTATTTTCCGTGTTACTTACAGATTTCTATGCTGTGGCGCTCGCGCAAGGGTAGGGTCTCGATCAGAATTCTTGGCCACCCCTGTTTCAAATTTTCATACAAAGCTCTCTCTCGTTGCATTTATGCCTTGAAAATGAAGGTGTGTTCATCTGTCGAAATATCAGTGGTTGTTGCAGACGTCTTCCAGTTGCAATGCCGTAATTTGTATAAATATTTTATACGCAAGAACTTTCATAAGTATATTATTGATTAAGTTTTTGAGGGGGGAGGGAGGGGGGGGATGTCATTGGGGGAACTGAGAAGTGCAGTCCGGCAGTTATTCGGCAACGACGTTTGTCTTAGGCTGGGAATTGTTGTCCAAACCAGCGGGAATGGATGTTGGATACGTGGTTATCCGCAGTTCAATATGGGCTCTAAGAGGAAGTGACAGGGCAAATATTGTAGAATCTGTTTTGGTAATATTCTATGAAGGGTTGCACCTGGCTTGATTGCAATAGGGCGCCAAAACTATGGCTGTGTCAGAGAAGCGATACAGTTACTTATGAATAACCTGGCAACCAAACGAATACGAATCCAAGTTACGTAACAATTATTAAAGCCACTGTATTTACCACTGCGCTGGGATACGTTACATACATACACATCGGCAATCATGGATGCTGAAGGCATGTGCCGACTTTACATTGTTCCTTCGAAGGTGGCCATCTTTTGCACTGTGGATCCAGATTGCATGGGCTCCTAGCAGCTGAAGTGGAACGACCAGATAAGCGTAATAGTGACTAAGGGCAGATACCAGAGAGATTCATTGGAAAAATCCTCAGGAAATTTAGTGAATCAATAAGGGAAGTAGCTTACAAAACTATCGTTCGACCAATACTTGAATATGGCTCGTCGGTGTGGGATATATACCAGATAGGATTGATAAAAGACATAGAAGAAAACAAGGAATAACAGTATGTTTCGTTAGAGGTTCATTTAGTAAGGCCAAAAGCACCACGGAAATTGTCAGTCAACTCTAGTGGCAGACACTGTAAGAGAGGAGTGCTGCATCACGGTGTGGTTTACCGATAAAACTTCCAGGTAGTGTTTCCAGAAGACCCAACCAATAATAGCATCCTCCGGCATATACAGGGTGGTCCATTGATAGTGACCGGGCCAAATATCTCACGAAATAAGCATCAAACGAAAAAACTACAAAGAACGAAACTAGTCTAGCTTGAAGGGGGAAACCAGATGGTGCTATGGTTGGCCCGGTACATGGCGCTGCCGTAGGTCATACGGATATCAATTCCTTTTTAAAAAATAGGAACCCCATTTTTTATTACATATTCGTGTAGTACGTAAAGGAATATGAATGTTTTAGTTGGGAGGAAGGATAATTGGCCCCCATTTTATCGACGGCAATCTAAATGGTGCAATGTATGCTGATTTCCCACGCAATGTTCTACCGATGTTACTACAAGATGTTTCACTGCATGACAGAATCGGGATGTACTTACAACATGATGGATATCCGGCACGTAGCTCGCGTACTGTTGAAGCGGTATTGAATAGCATATTTCATGACAGGTGGATTGGTCGTCGAAACACCATACCATGGCCCGCACGTTTACCGGATCCGACGTCCCCGGATTTCTTTCTGTGGAGAAAGTTGAAGCATATTTGCTATCGTGATCCACCGACAACGCCTGACAACATGCATAAGCACATTGTCAATGCATGTGCGAACATTACGGAAGGCGAACTACTCGCTGTTGAGACGAATGTCGTTACACGTATTCATAAACGCATTGAGGCTGACGGACATCATTTTGAGCATTTATTGCATTAATGTGGTGTTTACAGGTAATCACGCTGTAACAGTATGCGTTCTCAAAAATGATACGTTCACAAAGGTACATGTATCACATTGGAACAACCGAAATAAAATGTTGAAACGTACCTACGTTCTGTATTTTAATTTAAAAACCCTAGCTGTTACCAACTGTTAGTCTAAAATTGTGAGCCGTATTTTTGTGACTATTACAGCGCCATCTATCACAAAGCGAAAAAAGTGGTGCAACTAAAACATTGATGTTTCCATACGTACTACACTAATATGTAATAAAAATGGGTGTTCCTATGTTTAAAAAAGGCAGTTGATACGCGTTTGACCTATGGCAACGCCATCCAGTGGGCCAACCATAGCGCCATCTCGTTTCCCCCTTCAGGCTAGACAAGTTTCGTTCTTTGTAGTTTTTTCGTTTGACGTTTAGTTCGCGAGATATTTGGTCTGGTCACGATCAATGGACTACCCTGTATACTGCGAGAAGTACACAAAAATAAAATTAGAAATAATCGAAGGTACCAGCAATCTTTCTCGTCGCGAACGATATGCGACTGTAACAGGAAAAGGGGGAAGTGACTGGTACATAAAGTACCCTCGACCACACAACATGTTTCCCCCTCATCTGGCCAGGTCCCGCCCCCCCCCCCCCCACCCGTCCCAATCTTCCCCTGGCTAGGGTGTGTCATCTTTGTGCTTACATTTTCGTGCAGTGTTTACAGCAAGTGTTCAGTGTTGTGTGTCTTTTCGGAAGTGTTGCGAACGGACATCATACTGTCGCTGGGTGTGATTTTTATATCTCTTGCGAACAGAAGCCAGACTGTCACCATGTTTTTTTAGTTGTCTGTCTACTGTGTTACTTGTCTGATTCCTATGTATTTTATTAGTATTGCCAACCCTTTGCTTTATGGTTTAACTTTCCCCAATTTTTCCGCCGTTTTAGAATTAAAGTCACCGTTTTATCGCCTTTTTATTATGTCTTATCTTCTTCTTACGTTTTAAAAAGTCTGTAGGCTTCAGAGCAGTGTAATGAGCTGTTGCCAGCCCGTTCCCTTCGGGGGGGGGGGGGGGGGGAATCGAAATTCAATAAAGAAAAAAAAAAAAAAAACCACACACACACACACACACACACACACACACACACACACACACACACAAAGTGAAATGGTTGGCCCCGTAAAGATAAAGATTTAGAAGGATACACTAAAAATTTTTCTCAGTACTGACTTTTGAGACCAGTCGTTCATCATAAATTGGAGAGAAGGCTTTCGTCGGAGAAAGGCGCAGCTCTGTTGCGTTGTATTAAAAGCTATCACGACGACAGGATAATGAGATTTTGCGACCGAGTCTTTTTTATCTGCGGCGATATGAGAAACGACGGCACTAGGCACGCCGGGGACCGGAGCAGACGATGAAACAGTTATACCGCATATGGCCGTCAGCGAGAAAGGAATGACAGCCGGGGAGGCGAGCGTAGAATTGCATGTTTTATGACTCGAGCACCGATGCGGCAGCGCAATGCGAAATAAATTGGTAAATATACTCCGCGCCGCGCTGTCGGGGGGGATGGGAAGTGCGGCTTCGATTGGAGCAGACGGGGCAGGCAGCTGAACGCCGCAGAGAATGGTGGGCCGCGGCCGGCCAATGGCGGGGAGCTCCGCCGAGTTCTGCCGCTCACCTGATTCCCATTAACTTCAGCCGGCGCGGGCAAGGTGCGGCGCGCGGCCCAAGGCACCAGGGTCGATAACCCAATTCTCATTTCCCCTCTTAATACCGCCGCCCAACTCATTTCCACCTCGTGTCTCCGCTACGGCAGCAGCAGCAAAAGCCCATCAAGATTACAAATAAAAGCATTTTACCCGTGAGAGAGGAGCCCGTGTGCGCGTGGGTAGGACCCGCTCGCATTTAACAACTACCTCCTCCATCGCTCTGCCCCCCCCCCCCCTCTCTCTCTGTCTCCGACACACACACACACTCACACACAGAGGCTCTATCTCCCTCTGTCTCCGGCTACCATTCACTCTGCTGATTTACAGCGGGAAAATGACTGCTGGCAAATGGATGCTAATAGGAGTTCGTTGTCCCGGCAAGTGGTTCGCAGCGGCGTCTGCTGCTTCGCCGACTCGTCGCCCGCAGCCACCCACCCTCACTCCGTCGCGAGTTAATCGCTCACCACTGAGTGCGCCGTCGTGTCCGACGGAGGAGCCGGCGAAGACGACGAGACGAGGCGTCTTGCCAAGTGTGTCACCTCCAGCTGTAACCCGCTGCTGGGCTCACGAACTTGCACAACAGCTAACTTCTAAAGACGCCTACGACACACAAAATCGCAATTATACACTACCGTAATTTTGCTTATAAGTATGCAGGCCAAACAATTATCACTCCCAGGAGACGCCGCGCTAATACCGTGTAACACCAACTCTGAGCCGATAAACGGCCTGAATTCGGTGAAGAGCGGAGTCCACGAATTTCTGGAGCTATGCCATATTCAACAAAAGTCACTAATTCAACATGAAATCTCGTAGTGCTATAGAACTGTGGTGATGTTGATTGCATCCTCTGATTTGCTGTTCGAAATAGTTTCAGACATTCATATGCATGATGTAACTAGCCTTCGAGCATGTGATAGGTTCCTCACGCCAGGAAGGCATGTGTACAGCTTTGTGAGCAGAGCTGTAGTCCTCTAGAAATACGGGAGTGTCCACAACATATTCATCATGGAGATGTAGGAGAAGGCCGGCGCTTTGTGATGGATCTCCCACGGCCGGCCGAAGTGGCCGAGCGGTTCTAGGCGCTTCAGTCTGGTACCGCGCGACCGCTACGGTCGCAGGTTCGAATCCTGCCTCGGGCATTCATGTGTGTGATGTCCTTATGTTAATTAGGTTTATGTAGCTCTAAGTTCTAGGGGACTGATGACCTCACATATTAAGTCCCATAGTGCTCAGAGCCATTTGAACCATTTTTTTATCGCCCAGGGAGTCCGTCAACATTGCATTTAAATACTCAGAACCACTGTACGCACAGGTTTTGGCAGTGACCACTGCTTTCTACGAGTGAGGGGAATTAACTTATTTCTCATACTTAGAGACTGGAGGGACAGATCTGTAGTTGCTTTAAAAAAAAAAAAAAGCTTTTAATAGGCATGGTCACATACAGTATTACTTATTCCAGATGACCGGTTTCAATAGTTAAGACTGTCAGCTTCTGATCTTCAAAAATCTTCTTGTTATACGTCCCGTTCCTTTATGACTGTATCGCATACGAAAACAGGTTTGTGAAAAATAAAAACAATGCAGTTATAAAGCACGTTGTTTAACTAGAGATCTCCACGCACATGATAGCCTACTGAGGCTCTTCCGACGGTGGTGAAACGCGCAACGCTGCACGTTTATGTACGTGTTTATGTTCACAAGATGAGATTAATACATCATGGATCCACATTCTCTACAATACATACTTCACATGGGTCCATGATGTATTTAACTCAACATGTTAACGTAAACGTGTGTGAAAATGTGCATTGTTACTCAATTCAGCGTCTGACAAGCATCAGTGGAGTTTAATGTGTGTGGACATCCCTACTTACACAAATGCTCTTCAACAGTATTGTTTTCAGTTCTGAGAAACCTAATTTTAACAAACCTGCATGGAATGTGCTACACACTATCCACTATAATATCAACATGGCAAGTGCGATACATTCATAATGGAACAGAACGTAAGACAAGTTTTTTTCAGTATTGTAAAATCACAGTCTTAAGTGTTGAAGTCGGTGATCAGGATAAATAGTACTGAATGTGAACTTGGCTATTAGGAGTTCCTGTAAAGAATTTATTTGCGATAATATTTGGATGACGACTCTGCAGAAGTTACAGAGAGAATGAGATTCGCCGCATCCCAGTGCACTTGTGAACTGCAGTAACTGGAAGCGAGGTGGGCGAGCACCGACGGCAGGGCACAATCTTGACCGTCAAGGAGTTTCACAACGCCATTACTGAAGAATTACAGAAATGGTAAAGCCTATGTTATATGTATAGTTTCATCTCGAATTATATACTGAAATTATCAATGCCACATGCCAGGCTTATCTTAAATGTATCTTATTAAACTCGACGGAAAATTGGTTATCGATTTTACGTCACATAGCCTGTAACTTCCAAGGCACAGGTACAACTAGATGACCAGAAATCATGGGAGAGCGATATGTACGTATACAGGTGGCGGCAGTATCGGGTACACAAGGTATTAAGCAGCAATGTAAGGGCAGAGCTGTCATTTGCACTCAGGTGATCCATGTGAAAAGTTTCAGACGTGATTATAACCGCACGACGAGAATTGACGGATTGTGAACACGGATTGGCTGTTGGAGCTACACGGATGAGACATTCAGTTTCGGAAATCGTTAGGGAATTCAATGTTCCGAGATCCACACTGTCCAGAGTGTGCCGAGAATATCAAATCCCAGGCATTAAATCTCACCACGAGCAACGCTGTGGCCCACAGTCTTCACTTAACGGTCAAGAGCAGCTGCGTTTGCATGAAATGTTTGCAGAAATCAGTGTGGGACGTACGATGAACGTATCCGTTAGGACAGTGCGGTGAAATTAGTCAGCAATGGGCTGCGGCTGGAGGCGACCGATGCGAGTGCCTTTGCTAACAGCGCCTCCAGGGCATCTCCTGGGCCCGTCACCATATCGGTTGGACGCTAGATAACTGTAATACATGGCCTGATCAGATGAGACCCTATTTGAGTTGATAAGAGCTGATAGTACGGTTCGAATGTCGTGGAAATCCCACTGTTCAAGATGGTGGTAGCTCCATAACGGTGTGTGCTTGTTTAAATTTCTTATTGACTGGAGATAGTTTGATTGGTCTACTTAGTGACCATTTGCAGCCGTTCATGGACTTCAGGTCCTCAATGAACGATGGGACCGTAATGGATGACAATGCGCCAATTGTTCGCGACAATTGTTCGCGATCGGTTTGAAGAATATTCTGGACACTTAGAGCGAAAATTTTGGTCACCCTGATCGTCCGACACGCTATTCCAAGGTATCGCATGGCTTTTGTCATCTTAGTGTGCAGTCAGCATACATTACAGAGGTTCTCATCGTTATGATTTGTAGCCACTGTTTCTTTGAAGTGAAAGTCGTTATTTATGAGTGTTGAAGTGAATTTAGTTTCAGTGAAGCATTATAATTCTATTGAAACTAAATACGTGAATTAGCAACGAACTGTTTATCTTATTGCTTACTAGAATCTCCAAGAACTGAACATTTTTCAACTGTGAGTAGTTACGAACTTTAACCCGAAGTTCAGACAGATGAAAGAACATTTTTATCGAGGCTATACTAACTATTAATCCTTATGGATTATCAGTGTATTCAGCTGAAGTCTTTTTAGTTGGCGCTGCACCTCGGTAAATTTATAGAATCCTTTCGCTTCCGTTTCGGCGATGTGAAGAGCGAACTGACTACTAACATCGATTATAATATTCATCAACCGACAGGCAGATGGGCACAACTTGATCACCGATAAGGTTGACGTAAATATCCTGGCTCGTATTCACTGTACCGTAGATGAATGGGCCAAACTCATGGCACGAAAAGGAATCCTGAGGGAACATCATAGGCCCACCGACTGACTGAACTTCACCCTCAACGCCCTAATGATGAAACGTCTAAGTGGGTCGTCTTTGCACTCGACGACTTGCATCATCTTGAAAGAGGTAAAATCATTAGCCGTACTCACTACTTACTACTGACAGTACTACAGACCTCCAATCAGCTACTTTCTAATCTGTGTGTTGTCCGGCCCGTCTAACACGCTCTGTTTTATGTGTCACTGTGAGCAGTGACCTTTGGTCGCCAGTGACCCAATGTTCGCTTGCAAACTGATTGGACTGGAGCTACATTACTGGTAGTGGCAGTTCCTGTCGTTTTTGAGACCGACTGTCACTGACAGCCGGCCGCGGTGGCTGAGTGGTTCTAGGCGCTCAGTCCGGATCCGCGCGGCTGCTACGGTCGCAGGTTCGAATACTGCCTCGGGCATGGACGTGTGTGATGTCCCTAGGTTAGTTAGGTTTAAGTAGTTCCAAGTTCTAGGGGACTGATGACCATAGATGTTAAGTCCCATAGTGCTCAGAGCCATTTGAACCATTTTGTACTGACAGGGTCGACACTCGTCGCCGGTCATTACCGGTTAAGCAATGTTCTTATGATTTTAAAACTGCTGTGGGTGTTCCTTGTAGACTGTATGATACACCCCCCCCCCCCCCAAAAAAAAAATCGAGTAATTCACGGAGTGGTCATGGGCACATCGAAACCGAAACACAGCAATTCCTTTGCGACCTTCTGTTACATCTCGGCGCTCACACGTCTTACAGTACTGATTTCATACACCCATGTGGCGCACACACACACATTCACACCCCCCCGCCCCACACACACACAACTTCATTACCATGAGTTATGAAAGCTATGGAGGGTCCCATGGCTCAGTTACACACCATCTAAAACATTTCTGAAACGACTAATATGCTCTTTTAAAAGCCGACTGATATTTGTCCTAGACTGCAAAAGAGGGGTGAATATTCTGGCTTATCGATGTTGTTAGTATTATCAATAAAAAACAGAGTCTGCTTTCGTCGTTCGTCTAAGCCTCGCGCCTCAGTAGTGTGTTTACATTTTGCAGCGTGCACTGCAGCTGTAGCAGTTATAAGCTAAGTATTGACAAACTTATTTGTGCTCTGTAATACAGTTATTAAATTTAATAGTTTTCAGCGGTGTTGCGTGCCGTTTGTGGTGATATAACGACTTAATAAACTTTTGTAATCGTTCGCTCGCTGTGTTTTAGAGAGTTTACAGTGTGTTGAAGTCGTTAGTATTTTTCGTGCTTTAGTTTTCAACTGACATTTATTGTTCTTTCTAGTGAAATATTTCAGTAAAAGTTTCATATAGTGTTTTAACTTCGCTTATTGTTACAGTGGTAGTTTTAATTTTTTGGTTGTAGCTAATAATTTTGTGAAGTTTTGCTGGTATTGGTATCGGCTGTGTTGTAGTAGAGTTGCTTTCTTAGTAGGCAGAGAATTTCGAGACCATTATTGTTAGTTCTTAAATAGTTCTACTGGTGTAACTAAACTTTGATAACGTAGACATATAGTTTTTTTCCCAGTAACTGTAGCATTTACCATGAGTGAAAAGTGTGGGCTCTGTCGTAGGTTTGTGAGTAATGGATTACGGTGTGGGATTTGTTCAAAGTATTTTCATTGCGGGGAATGCAGTGGGGAAGCCAGTGGTCATTTTAGGGAGATTCTCTCCTGGGAATGTAGAGTCTGTAGGAGAAAGGAGTTAATAGAGGAGCAGGACCGTAAGATCTGTGCCCTTCAGGTGCAGTTACAATGCGCAAAGGAGGAACTAGATAGGTTGAGGAGGGTGAAGGGTTGTGGGGAATGGGAACTGGCAGTTGGCAAGAAAGTAGCTAGGAAGAGGAGGTACGCAGACAGTTTTACTTTGCATACATGCAATAGATACGACCAACTGTCAGAGCTGAGTGGAGAGGAGCCTCGTGTAGCCGTACATGTAGGTAACTTGCAGCAGTCCTCAGCAATTAGGAGGCCTAGGTTAGTTGCAAAGTCTATCAGAAAGAAGGTTCTGCTACTAGGCAGTTCCCACGGTAGAGGTGTGGGCCAGCAGTTGCAGGAAGTGTTGGGGAGTGAGTACCAGGTCACCAGCAGTGTGATGCCTAGTGCAGGGTTGGCTCAGGTGACTGAAAGCATAGGGGAGTTATGTAAGAATTTTACGAAAGAGGATCAGGTAGTGATAGTGGGTGGAGCAGGGAACAGTCTCGATAGGGACGGGGAATATGATGTCAGTGGTGACTTGGTTAAGATAGCTACTCAAACTGGTGGTACTAATGTGCATTTCATGTGTTTCAGCGTCATGATCGGCCTCACCTTAATGCAGCTGTTAGGCGCGTTAATGTTGGGCTGGGGAGGCCACTGATGGCGGAGGGCATGGATCACATCTCAGTGGTGCCAGTTGGGTATATCAGTAGATGAGGTTTCACTAGGGATGGCTTGCACCTCAATAGGTATGGGAAGGGGAGGCTGGCTAAGCTTATAGGTGACAGTGTAATGGGTGGTGGTGGTAGTGGTATCACTCATGGAAAAATTCCTATAGTAGTTGGTGTTAGAGCTACACCTTTTTTAGACTGAAGTCAGCTGATAGGTATACCTGCTTAAAGGAAGTGCCTCTAACTAAGGGCTCACCTCCAGAGGATATAATGTTTCCAGGTAGAGAAGGAATTAGCATATTTCATCAAAATATAAGAGGTATTAGAGATAAAGTTAGTGAACTGCTAATAGATGAAATTATTGGTATATCAGAGCACCACTTAAATAATTTGATAATTCAGAGGCTTCATTTACCAGGCTACAGATTACCTGGCTGTTTCTCAAGGAGTTCCTTGCGGGGTGGGGGAGTGGATCTGTACATAAAAAACAGTATTTCATTTGAGTCCATAGACGTATCACGACACTGCACTTAACAGATATTTGAAAGTTGTGCAGCATTAGTTGAATTTAGTGAAACTAAACTTCTAATTGCTGTTGTTTATAGGTCCCCTAACTCCGACTTCAGAGCATTTTTGCTTAAGTTAGAGAAGGTTCTTGATTCACTTTGTAGGAAGTACCAGAAAGTAGTTCTATGTGGTGACTTCAATATTAATTTTGTACATGACTGTGCAAGAAAAAGGATGTTGGTAGATATCCCAAATTCATATGATCTGATGCAAACTGTGTTTTTTTTTCCAACTAGGGTGCAGGGGAACAGTAGCACAGTCATAGACAATATTTTTATTCATTCTTGATTACTAGATGGGCATTCTGTTAGTAAAAGGGTGAATGGCCTTTCAGACCATGATGCACAAATTTTAACTCTAAAAGGTTTTTGTACTCTAACCAATGTCGTATTTAATTACAAGCTACGTAGGAAAGTTAATCCAACAGCAATAGAGAGTTTTTCAAAACTTGTCGAGGAACAAGAGTGGCAAGATGTTTATAGTGCCAATAATATAGATGATAAATACAATGCTTTCCATAACACATTTCTCATGCTCTTTGAGAGTTGCTTTCCATTAGAACATTCTAAACGGGGTACTAGCAGTAATGTACAGCCCGGTTGGCTGACTAGTGGGATAAGGATATCATGTAGAACAAAGCGGGAATTATATCAAAATGTTAGAAGTAGTCACAATCAAGCTACAGTAGCCCATTACAAACAGTATTGTAAGGTGCTGAAAAATGTTATTAGCAAGGCAAAAAGTATGAGGTATACAAATAGAATAGCTAATTCACAGGATAAAATTAAAGCCATATGGTTAGTTGTGAAGGAAGTGTCTGGTCAGCAGCACAAGGTTGAATATAAAGTCAGTTTGCAGTAATAATATTTCTGTTACTGATAAATCAGATATATGTACAGTATTTTCTGAGCATTGCTGGTGAATTAAATAAAAATTTAGTACCTACAGGAAATCATATAAATTTCTTAGCAAATGCCTTTCCGAGATTGACGTCTGAAATACTCCTCTGTGATACAAACAAGAGGGAGATTGAGACAATAATCAAATCACTGATCACTAAGGACTCTTATGGTTATGATGGAGTGTCTAGTAGAATATTAAAGTACTGTGCTGCACATGTTAGCCCTGTATTTAGCCATATTTGTAGTTTTTTCTTGAGGAATGGTCAGTTTCCTGAGCGATTAAAGTACTCAGTAGTAAAGTCGCTTTATAAAAAGGGAGAGTAATACTGTAAAAATCGCAGGTGAGGATTGGCCTTAAGTTACAAGGTATCTTTGGACAAAGAGATACCTTACTTCTGCCGTACTTATCTAAGTGTCTCTCATCCTTCTTTGTGTAATTAGCGGTGTAATGACACATATTTTAGACATATTTGTAAGTTTATTCCGTTTACAGTAATTAATCTTTCGTAAATGGCTCAGAAACATTGCCTTATGAAGTGTGTTTCATCACTGGGAACAATGAAATTAACAGGAAATATCAAAAGGGAAGTGTGGAAATAACTTTTTGGTCCCATAAAAACATTAATATATGGAGTGATTCAGTTGCTCCTACCGCTGTCGTCTTACGCAAGCCCACATGACAGAACAATGTTGTTGGTCAGTTCTTTTTGCAAATGTGAAGCACATTGCTGAAACGACACAGATTAACTGGTAAAGTGTACGGAGACATCTTATACCGTGTACGGGTAGGCATTATGTTGCTGAAATGTGAGTCCAGAATGGTTCGCCACGAATGGCAGCGGGGTGTGGAGCAGAATATCGTCGACGTAAAGCTGTGCTGTAATGATGCTACGAATGACAACCAAAAGGGTCATGTTTATGAAACTACTGTAGCACATTAACGATGTAAGACATATATTAACGTTTTTATTGGAAGTTGTTACTTAGAAACTTCCTGTCTTTATATCTACTGTTGGTTTCATTGCCTCTGACGGTGAAACACAGTTTATAAGGCAAGTTTCTGAATCGAAACTTCCTGTGTGCCGGACCGAGACTCGAACTCGGGACCTTGCAAAGGTCGCGAGTTTCAGTCTAAGTCCGGTACACAGTTTTAATCTGCCAGGAAGTTTCAAAATCAGCGCACACTCCGCTGCAGAGTGAAAATTTCATTCAAGTTTCTGAATCATTTTCGAATGATTAAGTACTATAAACGGAACGAACTTTCAGAGAAATCGAAACATGTATGAGTACGATGCTGACTAGACAAAGCAAGATTGGAGACTCTTGGATAAATGTGGCAGAAGTAATGTACACTCCTGGAAATTGAAATAAGACGATCGTAGAGATGCTGGATGTAGTCCTGTGGAACGGCTTGCCATGCCATTTCCACCTGGCGCCTCAGTTGGACCAGCGTTCGTGCTGGACGTGCAGACCGCGTGAGACGACGCTTCATCCAGTCCCAAACATGCTCAATGGGGGACAGATCCGGAGATCTTGCTGGCCAGGGTAGTTGACTTACACCTTCTAGAGCACGTTGGGTGGCACGGGATACACGCGGACGTGCATTGTCCTGTTGGAACAGCAAGTTCCCTTGCCGGTCTAGGAATGGTAGAACGATGGGTTCGATGACGGTTTGGATGTACCGTGCACTATTCAGTGTCCCCTCGACGATCACCAGAGGTGTACGGCCAGTGTAGGAGATCGCTCCCCACACCATGATGCCGGGTGTTGGCCCTGTGTGCCTCGCTCGTATGCAGTCCTGATTGTGGCGCTCACCTGCACGGCGCCAAACACGCATACGACCATCATTGGCACCAAGGCAGAAGCGACCCTCATCGCTGAAGACGACACGTCTCCATTCGTCCCTCCATTCACGCCTGTCGCGACACCACTGGAGGCGGGCTGCACGATGTTGGGGCGTGAGCGGAAGACGGCCTAACGGTGTGCGGGACCGTAGCCCAGCTTCATGGAGGCGGTTGCGAATGGTCCTCGCCGATACCCCAGGAGCAACAGTGTCCCTAATTTTCTGGGAAGTGGCGGTGCGGTCCCCTACGGCACTGCGTAGGATCCTACGGTCTTGGCGTGCATCCGTGCGTCGCTGCGGTCCGGTCCCAGGTCGACGGGCACGTGCACCTTCCGCCGACCACTGGCGACAACATCGATGTACTGTGGAGACCTCACGCCCCACGTGTTGAGCAATTCGGCGGTACGTCCACCCGGCCTCCCGCATGCCCACTATACGCCCTCGCTCAAAGTCCGTCAACTGCACATACGGTTCACGTCCACGCTGTCACGGCATGCTACCAGTGTTAAAGACTGCGATGGAGCTCCGTATGCCACGGCAAACTGGCTGACACTGACGGCGGCGGTGCACAAATGCTGCGCAGCTAGCGCCATTCGATGGCCAACTCCGCGGTTGCTGGTGTGTCCGCTGTGCCGTGCGTGTGATCATTGCTTGTACAGCCCTCTCGCAGTGTCCGGAGCAAGTATGGTGGGTCTGACACACCGGTGTCAATGTGTTCTTTTTTCCATTTCCAGGAGTGTATATCTTGGCCCAAAAATACCATATAACTCAGTTGTATTTTTACAGCATGAATCGCCGACAGCTCTGAGATAGAACCTACATACATTACATGGGTGCCGCCTGCCTGAATACCGTTCCTGACAGAGATGTATTGTGTACTGCGCGCCGGTAGGGGCAACTGAATCTCCGCTCTATGGTTCCTCCCATATTTTTACATATATCTTTGTTTAACAAGCTTACTTTGTAGCTTAAACAGAATTTATTAACAGAAGAAATGAATTGTAAGGCTAGCCATGAAACGTTTCTTCCATTTTCACACACGCTATTAAAGGAGAAATAAGTAAGTACAAGAATCATTGATAGAGACATCCGAAAAAGTGCGTAAGACTCAGGTCACACATTCGTAAATTAGCATTAGATATACGTGAACATCGAACCAATCAGTAAAAGGAGATCGATGGTCACTTCATAATATCTTGGTGTATCCTCGTGTTTGCTGTCGGATCTTAAAATCAACATGGCTGTATATTTCGGCGTTCCGTCTGCCCGCCATCTTCAGATCACAGTGGGATTCACCAGCAGCAGTGTTCTCCTGAAGATGGTGGACAGATGGATCGCCGAAATCCCCTCTATACTTGTTTATAACTGGATGCAAATTGTCGCATGGATTACTTTTCACAGATATCCTTTTACCGAAGTGGAGGATACTCTAAACTTTCTCAGGAATGTCTTTGTTTCGTAATACAAAATTAAACAAAGAGTTTACGGGACCCAGTTTTTTTGCTGGAGGTCTTCTTTATTGTCTCAGGGCAACTTCTTTTCAGCTGAGGGACCAGACGCTCCTGCCTCATGGACGACCAGTTGATTTGAGGGGGTTTGACCTAGAAAGGGTTATCTAGATCACAGAAACGTTTAGGGATGATGGAGTAGAGCAATACATCGATTTGCGATACGAAAACACGCTCATAAAATAGTCTAGTCGGCAGAAGCCTAGCATTTTGAAGGATAACTCTGCCAGTGCGATACCAGAAGGTAAGACAAGTTCTCTGCACTTGCCTTCTAATAGACAGCTTTATCAGGAACATTGTTGTTATCATCATAGAGCGAGCAAACGCGACTAACACATGGGCACACATCGTGAGGGGTGGAGACAGGTAATTCCACTAATGCATTGCAGATTGTATCAGGAGCAATGACGAGGTCAGTCCTACCGTAAACTCGAGTAGGATTTCAGTCTGCCTTTATAGTTACTTTCATGCATCCGTAATTTTCTCGGTTGAAACTTATTCCAGAGACGGGGAGACCATCCGCCTTCATAAATAATTACGACGCTACAGAAATGAAGAGTCACCAACACAAGCAGTAAATCCGTGGACAGCATTATCATTGACTGAGCAATAGGTTCTTAATCCTTCCATGCAACAGTGCGCTGCTATGAGTCTATGGGACATATTCCCCACTTTTCTAAAGATGTCCCACTTCATCGCAACGGGATGCTTCATTACAAATGCTTTCGTCCAATTTGATACAATCTGCGTTATATTTACGTGACATGAAAAATGTCCACTGGAGATCAGTCGTGTGTGAGAAGATGTAGAGACAAGAATTCTTGCTTCCGGTGACACTATTCGAATTATACTGAGGTTGTTCGAACAGGCACAGTAGAGCTTTGTGGAACGGCACTATCTGCAGAACGCGACACTGAACGTCTTTCGTGAATGTAGCAGCTTGCACAAGTTAAATACATACATAAATGATTCTAAAAATTCGTAACTAGAAAATTAACAGTTAGCACACTGTCACCATACCTATGGCTCTTTGCAGTTTCCTTATTTCTACTCAGATGGATAACTGCCCGTTCTTCATAGGCCCTGAAAATTCGTACTGTCAAATCTTGGTAACCCGGTTCATCCACATTTTTTCTTAAAAGTTCAGCAGCTGTGTAACATCCATTACTCTGAAAGCAAAAAGGCAACAGCCGGTGTTAACAATCTTTAAACTGAAATTCAGGTAAGCGTCATTGACGGATATGGCACAGAATTTAACATCGAGTTGTACGGGGCAGTATTGCTCCCTTGCGGTGTTACTGTCCATGGACAGTAAGATGCACGACATAGGAAGAACAAGGAAAAAATATTTGAAGAGCATTGTTGCTGAATTTGGTGCTGAATCTCAACAGCGCCAGGCTGTAAAAATATTCTGTGGCCGGCTATTTGAGAGACCACTGATAAGGTTCGCACAAAGAATATAGAAACGGGAGACAATGTCGATACGTCGGGGTTCGTTTAAGCATTTGCAAACATTCCAGGATGTTTAAACATAGGAGCTAATGGCTACGAAATGATGACGCTTGATACGGTATGATTTCTGATGACTTAATAATCGCTGTTAGTTGGTCTGCAGGTAGTGTCGGTAGTGGATCAGCTGGCGGAGGTAATTTGGCATCTGAAGATATTATGACACACAAACAGTGGCAAAAATACAGCCGTACAAAATAATGGGGTAATGTGGAACGTTCGGCAGAAACAACTTTGGTGGCAATAATGCTGTTAAAACACCTTCATGACCACGTTGCACATAAATGACGTACGGATCTAGTTTTTAAAAAAAGTACTGGTTTCTTTGGCGTATAAATCTCACTGAGTTTTCTTTCAATATCTGCTAAAAAAATTTGTGAAGGTAGCGAATAACTTATGCGTTTCCATGAAAATAAGTGTTAAATCCATGTTTATGGAATTCAGTCCATGCCATTATAACTTTTTTCTAAATACCCAGATTATCTGGATTTTGGAACATCCGCATTACCTACGGTACCATGTAGCCCGGAAAATCGATGTTCCATTGTATGATCACCACAGAAACGTTCTGCATAGCACCTCACGCCAAAGAACCGATCACCTGTTCACTAAGGTTATCTGTCGTTGTAAAACGTCACAATTAAATTCCAAAAGCTACTGATTAAATTTCCTTTACTATACAAACAGTTTCCGTCCACAGACTATCATCTGGTATCATAAAATATCACAGCTTACAATACGATGGCATTAAAAATGTGCAATCTATAATTCGTGACTGTTGTCTAATAGTAATATCAATTACAGTAACTTTGTACGAATTTTTAAACTGTCGTAAATATTTTATGGCACGTGGCGATGATCTGTGCACATAAACTGGTTGTAGAGTAAAGATAATTTTACCAGTGACTCTTGGTAATAAAACATTATGTTTTTCGAATACTTGCGACCCTTCTTCAAAGATTTATCTATCTATTTACTTCAAATAGGTAGGGATGATACCAACATGTGTGTAAGTAATATGAATACAGTAGGGACAATTCAATCTGATTGAAAAAAGAACTACGTCATCATAATAGATTCAGGAAACGTGGATGTTAGCAGACCAGGTTGCTCACCCTATACACAGATTTGCAAGAACTCGTTAAAAAAACGAGAAACTTAAAACAAGGCAGAGGACAGGTAATACTAAAATAAATAACAAAATAAATGAAAAATGACTCCCTAATATCTAAATTAATACGCGTTCCGCTTGCAGTTTCTTCCCCACTGCCGCAGAACGCTGCATACTGTATTTCTCTTTACAAATGGTGTATCCTTGATCATCTAACATTCATGGTGGTGCCTGTTTGTTCTATATCGTGTCTCCCTACCACTTTCGCGCAACGACGCTCTGAGAATGTTTTTTAGGGAATTAACTAGTTTGAACCTGGGACCTGTTGCTGGTAAGGAGACGCCAGACCACACATGACATGTAGAATTCAGAAGAGTTCAGTGAGACTAGCGATGATATAACCAAATACTAAATGATCTCAGCGTCAGCTCCACTGCACTCCCTGTAATAGAATCTTAATACTAACTAAATTTAGTGGAAGGGGTTCAAGGCTTTCCTATTTTTAATTAGCTGGTAAAATAACGTCGAAAAAGCAGTTAAGTTTAACAATGGAAATTTTATTCTACTCACAAAACATTGTTTATAAATTGCACTATTGATAAAAGGAAGTGTTTTAATACAGGATGGTAAAAACCAACTGCGTTCAACAAAACTGTGAATGGATATTCCCTGAATGGGTTTCCAAGTTGTACAATGGATCGAAGGATGACCTATGCCATATCACATCTATAATCTAGGTTCAAATTAAGTTTCACAAAAGAGAAAACTATCAAAATGTTCTACAGTGACCCTCAATCATATTTAATTACTTAAGTAACTTGAAGTTACAGTGGCTGATGTGGCTTCTCAATAACTATATAACAGAGAAATCATCGCGTTTCAGATTTTTACTTCAAGTGGCAAATGTGAACACCATGAGCTTTAATTTACGATCGACACTAGTATTACGCAAAAAAGGGGTGTGACATATGAGACTTCTGAAGTTCTGAGTGAAGCTTTATGCGCTGTTATGCGGCATCGCGTGCGTCCATTACCTTGTCGGTGTTCGTCAGGGAGGGGCGGCCGGCGCAGCTCCGCTCACCTCGCCGTCTCGGAACGAACTAACCTCTCCTAACTTCTCCTTACTACCATTTACCGAAGTTGGTTTAAAAAAAAAGTATCTGGCTATGTTTTCATCTGACCAATCAGGGTCTCAATGTTAACCTTAAGCTCCGCCTACAAAAATTCTGTCTATCCAATGAGAAACGTTATACTTTTCGTGGTGGGGCAATGTTTTTAAAGTTTGCAACGTAGCAGAGACGCGAAAAAGTCACACGCTAAAACTTGCGGGTGGTGTGGCCCTTTTTGTGTTATCGTAAGATCTATACTGTTTTTCTGGAGGGCTGTAGCTTTTAACATGGGCTGGGGGGTGGTCCTTGACGTAACAGAGACGCGAGAAAGTCTCACGCTAAAATGTGCGGGTGGTGTGGTCTTAGCGGTAGGCTTGCGACGTGGGTGTCCAGTCCGTCCCTTATCGTAGGACCTTCTAGCTTAACACGGTTCTGCTCTCAGCTTCTGTTCTCGTATCTCCCCTCGGAACTGCGTCTGTCTCACGGTGGGAAGGTATGACATGCATTTAGGCATTCGTGTGTTAGTCTGTGGTATTCCATTTGCTCACTCGCTACTCGTATTACTTTGGTTAATTTAATGTCACGATTTATTCGGAGCTATGTGACATACTACTGGTTTTGCTTATCATGCCAGGGTTTTCATGGAAGGTGTTGGATTTGCCTGACACCTTACAATCATGTATCCAGAACCTTAACAGTTTGCAGTGCAGGGATAACTGAGGTGAACATGATATTTGAAACAGCTTTCATGAGCTGTAAACTAAGTCTTTGAACTTATTATGTAGCGTTAATCCAGCGCTTATGATGGCGCACTTCTTAAGATGGACGATCGCTAAAACCACGAATTCGATGTATTGCAACACGTTTTCATTATGTAGTTTTCTGGTGTGTCTGTTGTTAGATACCAATTTAGCATCTGATTCCAAACGAACTTACTGATGATCTTAACTTGAAATTTTAGACGCAATTCAGAACTGCATGACACTGCAATGTTAATTCGTTTCTTTATGGTCGGTGCTATAGAAGTGGAGTTGGCCTCTACAAGTTTGCTAAATTTTGATATCCTGGCTGCCCTGCAGGATTGCTATGATGTTGTGTGTAGTACTGGGATGCAATCCAAGCTGTATGCGAGACGATGGGCATGTCTAGACAGGAGAGGGTGGGAAGGGCAGGGGGAAAGAAGAGGAGGTAGGCGAATGATATTTAAGTAACAAATTTAACCTCATGAAAAGATTAAAACGCATTGAGAAATTTGATGCACGCAATACTAAAAAGTGGAACACAAAAATAAAACAAATTTTTAACACAACAAATTTTAAATACGCTAAATATATAAATAAAACTGTTTTCGAAAGGGTGCGCCTTGAACAATGCATGGATTTTTCTTTCTTTCTATTACCCAGCCATGAGTCACTGAAGTTTCAGCATCATCAGTGGGATTTTATTTTCTATATCTTAGGAAGGAGAAATGTTCTTGTCTACTTGTACAAATACAAATTAAAGTTTTTAAGAAAGTGTATACAAATATGAAAAACAGAAAACTGTGTGTATGGCTCGTTACCACATGCTGTTTTTTGTTTCCTGGATTGTATATTTGCATTACACTTTTTTCCTTTCACAGTTTCTCTTCTGCCACAATACAGAACTTAATGAAGAAAAGCTACTCACTCCTAAATTTTACGACTAAGAATGTTGTGCTTAGGCCTAACATTAATAATCAAATCTATGCCAAAATGATGTGTGTGTGTGTGTGTGTGTGTGTGTGTGTGTGTGTGTGTGTGTGTGTTTGCATGTGATTGTGTCCGTTTTGCATTATGTTGCACTTACTTTCCTGTTTCCCCATTATTTTCACTGTGAAAAGGAGGATAATTATCAAATATGGATCCTATAGTCTGTTGTGGTCTTCAGTCCAGAGGCTGGTTGATGCAGCTCTCAATGCTACTCTATCCTGTGCAAGCATCTTCATCTCCGAGTAACTGCTGAAATCTACATCCTTCTGCATCTGCTTAGTGTATTTGTCTCTTGGTCTCCCTCTACGATTTTTACCCTGCACGATTCCCCCCAATACTAAATTGGTGATTCATTGGTGCCTCAGAACGTGTCCTACTAACTTCTCCCTTTTTTTAGTCAGATTATGTCACAATTTCCTCTCCCCCCCCCCCCCCCCCCCCCCATTACTGTTCAGTACCTCCTCATTACTTGCATCATCTGCCCACCTAATCTTCAGCATTCTTCTGTAGCAGCACATTTCGAAACCTCCTATTCTCTTCTTGTCTAAAATGTTTATCGTCCATGTTTCACTTCCATACATAGCTATACTCCATACAAATACTTCCAGGAAAGACTTCCTGAGCCTTAAATCTATACTCGATGTTAAAAAATTTCTCTTCTTCAGAAACGCTTTCCTTGCCTTGCCCAGTCTACATGTTACATCTTCTCTAACTCGACCAACAGCCGTTATTTTGCTCCTTAAATACCAAAACTCATCGATTACTTTAAGAGTCTCATTTCCTAATCTAATTCCCTCAGCATCACTTGATTTAATTAGACTCCATTACATTATCCTCGTTTTGCTTTTGTTGATGTTCATCTTATATTCTCCTTTCAAGACAATTTCGTTCAGCTGCTTTTCCAGGTCCTTTGCAGTCTCTGAGAGAATTACAATGTCAGCGGCATACCACAAAGTTTTTATTACTTCTCCATGGATTTTAATTTCTACTCCACATTTTTCTTTTGTTTCTTTTACTGCTTGCTCAATATGGAGATTGAATAACATCGGGGATAGACTGCAAGCCTGTCTCACTTCGTTCTCAACCACTGCTTCCTTTTCATGCACCTCGACTCTTATAACTGCCATCTGGGTTTTGTACAAATTGTAAATAGCCTGCCGCTCACTGTATTTTACCCTGCCACCTTCACCATTTTAAAGAGAGTCTTCCAGTCAGCATTGTCAAAAGCTTTCTCTAAGTCTACAAATGCTAGAAACGTTGTTTGCCTTTCCTTAATCTATCTTCTAAGATAAGTCGTCGGGTCAGTATTGCCTCCCGTGTTCCAACATTTCTACGGAATCCAAACTGACCTTCCCCGCATTCTCCTTCTACCAGTTTTTCCATCCGTCTGTAAAGAATTCGTGTTAGTATTTTGCATCCATGACATGCTAATCTGATAGTTCGGTAATTTTCACACCTGTCGACACCTGCTTTCTTTGGGATTTAAATAATTGTATTCTTTTTGAAATCTGAGGGTACCTCTTGCTCACCAGATGGTAGAGTTTTGTCATGACTGACTCTCCCAATGGAGTTTTGTCTATTCCTGGAACCTTTTATTCTTAGTTCTATCAGTGCTCTATCAAATTCTTCACGCAGTATCATATCTCCAATCTCATCTTCATGTACGTTATCTTCCATTTCCATAAAATCGCCCTCAAGTACATCGCCTTTGTATAGACCATCTATATCGTTCTGCTTTCCCGTCTTTGCTTAGGTCTGGTTTTCCATCTGAGCTTTCCTTCGAAGGTCTCTTTAATTTTTCTGTAGGCAGTATCTGTCTTACCCCAAGTGATATATGCCTCTACCTCCTTAAATTTCTCCTCTAGCCGTCATTGATTAGCCATTTTGCACTTCCTGTCGATCTCATTTTTGAAACGTTTGTATTCCTGCTTCATTTACTGCAATTTTATATTTTTTCCTTTCATCAAATAAGTTCAATATGTCTTCTGTTACCGAAGGAATTACTACTTGCCATTGTCTTTTTATCTACGTGATCCTCTGTGGCCTTCACTATTTCGTCTCTCAATTTTTCTTCTATTGTATTTCTTTCCCCTGTATTTGTCAATCGTTCCCTAATGCTCTCTCTGAAACTCTCTACAACCTAGTCTGTTGTTGTGGTCTTCAGCCAGAGACTGATTTGAAGCAGCTCTCCATGCTACTCTATCCTATGCAAGCATCTTCATTTCCGACTAAATGCTGTAACCTACATCCTTCTGAATCTGCTTAGTGTATTTGTCTCTTGGTCTACCTCTACGATTTTTACCCCGCACGATTCCCCCCAATACTAAATTGGTGATCCTTTGGTGCTTCAGAACGTGTCCTACTAACCTCTCCTTCCTTTTAGACAGATTGTGCAACAATTTCCTCTTCTCCCCAATTCTATTCAGTATCTGCTCACTAGTTGCATGAGCTACCCACCTAACCTTCAGCATTCTTCTGTAGCAGCACATTTCGAAACCTCCTATTCTCTTCTTGTGTAAACTATTTATCGTCCATGTTTCACTTCCATACATGGCTGTACTCCATACAAATATTTCCAAGAAAGACTTCCTGAGACTTAAATCTACACTATATGCTAAAAAATTTCTCTTCTTCAGAAACGCTTTCCTCGCCATAGCCAGTCTTCATTTTACATCCTCTCTAACTTGACCATCAGCCGTTATCTTGCTCCCCAAATACCAAACTCATCGGTGTTGTCATCCAGCTCCCAGCCACACACATCTTAATTCAGTACTGGTGCAATATGACAATTCGGCATTAGTGTTTAAAATTGGCAAAATTGTTGTGAATGTATTAAAATAAAATTTCATACAACAGGGAGAAATACAAAATAGGTCATTTTCAACAAATGCAAAGAAAATCAGGCTACCTCCAAAAATGAATTTATTAAATATAGATAACTACTAACACTGTCATCACGCTCAAGTATCCTCTCCACTGAGGTGTCAGAAGTTATGGGATATCTCCTAATATTATGTCAGACCTCCTTTTGCCAAGTGTAGGCCACAAACTCGGCTGACATGGTCTCAACATGTCGCTGGAAGTCCCTTGCAGACGTATTTAGCATTTCTGACTATACAATCGTCCACTATTGTGAAAGTATTGCCGGAGCATCAGTTTGTGCACGAAATGAACTCTCCATTAAGTCCCATGAATGTTCGATGAGACTCGTGTAGGGCAATAAGGGGCAGCCAAATTTTTCGATCGAATTGTCAAGAATGTTCTTAAAACCAATCGCGAACAGGTGTGCTCAGGTGACATGGTGCACACGACGAACTGTCATCCAAAACGTTCCATCGTTGTTGAGAACAAGAAGTCCATGAATGGCTGCAAATGCTCTAGAAGTAGCAGATATAAACAATCCCAGTCAATGATTGTTCAGTTGGTCCAGAGGACTTCCTCCATTCGATGTAAACACTGCTCACACCATTATGGAGCCATCACCAGCTTGCAAAGTGCCTTGTTGACAAAATCGGTCCATGAATTCGTGGGATCTGTGCCACACTTGAACCCTGCTATCAGCTGTTACCAAACGAAACCGGGACACAGCTGACCAGGTCACGGTTTTCCAGTAGTTTACTGTCCAACAGATATGTCATGAGACCAGGAGAGGTGATGCTGTGCGGTTAGCAAAGGTACTAAAAAAAATTTTAAAAAAATGTTCAAATGGCTCTGAGCACTATGGGACTTAACTTCTGAGATCATCAGCCCCCTAGAACTTAGAACTACTTAAACCTAACTAACCTAAGGACATCACACACATCCATGCCCGAGGCAAGATTCAAACCTGCGACCGTAGTGGTCGCGCGGTTTCAGGCTGAAGCTCCTAGAACCGCTCACTGAAGCGCCTAGAACCGCTCGGCCGCCCCGGCCGGCAAAGGCACTCAAGTCGGCCGTCTGTTGCCATAGTCCATTAATGCCAAATTTCTGCACTGTTCTAACGGAAGCGATTGTCGTAAGTCCCAGGTTGATTTCTGTGGTTGTTTCATGCATTCTTTCTTGTCTATTAGCACTGTCACCTCTACACAGACCACCCTACTGCCGGTCGGTAAATGAAGGCCTACGGCCACTGCGTTGTCTGTGATGGGTTGTACTGCGATAAATTCGGCATTCGTGGCACACTCTTGAGACTGCCGACCTCGGAATATTGAATTCCCATCGGTTTCCGAAGTTGAATGTCCCATGCATCTAGCTCCAACTGACATTCCGTGTTCAAAGTCTGTTAAGTCCCGGCGTGCGTCCATCATCACGTCGGGAACCTATTCACAAGAATCACATGAGTGCAAATGACTGCTCCGCCAATGCACTGCCCTTTTTTTTTTTTACCTTGTATACGCGATACTACCACCATCTGTGTGTGTGCATATCGCTACACCATGACTTCTTCGGCTCAGTGTATGTAGGTAGGTTGTAAATAAAATACCTAAAAACGTCATGAAATTATCACGGACACAATATAGGCAGATACAGACTAGTTATTACCAAAGAAAGGCTTAAAATCTCATCCTCATAGAGCACGTAACATTTGATCACATCATTTAGTTTACTGCTAACTACAATCTCTTGCCAATCCAAAACACTGAAGTGTTAGTTTAACTTCGTATTTCGCAGGCTTTAATCATTTTACAATCACAATTTTTGTAGTTAAGAAAGATCTTGTATCACAACAACAAATGGGAGGTGCAGTACCCAACTGAGTACTGCTTTCGAGTTTTGTAGACTATCCATCCTCACGCTGGGATGTGACTTATGCTATGGTCAGTTCTGTAGTTCACAAGATGCACAAATTGAATACTAATTAACTGAACTCAATTAAATACATGCGTTTAACTGTGGCAGTTGCAATTAAATGTAGGCATATAAAGAAAAATGGTATGCACCTGCAGGAATGACGTAGTGATTTGATGTAATTTGGTTGTGTATTTCCGTTCAAAACTAATGTTTATGAGAAACAGTTGTTCTCTCATTTTTGTACACATCTGGAATAACGTGAAATAATAATAAAAAAGAATAAACATTGGTTCACAGTTTTTATGTCAGGTAGGGCGCATGGGTGAATGCATACAAGGTAACTTGGCCTGTGAGGCGAAGATAAACATGTCATCAGTTCTATACCATTTTCATCTCTGCAGCAACAGAAACACTTCTGATCATCTCCGAATAATGTCGTAGGAAAGTTCAGAAAAGCAATGTTTTCAGGAAATCAGCCAAAAACTATCTTTGTTGCCGATTTCAATCTCGCTGGAGACGTAGATAGTTTGTCGATTTTCTGGCTCTTCTTCTACCAAATAACAAGCTGCCAGATCGAAAATCAGAAATAAACTTTTCGGCTTATACTGAAACAATTTTTAATTTTTGAGATTACACTGTTTAACTGATTTGTGTGCAGCATTGAATGACTGGTTGAAATTTAAATTTTCTTCTGAAAAGCCAAAAGATTTTTCTCGCGTCTTTTTCGGCAAACTATCTACGTCTCCAGCGAGATTGAAATCGGCAACAATACGAGACTGGAATAGAAGGGAGAACCGATAGAGGTACTCAAAGTACCCTCCGCCACATACCGTCAGGTGGCTCGAAGAGTATGGATGTAGATGTAGATGTAGAGTTAAAAAGTTCCACGACATGCAACTTTGTTACAAATTGATAATTTATTTACTGTTCGCAAAATGTAGCCATTTATTCGTTATAATACCGATGGCATTGTTTTTAGATGTTTTGAAATGTAACCTGCTTCAAAAAACAGTTTTACTTTATTGGCTGTAATATAGTTATGCGACAGCCGTGAAAAATACTAGCATTGGACTCGAAAACTCTACCCAAGCACAACGCCAAAAATTGGAGGGAAAGACTTGGTAGATTATTCTTGGGTGTAAAAAAATTATTCTTTCCTCCAGTTCACAAAAAGCTTGAGATTATGAAACAATTTATTAAAGTCATACAAAGGATGAAGACGTATGTGGTCAGTACGTTGTCGAAGCTATCAAAAGCCAAGATGAAAGAGTTTTCGTCTGCCCTGACATTAGGAAAGTAACAAAAGATGAAAAAACTGAAGACAGGATGAAAAACATTCAAAGATCAGCTTGGATATGCTTTAAAGCTGAACTTAATTCCCTGTGTTCTATAGTGCTAGCTGAAATGTATTGGACAACTCAATTAGTCTTTCTTCTCTCTCAGTCCTGCTAGCAACCCCATGTTCTCTCATAACACTTTCTTCTACTCCTTCCATTAACACCGCGTTCCCATCCTCCATGACTATTACATTTCATCCCCCTTTACGTACTGAGTTACCCTTTTAATATCCTCATTTACTTTATCTCTTCGTCTTCTGGTTTCGATGTAGGCATGTATATCTGAATTATTGTTATCGGTGCTGGTTTGTTGTCGAATCTGATGAGAACAATCCTATCATTGAGCTGTTCACGGAAATTCACTTTGTACGCTGTCTTCCTGTTCATAACGAATTCTAGCCCTATTATACCATTTTCTGCTGCTATGTATATTATACCATGCTCATCTGTTCAGATATCCTTTTGTTACCATTTCACTTCTAGACTGACCATTAGTATTTCCGTTTTCGGTGTGAAGAAAAAGGACTGATTGAGCGTATAGAAAAGTCAAAACAACCTTCGGGGAAGTAAAAAGCGTTGGTGGTAACATTGAGAGCGCAATGGGAATTCCACTGTTAAATGCAGAGGAGAAAGCATATACGTGGAAAGAGTGCACTGAAGGCCTCTGTGAGGGGGGTAGGGGCGGGGGGACTTATCTGATGACGTGGTAGAAGAAGTCCATATAGAAGAGATAGGAAATTAAAACACCTTTGGAAGACTTAAAATTAAACAAGGTAGAAAGGTGGATAACATTACAGTTGAATTTCTAAAATCTTTGGCGGACGTGGCAACAAAATAGCTGTGCACATCGGTGTATAGAATATATGAGACTGGGAATATACAATCAGAAATTCGGAAAAACATCATAAACGCAATTTCTAACATCGTTATCTCTCATTACCACAAAATATCAACATCAATCTCGTCTCAAGGAAGTTACACGACTTTCTACATGCCTTACTTTTCCAATATGACCTGTGTCCACCACCTACAAGTCCGAAGGGCTGTAGAGCGCGCCACCACAAAAACGATGTAAATCAGCCAGGGTTCATGCACACTTCCACGTACAGTCGTCACACACTGTTCTCAGAGCTATTCCCCCAAACCACCAGAACTGACAGACATCTTGGACACGTGATTCTAGAGACTGGTAAAATGGGCACAGAGCACAACCCACAGTCTGCCCACCTTCTCTGTCACATTGTAACGGGCCATCTCCGTCCCGGCTGTCGATCCACGCTCCACCGGCCACCGCGCTGTCTAGGATGCTACAGCGCCGCGCGACCCCGTCGTGCCGTCGGGCGGCTCAGATCACGAACTCCAACCCTTACAGGAGGAGGAAGACGGAACTCCAACCCTTACAGGAGGAGGAAGACGGAAAGGAGGCAGCACCTGTACCGACACGGCACTACAGCAAGAACCCAGTGTCAGAATGATCGTACAGTCAGCTTAACAGCTCATGTTTCCAATTTTCTGACAAGAATAATATACAGAAGAATGGGAAACAAAATGGATGATAAGTTAGATGACGATCAGTTTGTCTTTAGGAAAGGTAAAGGTAACAGAGAGGGAGTTCTGATGTTGCGGTTGATAATGAAAGTAAGACTGAAGAAAAATAAAGACACGTGTTAAGATCTGTCGACTTGGAAAAAGCGCTGCACAATGTAAAACGGTGCAAGATGTTCGAAATCCTGAGGAAAGTACGGATAAGCTATAGGGAAAGACACAAGAAGGAACAGTAAAACTGGGAGATCAACAACGAAGTGCACTGATTAAAAAGTGTGTAAGACAGGGATGTAATCTTTTGCCTCCTGTTCAATCTATACGTCGAAGCAGCAATGACGGAAATAAAAGTAACGTTTAAGAGTGGGATTCAAATTCAAGGTGAAATGACATCAATGGTAAAATATGTCGTCCTAACCGCCGTCTGCTTCACGTCTGCTGTGCAGCGAGCTACCTGAATTTAAGTATTAACTGTATTTTTCTTACTTGTCACTTCTTCTTCCGTGTGTCTTTTTACTTTTAGGAAGCTTTATTTGTCGAGTGCTATTAATAGTGTTCCATAGATTTCGTGTTTGTTTTGAATACAGTCAGAGAGAGTCCCTTCAGTCAACCATAGTGCCAGTAGTGCTAGTGTTTGTTTTCAATACAGTCCAGAGACAGGTAGTGCTATTTTCTATGTTTTCTACAAGAAGTGGCTAGCAATCACAGCTTAGTCAATAGTCAGTCGCCTTTAGTGAATTAGCAGTCTAGTTAAAAGTTGATTAACTCTCTTCAGTAAATTGATTCCTTAGGATGGATAGGATGTGTGACTGCTGTGTACGGACGCAGGAGGAGCTGGCCACTGTTCGCGAACAGCTGAACGTGTTGATGGCCGCGGTCAGCCGTCTTCAGGCTGCTGCCTCGGAGTGTAGCGACAGTGGGGAGTCTGGTGCGTCGCAAGGTACACCCCAGGTGTTACAGGCTTCACTCACTGTCCCTGCTGTCGAGACATCTTCGCGGATACCCTCTCTTCCCAAGGGGAGTGGCGGGTTCAGCGGCGTTCGCGGCGCACGAGGCGGAGGGTAAATGTAGAGGCTGGCCGTGTGGCGTCGCCCGCTCTGCCTGTGAGTGGACATGTGGCTGCTCCTTCAGCAAGGTCCGAGCACGCACACGGGGGGAGGGGTTTATTAGTTATTGGGAGCTCCAACGTTAGGCGGGTGATGGAGCCCCCTAGGGAAATAGCGGAAAGGTCGGGGAAGAAGGCCAGTGTTCACTCTGCTTGCCGGAGGGTGTCATCCGAGTTGTGGAGGAAGCCCTACCGGCGGCGATAGAGAGCGCTGGGTGCACCCGATTGCAAATTGTTGCTCATGTCGGCACCAATGACTCCTGCCGTCTGGGTTCAGAGGTAATCCTCAGTTCGTACAGGCGGTTGGCGGAGTTGGTGAAGGCGGAAAGCCTCGCTCGCGGGGTGGAATCAGAGCTAACTATTTCTAGTATCGTTCCCAGAACCGATCGCGGTCCTCTGGTTTGGAGCCGAGTGGAAGGCTTAAACCAGAGGCTCAGTCGATTCTGCGGAGATCTGGGGTGAAAATTTCTCGACCTCCGCTATCGGGTGGAGAGATGTAGGGTCCCCCTGAATAGGTCAGGCGTGCACTACACGCCGGAAGCGGCTACAAGGGTAGCGGAGTACGTGTGGAGTGCACATGGTTTTTTTTTTAGGTTAGAGAATTCCCTCCCTACGCCAGACAAGAAGCCTCCTGAGCCGCGGCAAGGTAGGAGTAGACAAAATGCAACAGGGAATAACAATTTTAATGTGCTAATAGTAAACTGCAGGATCGTCCACAGAAAGGTCCCAGAACTACTCTCATTAATAAACGGTCACAACGCCTATATAGTACTAGGGACAGAAAGTTAGCTGAAACCAGACGTAAACGGTAAGGAAATCCTAAACTCAGATTGGAATGTATACCACAGAGACAGGCTGGACAGTGAAGGGGAAGGCGTGTTTATAGCGATAAGAAGTGCAATAGTATCGAAGGAAATTGACGGAGATCCGAAGTGTGAAATGATTTGGGTGAAGGTCACTGTTAAAGCTGGCTTAGACATGGTAACTGGATGTCTTTATAGCGCCCCTGGCTCAGCAGCTGTTGTGGCTGAGCACCTGAAGGATAATTTGGAAAATATTTCGAGTAGATTTCCCCACCATGTTATAGTTCTGGGTGGAGATTTTAATTTGCCGGATATAGACTGGGAGACTCAAACGTTCATAATGGGTGGGAGGGACAAAGAATCCAGTGAATTGTTTAAAGTGCTTTTTCTGAAAACTACCTTGAGCAGTTAAACAGAGAACCGACTCGTGGCGATAACATATTAGACCTTCTGGTGACAAACAGACCCGAACTATTTGAAACAGTTAATGCAGAACAGGGAATCAGCGACCATAAAGCGGTTACGGCATCAATGATTTCAGCCGTAAATAGAAACATTAAAAAAGGTAGGAAGATTTTTCTGTTTAGCAAAAGTGACAAAAGGCATATTACAGAGTACCTGACGGCTCAACACAAAAGTTTTGTCTCAAGTACAGATAGTGTTGAGGATCAGTGGACAAAGTTCAAAACCATGGTACAATATGCGTTAGATGAGTATGTGCCAAGCAAGATCGTAAGGGATGGAAAAGAGACACCGTGGTACAACAACCGAGTTAGAAAACTGCTGCGGAAGCATAGGGAACTTCACAGAAAACATAAACATAGCCAAAGCCTTGTAGACAAACAAAAATTACGCGAAGCGAAATGTAGTGCGAGGAGGGCTATGCGAGGAGGCGTTCAATAAATTCGAAAGTAAAGTTCTATGTACTGACTTGGCAGTAAATCCTAAGAAATTCTGGTCTCATGTCAAAGCGGTAGGTGGATCAAAACAAAATGTCCAGACACTCTGTGACCAAAATGGTACTGAAACAGAGGATGACAGACTAAAGGCCGAAATACTAAATGTCTTCTTCCAAAGCTGTTTCACAGAGGAAGACTGCACTGTAGTTCCTTCTCTAGATTGTCGCACAGATGACAAAATGGTAGATATCGAAATAGACGACAGAGGGATAGAGAAACAATTAAAAGCGCTCAAAAGAGGAAAGGCCGCTGGACCTGATGGGATACCAGTTTTATTTTACACAGAGTACGCGAAGGAACTTGCCCCCCTTCTTGCAGCGGTGTACCGTAGGTCTCTAGAAGAGCGTAGCGTTCCAAAGGATTGGAAAACGGCACAGGTCATCCCCGTTTTCAAGAAGGGACGTCGAACAGATTTGCAGAACTATAGACCTATATCTCTAACGTCGATCAGTTGTAGATTTTGGAACACGTATTATGTTCGATATAATGACTTTTCTGGAGACTAGAAATCTACTCTGTAGGAATCAGCATGGGTTTCGAAAAAGGCGGACGTGTGAAACCCAGCTCGTGCTATTCGTCCACAAGACTCAGAGGGCCCTAGACACGGGTTCACAGGCAGATGCAGTGTTTCCTGTCTTCCGCAAGGCGTTCGATACAGTTCCCCACAGTCGTTTAATGAACAAAGTAAGAGCATATGGACTATCAGACCAATTGTGTGATTAGATTGAGGAATTCCTAGATAACAGAACGCAGCATGTCATTCTCATGGAGAAAAGTCTTCCGAAGTAAGAGTGATATGAGGTGTGCCGCAGGGAAGTGTCATAGGACCGTTGCTATTCACAATATACACAAATGATCGGGTGGATGACATCGCAAGTTCACTGAGGTTTTTGCAAATGATGCTGTGGTGTATCGAGAGGTTGTAAAAATGGAAAATTGTACTGAAATGCAGGAGGATCTGCATCGAATTGACGCATGGTGCAGGGAATGGCAATTGAATCTCAATGTAGACAAGTGTAATGTGCTGCAAATACATAGAAAGATAGATCCCTTATCATTTAGCTACAAAGTAGCAGGTCAGCAACTGGAAGCAGCTATTTCCATAAACCATCTGGGAGTACGCACTAGGAGTGTTTTAAAATGGAATGATCATATAAAATTGATCGTCGGTAAAGCAGATGCCAGACTGAGATTCATTGGAAGAATCCTAAGGAAATGCAATCCGAAAACAAAGGAAGTAGGTTGCAGTACGCTTGTTCGCCCACTGCTTGAATACTGCTCAGCGGTGTGGGATCCGTACCAGATAGGGTTGATAGAAGAGATAGAGAAGATCCAACGGAGAGCAGCGCGCTTCGTTACAGGATCATTTAGTATTCGCGAAAGCGTTACGGAGATGATAGATAAACTCCAGTGGAAGATTCTGCAGGAGAGACGCTCAGTAGCTCGGTACGGGCTTTTGTTAAAGTTTCGAAACATACCATCACCGAAGAATCATGCAGTGTTTTGCTCCCTCCTACGTATATCTCGCGAAGAGACCATGAGGATAAAATCAGAGAGATTAGAGCCCACACAGAAGCATACCGACAATCCTTCTTTCCACGTACGAGACTGGAATAGAAGGGAGAACCGATAGAGGTACTCGGGTACCCTCCGCCACACACCGTCTGGTGGCTTGCGGAGTATGGATGTATATGTAGATGTAGATTCGCTAATGATGTTGCTATCCTGAGGGAAGTGAAGAACAGGACATTTTGAATGGAATGAACTGTCTAATGAGTGCAGAATACTGATTGAGAGTACATGAGGTTAAGGAATTCTGCTATCTAGACAGCAAAGTAGCCCACTGAGGACAGACCTGGTAAAAAAAGACATTTGTGTCCAAGAGAAGTCTTCTAGTACCAAACATAAGTATTAATCTGAGGAAGAACTTTCTTAAAATATGCGTTTGGAGCGCAGCATTGTATGGCACTGACACAAGAAATGTGGGAAAACCGAAACGAAAGAGATTAGAAGCATCTGAGATGCAGTCCAACAAAAGAAAGTTTAAAATGAGGTGGACAGATAAGGTAAGGAATGAGAAGGCTCTCCGCAGAATCGGCGATGAAACAGAGTACCTGGAAAACTCTGTCAAGAAGAAGGGGCAGGATGATAGGACGTCTGCTAAGACGTCCACGAATAAAGTACATGGTACTGTATGGAGCTATAGAGGGTAAAAACAACAGAGGCAGACAGAGATTGAAATGCATACAGCGCATAATTGAGGATGTAGGTCGCAGTTGTTGTTTTGAGATCCAAGGGTTGGCATAAGGGAGGAATTTGTGGCGGGCTGCACTAAACTAATCCTAAGACTTATGACAAAAAATTGCTTTTAACAAATTGTCAACAAGTTTCTAGGTATCTATGATGACGTTGATCATGAGAATATGGTAAGATTCCGTTTGGTAACTTTGAAACATTGGATGCCTCAAAAAACTTGAAGCTGCACATCCTGGTCTCCCATGTCAGCTATTTTCCAAAAAATCTCGATGCTGTGAGTGAGGCACAGGGAGAAAATAACCATCACAGTATTAAACAAGTAGAGCGGAGGTATGAAGGTCGATGGGACATCAGCATGCTATTTGAGTACTGTTGGATGACGCGCTGGAAGTGTCCTCAGGCAGTACATCGAAGAAAAGGTTCGAAACGAAGCTTTGAGGAAGGATAACGAGAGAGATTTATGCCTCGATATTAGTACTGAAAAATACTTCGTTATACTGTTAGGAGAGTTTTATTTTAACATGTTTCTGAACAAAGTTTTTTTAATGTATTTGTTTAGCGTGAATTTTCTGGATCGTCATCACTACTTCATGCACAAATATTGTATTGTAGAAATGAACCCTTGCCATTCCTGAACTTAACTCGCAAAGAAACATTACAATTACCTAGGCGTATCTTACAAAAATTGCAGCGTTCATACAATTTGTAGACCTGCGTAATTTTTCAACTGCATAATTTGTCAATTGCGTTTTCTTATGCGTCTACAACCACTGCCCACATATAAATATGGTAGTCCTGTAGTGCTACTTGAGTATGACAAAGGACTGCACACTGTACAGAACGCTTAGAGGACAACTGGGCGTAATATCTCATAATTGGTGATGATTTGAATACAGTCCTCTTAGCGTTATATAATGTTTAATTGAGATAATATATCGTTGTAAGCTTTTCAGGATAATTTGCAATTCATTTTTACCGATATTGTGCCTATTTTATAGCGTTCTTTGGTGGTTCATTCAAAAAACAAACGAAAGTAAAAAATCAACATTATTTTTGTGGACTTACATTGACCATTGCTTCAAAAATGCTGGTTCAACCCACGTCTGTACATCCCAATTAAGTTTTACGTGATTTCCTTAAATCTGCTAAGACAAATTCTGTGAACTTTCCTTTTAAAGGGCTCAGCTGATTTCCTTATCCATTCTTCCTAATTAGAGCCTCTGCTTCGTCTATAATGACCTGTTCGTTGACGGGATGTTTAAGTGTAATCGCCTTTCCTTTTTTTGTCCATTGAATGTATGTGTCACATGAAGTTTAAATGCTGGTGATTATCACATTTACCAGTTACCGACTACACTGTCGAGAATAATAATGGTAAACCGTAGAAACGCCTTCATCAAAGAACGTTGATCTTCTTCAATGTGGCGAATAACTGATTTCAAAGCGATCCTATTTGACACGATAAAACTGATATTTGTGGTGATTTCTTCGAAGACATTCCGTACAGGATATAAATGTTTCGGGTTGCCTCCACTGCCTTCAACCATCCATCGAATCCAAAGAGAAGGAAATGTCACATACTGAAGACATCTATCCATCTTACGCTGCGTTTCCTAACGGGTAAACAACACTCCCTACAAACTTCCAAACATGGAGCATGCAAGTCAATGTCAGAAAAACGTTCGAACCTCAAATAAAAGTATTAGTTGCTAAATACACTTCAGAAAGAAAATTACACACGTCTTACCGTGGTAAGACCATTGTGCAGCAGGAGTGGTGCATTGTCAAAAGAGAACAAATGTTCCGGGTGTCCTAAAGTCGCAGTTCTCCTGCGGTAAGGATAACTGGTGCATGCCTGTGTGAGAATGAAGTGGCCATGCAGCTATACGTCTTCATCGTCGGAAAGAGATGAAGTATGCGATATAGTAAGATTATTGTGCGTAAAACGTAAAAATTGAACACAGATTCACCGTGAAATTGCTGCGGTGTACGCACCAAATGCGATGTCGCTTCTAGCCGTACTGAAAAATGCCAACAATTTGACTAAGGACGCACAGACGCTCATGATCACGATGGCGTATTTAATCTGGTGTTCTCCTGGCTATTTTTTATTGATGGCCATATTAAAAGTTCGATGTACTTACGTGGCTTCTTTCTTGTTACGTTCTACCAGTGGAAGAAGACTAAATAATCTATGATCCATGTTAAATAAGTTTACTTTTTCCCCGAACTAAACGTCGCTGATTTACTTCTGGCAGAAATTAATCAAAGATAAAAAAACGTATTTCATTTTACGATTTCATAGACCTGGGCTTGTCAAACTGAAATGTACTTTGGTTATACAGGGTGTTTCAAAATGAATAAACCCGTTTTAAGGTTTTGTAGCAAATATTACATTCACTTTACAATTATAAATAATACACTAAATGAAAGAGAAACACAAACAGTTTTTCTTACAATTGCTCAGTGTGAACACCAATCACACATCGAGTCGATAGGCTAGTTGTTCCGCAATCTTGATCAATGTGACAGGAGTGAATGTTACAATAACACTGTTTCTAAA
This sequence comes from Schistocerca gregaria, assembly GCF_023897955.1. Classification (NCBI taxonomy): domain Eukaryota; kingdom Metazoa; phylum Arthropoda; class Insecta; order Orthoptera; family Acrididae; genus Schistocerca; species Schistocerca gregaria. Next base: position 226,539,574 of record NC_064926.1, read on the forward strand.
GTCGGGTAGATCAGTTGTTATCGGGGGCACATACACATGACCGCGTCAGATCGTGTGTGAAAGTGGAGGTCATGCATAAAATGCTGCGTCAACCGGTCCCTTGCTCCCAATCCACCGGTCGGATGCAACGTCGTTTAACCAGTCGCGTTCTGAGTTATGTCAGTGAGGCAGCGCACCATCTTGCTCCCAAATAAAGAGGTGTTGTTCAGCTTCTTCCCATTGAGGCACGGGCCATAGCTGTAGCACATCAAGATAAGAAACAAATTGAGGTTTCATATAACAAGTTTTGAATTCCACTTTAAATAAAACTGAAACACTTTCCTAGTTAACTTTTCTTCATATAGCGTCTTCGTGACATAGGAAGGTTGTTTTTCAGAAATTAAAGTTTTCGGTCCTTTTAATCTCTTATATTTTTACAACTCAAGATACTTATCACTCATACGAGCTATAATTGTACCAAAATGAACACTCAATGTGCAAACCAGGTGATCGAAAAAAATGAGCTAACAGAATGATCTGAACAAAGTGAGGGCGAGAGTGACCCTATTAGAGAATATTATCAAGCAGCTGCACATTTGCTTATAATTAATCTAAAATGTGTACTCTTTTACCGATAGAGCCAGTAAAGAGACAAATGCTTATAGTAATGACTAATCGTAAACCTTAACCCACTTCTGAAAATATTCGAATGCTATTTGACTCTTTCGGGAGCGTAACATTACAGGTGACATGTCAGATGACAATCTGATGACTCTTGCAAGCGCTTGTTTTCAGGATGTTACTGAGGAAGACTGAAAAGGTTACTGCAAAAAGGTACAACAGCTTCAGGAAGAGTACTGGAGGCATGACGGTGAGATGGAAATAGCCACAGACAACCTCATTGTCGACGTCGGCACTTCAGATACCCAGTGACGAATCAGAGAAAACGATTACGTGTGAATGTGGAACTGTTAGTGCTTCTGTATTATTGGAAGCTTCAGCAAAATTGGCCTGTTGTATTCTCGTTTTATTATACATTTGTGTTGGATATTATTATAGCTTTGCTGAAATGTGTGGCACCCAGTAAACTTAAAAAATAAACAGTAAGTTAGAATCTTCCATTCCTGTTGTTGTTGTTGTGGTCTTCAGTCCTGAGACTGGTTTGATGCAGCTCTCCATGCTACTCTATCCTGTGCAAGCTTCTTCATCTCCCAGTACCTACTGCAACCTACATCCTTCTGAATCTACTTAGTGTATTCATCTCTTGGTCTCCCTCTATGATTTTTACCCTCCACGCTGCCCTCCAATACTAAATTGGTGATCCCTAGTTGCCTCAGAACATGTCCTACCAACCGATCCCTTCTTCTGATCAAGTTGTGCCACAAACTTCTCTTCTCCCCAATCCTATTCAATACATCCTCATTAGTTATGTGATCCACCCATCTAATCTTCAGCATTCTTCTGTAGCACCACATTTCGAAAGCTTCTATTCTCTTCTTGTCCAAACTATTTATCGTCCATGTTTCACTTCCATACATGGCTGCACTCCATACAAATACTTTCAGAAACGACTCCCTGACACTTAAATCTATACTCGATGTTAACAAATTTCTCTTCTTCAGAAAAGCTTTTCTTGCCATTGCCAGTCTACCTTTTATATCCTCTCTACTTCGACCATCATCAGTTATTTTACTCCCCAAATAGCAAAACTCCTTTACTACTTTAAGTGTCTCATTTCCTAATCTAATTCCCTCAGCATCACTCGACTTAATTCGACTACATTCCATTATCCTCGTTTTGCTTTAGTTGATGTTCATCTTATACCCTCCTTTCAAGACACTTTCCATTCCGTTCAACTGCTCTTCCAAGTCCTTTGCTGACTCTGACAGAATTACAATGTCATCGGCAAACCTCAAAGTTTTTATTTCTTCTCCATGGATTTTAATATCTACTCCGAATTTTTCTTTTGTTTCCTTCACTGCTTGCTCAATATACAGATTGAATAACATCGGGGAGAGACTACAACCGTGTGTCACTCCCTTCCCTACCACTGCTTCCCTTTCATGTCCCTCGACTCTTATAACTTCCATCTGGTTTCTGTACAAATTGTAAATAGCCTTTCGCTCTCTGTATTTTACCCCTGCCACCTTTAGAATTTGAAAGAGAGTATTCCAGTCAACATAGTCAAAAGCTTTCACTAAGTCTACAAATGCTAGAAACGTAGGTTTGCCCTTCCTTAATCTAGCTTCTAAGGTAAGTCGTAGGGTCAGTATTGCCTCACGTGTTCCAACATTTCTACGGAATCCAAACTGATCTTCCCTGAGGTCGGCTTCTACTAGTTTCTCCATTCGTCTGTCAATAATTCGCGTTAGTATATTGCAGCTCTGATTTATTAAACTGATAGTTCGGTAATTTTCGCATTCAATTTTCCATTCCTAGTGTTGTAAATTGTTCTTTTATCTACTTCTATTTCTGCATTTATTTTGATAAGGTGACTGCTAACGTAGGACGTTAATGTCTTTATTTAATATGTCAGTACAAACAGTTATATCAATTGCGATAGCATAAAGCATTTAATTGACGATTGACTCTGTCCTACACATAGCTGTTTTCGTTAAAGTTTAAGAAACACATTTGTGTTGCCCGCACTGCGCGCTTGCAGTACATGAGGACGGAGCTCGTTCCCCTTCTCACCCATCAGCAGCACTAGTGTTCGCTCCCTGTTCCCCGCACCCCTCGTTGGGAGATGCAAAGTAATAGTTCGCGTATACTAACATCCTTAGTAAATAATTTGTACAATGCTACAATATATAATGCTACCTGTGGCCGATGGCAATGCACGAGCAACATCACAAAATACCCGTTGTAATGGTTTTGTAGGAATGAGAGGATGTAGCAACATTCTGTCTTTTGCATGTTATGCAGGTTCTTAATACAGTACGTAACCTTCTCTTCAAGTATGGATAATAATAGTGCCGATACATTATGGCTGTACACTTTTCAGACCCGAAATGTCCCCAAGTGTTATGAGTAAACCAAATGAAACTTAAAAGATACTGCAAAGGGATGCAAACTTTCCATGTATTAACCACATCTCTACTCTTGTTGAATAGTACATCAGCATACAGTTTGTACTTGCCTGCAACAACTGGATAATTGTCTTGAAGTAAAATCTGCTTAATTTTACTCCACTGAGGATCTTATCTCGTAAACTTGACATGTTCCTACACATGTTTAGGTTTTGTAACGGAAATGGGGTGTTTTTAACTAGTAAGACTTTGAAACTGGATAACAACTCTATTATTCCACAAAGTTGACTTAGACCTTGTAGAAGTCTTGAAAGAACATCTGGCACGATATGGTCCTTTCCTTTTACATGGATTTTTTCTAAGCCAGAACTTTGCAATACCAATGTCCATATGGCATGCCTCGAATGGAGTAGTCGATATGATAATAAAAAGCTACTGATTGGTGGTCACAGTACACTTAAGTTCGTTTCCCATACACGAAAGAGTTAAATTTTTCGAAAGCCCATTTTATAGAAAGTACTTTCAATTCTGTACAGTATAGCCCCTCTTGCAGATGGACAAAATCTGGCTGAAAAAACCTATCATTCTTATCTTCTGTTGCTAATCATTTTAGTTACTTGAAAAAAGCAAGCACCTAATCCTGCTAGCAGCACATCGGCAGCCAGTCAAAAATCCTCTCATATTTGGGTGATGCAAAATATCTAATTCTGGTAAGGAAGTTTTTATCTCTTCATAACCTTCTGCACATTATGGTGACCAATACTGTGGCTTGCTCTGCAGTAGTAAACTCAACACAAGATCATTGTTCAACAATGGAATGGGCACGAATTGACAGAAAAAAATGCAAGGCCCAAAAATGATTTTAGCTGTTCCTTGACAGTGGAATGTGGGAAATTCCTCGTTAGGAACTGGTTTTATTCCTAATGATGCTATAATATGACCTAAAAACTTAATTTGATTCTTACCAAAGTTAGATATCATCAGGTTTGTGGTAACACCATATCCTGTAAACTTTTCAAATACTCTTTTCAGTAATTCAGGGTGTTCTTGTAACGTTTCTGTGGCGATTAATACATCATCTACATCGAGAGTAACTTTATCAAGCAGCTCTGATAACAATACAGTAACCAGCGGTGCGATAGAAATACCTCCACTCACGTTTAGAGCAAACAGCTTTACTCGAAACTGATAGCTCCTACCAGAGAATATGAAGGCTGGGTGTTTCCTGGATTCTGTATCTATTCCGACCTGCCAGTACAAGTATTATTAAGTCTACATCTACATCTACATGATTACTCTGCAATTCACATATAAGTGCTTGGCAGAGGGTTCATGGAACCACAATCATACTATCTCTCTGCCATTCCACTCCCGAACAGCGTGCGGGAAAAACGAACACCTAAACCTTTCTGTCCGAGCTCTGGTTTCTCTTATTTTATTTTGATGATGATTCCTACCTATGTAGGTTGGGCTCAACAAAATATTTTAGCATTCGGAAGAGAAAGTTGGTAACTGAAATTTCGTTAATAGATCTCGCAGCGCAGAAAAAACGTCTTTGCTTTAATGACTTCCATTACAGCTCGTGTATCATATCTGTCACACTCTCTCCCTTATTACGTGATAATAAAAAACGATCTGCCCTTTTTTGCACCCTTTCGATGTCCTCTGTCGATCCCACCTGGTAAGGATCTCACATCGCGCAGCAATATTCTAACAGAGGACGAACGAGTGTAGTGTAAGCTGTCTCTTTAGTGGACTTGTTGCATCTTCTATGTGTCCTGCCAATGAAACGCAACCTTTGGCTTGCCTACCCCACAATATTATCTATGTGGTCTTTCCAACTGAAGTTGTTCGTCATTTTAACACCCAGGTACTTAGTTGAATTGACAGCCTTGAGAATTGTACTATTTATCGAGTAATCGAATTCCAACGGATTTCATTTGGAACTCATGTGGATCACCTCACACTTTTTATTATTTAGCGTCAACTGCCACCTGCCACACCATACAGCAATCTTTTCTAAATCGCTTTGCAACTGATACTGGTCTTCGGATGACCTTACTAGATGGTAAATTACAGCATCATCTGCGAACAACCTAAGAGAACTGCTCAGGTTGTCAGCCAGGTCATTTATATAGACCAGGAACAGCAGAGGTCCCAGGACGCTTCCCTGGGGAACACCTGATATCACTTCAGTTTTACTCGATGATTTGCCTTCTGTTACCACGAACTGCCACCTTCCTTATAGGAAATCACGAAATACAGTCGCAACGGTGTCAAAAGCTTTCCGGAAATCTAGAAATACGGAATTAATTTGAGATCCCCTGTCGATAGCGGCCATTACTTCGTGCGAATAAAGAGCTAGCTGCGTTGCCCAAGAGCGATGTTTCCTGAAGCCATGCTGATTACGTATCAATAGATCGTTCTCTTCGACTTAATTCATAATGTTTGAATACAGTATATGCTCCAAAACTCTACTGAAAACCGACGTCAATTATGTAGGTCTGTAGTTCGATGGATTGCTCCTACTACCCTTCTTAAACACTGGTGCGACCTGCGCAAATTTCCAATCTATACGTACAGATCTATAGTTGAGCGAGCGGTTGTATATGATTGTTAAGTAGAGAGCTATTGTATCAGCGTAATCTGAAAGGAACCTAATCGGTATACAATCTGGACCTGAAGAATTTCCCGTATCAAGGGATTTGAGTTGCTTTGCACCCCTAACGTATCTACTTCTAAGAAACTCATGTTCGTGTTTCAAATTCTGGAATATTCCATTCGTCTTCCCTGGTGAAGGAATTTCGGAAAACTGTAGATTAAGTATTCCACTCTGCAGAATTTGTGTAATAGATCCTCTAAGTTTTCCAGTTGCATCTGGACAGATACAGTTTTTGTGTTAATGTCCCACACATCCAAAACCAAGAAAATACTACCATCTGACTTGATCACAGAGAGTAATGGACTACTGTACAAAGAATTTGCCAGCTCAATGATCTGTCCGTCTAAGATTTTGCGAATCTCTTTGGTCACTGCTTCTTTTTTGGAAAAAATTACAGGGAAAGAAGACTGACAGAAGGTCCTATGTGGGTCAACTTCCAAATGGCACATGTAACCTTTTTGTAATTCCAGGCTTATCGTGAAATTCCTTCACATAACTATTGAACAGATTTTGAAGTTCCTTTTGTTGCTCCTCTAGTAGATACATGGATTCAGGCATTTTCTTAGTTCTGAAATCTATACCTCCTTCCCATTATGGGCATCACACAAACTGAATTTATGTCAATTAGCTGGCATAATTTGTGTTGAGATTCTGACATTTTCACGAGGTCTAGGCTTATATTGTTACCTTTACTTTCTAAAACTGATATTCCTGCCTAAGGCTTATCTCTGGCACATGAAATCCCAAACTCAAATACATGAGACCGATAATATATTCAATATCAAGAAGGTGCTTTTGAGTACTTCCTTCTGGATTACGACATTGACCTGTATTTGAAACTTTACAGTCTGTGACTGCCCCCCAAAAGCTCCAATAACATGAAATTTCCAAACAGGGAAAATCGGAATCTTACTTTTTAAACTGAGCTGCTTGTACAAATTAGATCTCGTAACGAAAGTAGTAACTCCAGTATCTAAAATTATATATATATTTAACCTGGCAAGATTAGGGCCATGAGGCCCTCTCTTACATCCAACCAGGCATTCTACTTATTTTACAGTCATATGTTTTAGTAGGCATTTAAACAACATCTAATACAAAAAGTGAGATAAACAATTAGAAAGGTACACCTCGAAAAATACATTATTGAAGAGAAAGATTTTAGATAGGAGTGCTGGCAGCAGGGAGTATGAGGGAGACTCACGGTGAAGGGAGGAGAAGAATAGAGATACATGATGAAACATAATTAAGGAAAATATAAAGGAAAAGGAGACTGCGTAGCTAATAGAGATAGATGAAGAGGAAGGCATCTCAGGAGCAAGATAGGAGACGCTAGCTTTGCTATTTGACAGATGAGAGGGTTGGCCTTGCACATTAATTTTGTGGAGAATTTTATGCGGATGATAGTAGGAAATGCTTCAACTTCTTCTTAAAAGCAACAGGAGATTGAATTTTCCTCAAGGTAAGGGGCAGTTTGTTCCAGAGGCGGACAGCGGCAACTGAGAATGAGTTTGCAAAAGTTTTTGTTTTGTGAGTGGGCACAGTTAGGATACCAGATAAGAGTGACCTCGTGTTTCGATTATGATGGCATGACAGGTTTTTAATCTCTGAAGCTAGGTACTGGGGTGCTTGCGCGATGATGAGTCGGTGAAGTAGACATAGAGTGTGGTAGTCACGCAGTTTGTCCGGCCGCAGCCCCTAGCTCGGAGTATGAAGCACTGACATGATCATATCGGCGAATGTTGCAGGTGTAACGCACACAGGCATTCATGGTTAGCTCTAGCCGTCTTTTGTTTTCACTACTCATGCCTTGTTGAATCACATCACAATAGTGGAGGTTCGGTAGAACGAGTGCTTGCACGAGCTGGCGTTTCAAGTCCTGTGGGAATATGTTCCGAAACTTTTTGAGAGCATAGAGACAAGCAGACGTCTTTCGGCACACTGCAACTGTATTCTCCGCCCAGTTGAGATGCTCGTCCAAAGTTACACCCAAGTTCTTCACTGTTTTCTGATATGGTATTGGAGTACCTTCGAGCAGAATAGGAGGTAGCCGTTTGCGGAAATCTGAACTTATTAATTTCTGATGGGCTATTAAGATTACTTGCGTCTTTTTTGCATTTAATTTAAGCCCCAGGTTTTTCGCCCATGTCACTACTGAAGACAGATCATCATTCATCAGAGCGATTGCAGTGTTTACGTCTTCAGGTCTGACGCTTAGGTTGAGCTGGAGGTCGTCGGCATAGAAATGATGTTTACAGGAGGACAAAACCGACGAAATATCGTTGACATGTAAAGAAAACAAAAGTGGTCCTAAGACTGATCCTTGTGGCACACCCAAAGAAACATGTTTCCATGAAGATTTTTCATTTGCGCAGACAACACATTGCTGTCTGTCTTTTAAGTAGCTTTCAAACCATCTCATGGCACTATCAGAGAAATTAAGCTGTTGCATTTTTCTGAGTAATATGTCAAAGTTAACAGTGTCAAAAGCTTTGCTGAAGTCCAGTAGCGTCAGTATTGTTGCCTTTCGATTGTCATCAGTTACTTTAATTAGAGCAGTGTTTGTGCTGTGATGTTTACGGAAACCGGATTGAAATTTGTCATATAGACTGAATTCATGCAAGTGTTCAGTGATTTGGTCATAAACAATATATTCAAGTGCTTTGGAAACAGCAGGCAGTATGCTAATTGGTCGGTAATCACTAGGCAGTTGCGGGTTTTCGATCTTAGGGATGTGTCGAATTATGCTTCTTTTCCATGCAGTGGGGTATATTCCGTTCACGAGGGAAAAATTAAATATGTCAGTTAAGACAGGTACTAAGATATCGGCAACATTCTTAATCATGGTTATACCTATACTGTCGTTGCCTATTGCATCAGAAGAGATTCTCATTATTGCTTTTCTTGCCGTATTTGTTGTTACATGTTTTAGATGGAAGGTATGGTTGTTAGTTATCCTGTTTGGGGATTCTTGTGGACGGTAATTATCAGCCGTGCTGGTATTCAGAGGTGCAGAGAAGAATTCATTTAATTCGTTAGCTGACACACGAAAAGTAGTTTCCGATTTTGCCTTTCCGACCCCCAAGCTACGGAGATTCTTCCATAGAGTCGTGGGTGTCAGATCGCTGCATACAAGGGAGCGAGCGTGCCTGATTTTGGCATTGCGAATGCATTGTTTCACTGTGTTCCGTAGCTTTCTATATTCTTCGAAACGCTCGGGTTTCGGATCTGCCTTGAAACGCCTGTGGGCAGCATCCCTATTAGTCATCATTTGACGTAATTCAGCTGTCAGCCATGGAGCAGGAGATTTTCTTACACGGACTGTGCACACAGGTGCATGTTTGTCATAGAGGGCAGTGAGTTTATCACCAAGTTCATTAATTTTGCCGTCGATTGTAGGTTCTCTGATTATTTGATGCCATGAGATTTCTGAGCAATCGGCTGTTAGAGCGTCAAGGTCAATACGTTTCATGTTCCTACAAGTTATGTAACGCGATTTGAACCTTGGGGGCTGCACAGAGTAGGCCAGGAATATTACATCATGTGCTGAGAGGCCAGGGGCCGATGATTGACCAACATCTCTTACTCTGTCAGTCTGTTTCGTTGCGATCACGTCTATAAGAGTATGACTGTGCGCCGTATGGTGTGTAGGTTGTAATGGAAGAATGTTCATACTATTGCAACTAAACAATCTTCTTAGGTTTATTGCGGAGGGAGTGTCTCTTAGCAGGTCTGTGTTCAAGTCACCCATTACGATGACATGTTCGTATTGACACTGAAGTGAATGTAATTCCGACTGGAAGGAACTCATTGAGCTTATTTTTGGCGGCTTGTACACGACGCCAGTCAAGAATTTCCGACTTTGTATGTTTATTTCAATGAACATGAATTCAGCCTCTTTTTCTTCAGCAGGATTTGACGTACATAAGACTTTCGCTTTGAGATCTGTTCGTATATATGCGCCGACCCCGCCACCTCGCTTTTTTGATCTGTCTGCCCTAAGAAATGTGTACCCTGGGAGATGAATAGATGCCGAGGATATGTGTGGTTTCAACCACGTTTCGGATAAGAGGATTACGTGGTAGTTTAGTTGGTTGAAGAGGAGGCTAAGTTCTTCGTAATGCGCAGGTAAAGACTGAATGTTGCAGTGAGCTGCTAAAAGCTCGGACGCGTTCCGCTGAGCAGACTGGAGTAGGGTGGCAGACTGGTTTGTCCCTTTGTTAGGCACTATCTGCTGCGAGGGGCACTGGCCGGTGTTTCTGCCAAGTGACATATTACAGGGGTGTCCGAGATTTTGCGCGCCCTGTTTGTGACTCCGCGAGTGCCGAAAGAAAGGCGACTGCAAGAGATTTCCTGAGGTTGCGGGAGTATAGAAAATGGATTAGTGGTATTCGGTGCAGGGAGAATATGACCAAAATGGTGACGGCTGTGTGTCACTGAGTATCCTATGTCGTAAAAGGAAAAATGTAATTAGAGTATTTGAAACAGCTTAGGGTGGAAATAAGGGAAAGGGGAGTAATTTAAGAGGCCGATGCTGCCAGCAGAGAGAAGTAAGCTTAATATTTAATAGAGTATCGTAGGAAGCTAGAATTAAATTGAAATTTACTAGAGTGATACTGGTAGTGATTATCGTAGGAAGCTACAATTAGATTTAAATTTGCTAAAGTTATACTGATAGTGATTTTTGTTATGAACAATTTAAACCGAAGAGATGGTTGACTAATGAACTAAAGGAGAGACTAATAATTGCAATAGAACTATTACAGAATGGAAGAGAATAAACTGAGAAAATGAAAAAAGTTTTAGCAGTAACTAAAACTAAGCAATAGCTACAGCTAAAGACACATAAAAATAGTAAAAAGTTAATACAGTTACAAAAACAATTAGTTGAAGGTACAAATAATTAAAAAGTTAATACAGTTACAAAAACAATTAGTTGAAGGTACAAATAATTAAAAAGTTAATACAATTACAAGACTATATCTGAGTATAGGACTGTTAAAATTTGCAAATGGTGTTAAGTTTGACTTTTGGCTCGAGTAGGTTCACTTAATACTATTTAGTTCTGTCATGTTTGTGACTGTCTTCTTTCCAGCTGCAGTCTTAATGATTACTCTGCCATCCTGAGTCCACACATTCTGAAGACTGAAATGGGATATGGCACTGTTTACAATCTTTAGCCACTCGTGTGTCAGATCTTCCCTTATTGTAATCCCTGTCCTTGCTAACTTCTTCTTCAGGGTAAAGATCTCAGCCCTTTTTCGGTACGACACAAATTTAATTATTATTGGACGAGGTTTGGTAGCACCTGGTAGTTTTCGTCCCACCCGGTGGCTCCTGTCAATGTCTGCCTTGGTCACTTCGACGCCTAATTTTTCACTCGCAACCTGTATAAGCAGGTTGTCCGTGTCTTCTTCTTTATTTTCTGCTACTCCAAACAGTCGTAGACTATTTCGCCTTTGGTACTGTTCTAGCTCGTCTGTGGCGGCAGATAGTTTCACTTCCAACTCTCGTGCCTTTTTCTCGTATTCAGACACAGACTTTTTTAGTGCTGTAATTTCGGCAGTATTGGCCTCAACAGTTTCACGCATTTTGGCCAATACTGCTGCCGTTACAGTATCTGATATGGTGCCTGCTATCAGATCGAGATTGTTTTTACATTCCTACCAGTTTCTATCATCGTCTCCCTCATTCTCTGCGATCAGCCTCGGGAGGCAAAGATTGCTCATTTTCAGTTTTCCATATGGGCCTGTGCGTCACGGGATTCTTCCGTAACGTCTACTTTGTGTATACTACGACCGATTTGTGGCCACGATTTTGAGGTGCTTGGGATCGGTGACATGCTATTACCCTGGCAATTGTTGTTGCATTTGTAAATGCGGTTCAGTAACGACAGCAGCAGCAGAAAGCTGCCAAGAACCCTGATTGCAATTTTGGTGCCATTGTTTATTCACGTTTCGATTATTAAGGTGATAATTCCCATTGTTATAGTGACCATTATATTTTCTTTTGCGGCTGTTATCGTTACGTTGTTGGTACCGATTTGAATTACGTTTCTATAGGACTGGAAGCTCTGGATAAAGTTATGGGTATAGCCAGCTGATATGCAACGTTTTCATTTCCGTTCCCATTTCCATTTCCATGGCCATTTTTATTTCGGTCATAATTATTATTATTCATATTCTATTTACGACCATTATCACGGTTCTGATTATTTTCCCTAGAACTTCCACGAAATTTGTTATTATTCCAATTTCCGTTTATTTGTTTGACGTCGTCTTGAATCAAACCAAGGATATTAACTACCGGTATCTGGCACGTAAATCAATTTCTCTCCAATATTGAGAAGTATGTTGGCTTTCAATTTTCGCAGTACTTCGCGAGGTGAAATACATTCGCCCCAGTAGCGTTTTTTATTAATGTAGCGCTCGTAATATTTCAGTAAGCTACCTTTCTTGGAACTGTAGTATTCACTACTATAAACGTCTTCTCTCAACATTTCTTGTTTGCTAGCAGACGAAAATTTCGCAATTATCATGCGTTCTAAATTTTCGTACGTATCAGACAAATCCATAACTTCAATTACCCATAAGGCAGCATCGCCGATTACGTGCGACACAATAAACTGTTCTTTATGATGTTCGTTTCAGATAATGGGAAGGCGTTCCTAACTACTATCTGATGTGGGATATGCTTCTCTGAAGAACATCCATGCCCGGGGTTAGGATTCGAACCTACGACCGTAGCGGTCGCGCAGTTCCAGACTGAAGCGCCTAGAACCGCTCGGCTGCTACTAAGGCTGGTAACCTTTGATACGTCCTATTTATTTCAGCCAAATCGTTACGAACCTGATGTAAGTCGCCAAAGACCTTTTTATCTCTTCCCGAGAGTTTTGTATCTCGCTGTGCTTTCCTTTTTCTTTCCTTTTCATCCTGTATCTTTTCACTTTCTTTAGCTTTCTCCACTAGTTCAGCGAGTAATCGCTTATCCCTTTCTTCCTGTCTCTTTCTCCTTTCTCTCCCTTCTGTGTAGGTTCAGCGAGTAGCCGCTTATCACTTTCTTCCTGTGTTTCGCTTAATCTCATTAGAAGAGCCTTAAACCGATCAGAAGCCTTCTGCCAGCTAGGTACTTCGTCTGATTTTGCAACTGATTCTATGCGTTTCTCAGTCTTGTGATAGAACGTTGTCTGAATTAGGGTCACAATGTTTAACAACCGAGACAGAATTACCTGACACAAAGGTATTGACTCTGTTAACTGTGGCATAGGTACGCTCGCTGTTTCATTATGATCAAAATCTGCAAAATTTTTTGTGATCCGAGATCTGTAAGTATATCGGCATGCACCCTCCCTCTTCTGGTTCTAACCATTGCCATATGAACACGACAGCCTTAGATGCTATCCTGGTAAGTGCAATGAACTACCGTCAAAAATCCCAATAAACTCTCTCAAGAAATCTATTCCATATCGATGTAAACACACATCTAACTACTTAGCCTTGAATTAATTACTAGTCAACATTACTGGACTACTCTCATCAAGATGAAGATGCTATTCAGAACGCCAAGTTTTGAAATACCAGCCTATCTATCTTTCGTAGTCGGATTCTTCCTCCTCTCTGCAGTGAGACGAATTTCGTCTCTGCTGCTATGGTAAGATTAGAATCAAAGTCTTCTCCGTCGTACACTACTGGCCATTAAAATTACTACACCAAGAAGATGACGTACTACAGACACGAAATTTAACCGACAGGAAAAATATGATGCGATATGCAAATGATTAGCTTTTCAGAGCATTCGCACAAGGTTGGCGCTGGTGACGACACCTACAACGTGCTGACATGAGGAAAGTTTCCAACCGATTTCTCATACACAAATAACAGTTGATCGGCGTTGCCTGGTGAAACGTTGTTGTGATGCCCCGTGTAAGGAGGAGAAATGCTTACCATCACGTTTCCGACTTTGATAAAGGTCGGATTGTAGCCTATCGACATTGCGGTTTATCGTATCGCGACATTGCTGCTCGCGTTGGTCGAGATCCAATGACTGTTAGCAGAATATGGAATCGGTGGGTTCAGGAGGGTAATGCGGAACGCCGTGCTGGATCCCAGCGGCCTCGTATCACTAGCAATCGAGATGACAGGCATCTTACCCGCATGGCTGTAACGGATCGTGCAGCCACGTCTCGATCCCTGAGTCAACAGATGGGGACGTTTGCAAGACAACAACTATCTGCACGAACAGTTCGCCTGATCTGCCAGGGACTTGTGGATTACCCATAAACATGCAGATGTTGATCTGAGTCCCCACATTTAAATTTACAGTTTCATATGCTTGCAGATACCGTAGTTCAATGTGTCCCAACTGTATTAATTATCAAAGTTTTCCCTAATTTTCTGATATATACATTGACAATTTAGCATAAAGGTGTGGATAAAACTACGATTGGTATCTCAAAACATTCGTGTTTCCATATTCTTTAAGACAACACCTCAACCACGAATATGAATCCAGTAGTTGCCAGAAATGAAGAATATAAGTGAAGAGATTTGCTTTTAATGTCTGTGGGAGATACACATTCGGACTCAGGACTTGCTTCATCTTCCATTTGAAGAGAAAAAAGGGAAAAATAATACTTTAGGCCAAAAGTTTTTGCCTAGAAGGATAATCAGACAACGAGATTCAACAGCTTCGGAGACTAAAAGTGCTGATCTTAGCTTCTGCTAATGGATTAGAAAACGAACGTGTATAAAAACAACAACGGTACTTACAAAGGAAGAAATTAAGTTACAGGTAACGAATAATTTTACGATTTTATGGACGTATGAGAATGCGGACACAGTGCGGAACAGTCAAGTAGAACTTTTAACTAAATGGTCGTTTAAGATAGTTATAAAGATAATGATGTTGTTGTTGTGGTCCTCAGTCCTGAGACAGGTTTGATGCAGCTCTCCATGCTACTCTATCCTGTGCAAGTTTCTTCATCTCCCAGTACTTACTGCAACCTACATCCCTCTGAATCTGCTTAGTGTATTCATCTCTTGGTCTCCTTCTACGATTTTTACCCTCCAATGCTCTCCAATGCTAAATTTGTGATCCCATGATGCCTCAAAATATGTCCTACCAACCGGTCCATTCTTTTTGTCAAGTTGCGCCACAAATTCCTCTTCTCCCCAATTCTATTCAATACCTCCTCATTAGTTATCTGATCTACCCATCTAATCTACAGCTTTCTTCTGTAGCACCACATTTCGAAAGCTCCTGTTCTCTTCTTATCCAAACTTTTTATCGTCCATGTTTCACTTCCATACATGGCTACACTCCATACAAATACTTTCAGAAACGACTCCCTGACACTTAAATCTATACTCGATGTTAACAAATTTCTCTTCTTCAGAAACGCATTCCTTGCCATTGCCAGTCTACATTTTATATCCTCTCTACTTCTACCATCATCAGTTATTTTACTCCCTAAATAGCAAAACTCCTTTACTACTTTAAGTGTCTCATTTCCTAATCTCATTCCCTCAGCATCACCCGATTTAATTTGACTACATTCCATTATTCTCGTTTTGCTTTAGTTGATGTTCATCTTATACCCTCCTTTCAAGACACTGTCCATTCCGTTCAACTGCTCTTCCAAGTCCTATGCTGACTCTGACAGAATTACAATGTCATCGGCAAACCTCAAAGTTTTTATTTCTTCTCCATGAATTTTAATGCCTACTCCACATTTTTCTTTTGTTTCCTTTACTGCTTGCTCTATATACAGATTAAATAGCATCGGGGAGAGGCTATAACACTGTCTCACTCCTTTCCCAACCACTGCTTCCCTTTCATGCCCCTCGACTCTTATAACTGCCATCTGGTTTCAGTAAAAATTGTAAATAGCCTTCTGCTCCTTGTATTTTACCCCTGCCACCTTCAGAATTTGAAAGAGAGTATTCCAATCAACATTGTCAAAAGCTTTCTCTAAGTCTACAAATGCTAGAAACGTAGGTTTGCCTTTTCTTAATCTTTCTTCTAAGATACGTAGTAAGGTTAGTATTGCCTCAAGTGTTCCAACATTTATACGGAATCCAAATTGATCTTCCCTGAGGTCCACTTCTACCAGTTTTTCCATTCGTCTGTAAAGAATTCGCGTTAGTATTTTGCAGCTGTGAGTTATTAAACTGATAGTTCGGTAATTTTCACATCTGTCGACACCTACTTTCTTTGGGATTGGAATTATTATATTCTTTTTGAAGTCTGACGGTATTTTGCCTGTCTCATACATCTTGCTCACCATATGGTAGAGCTTTGTCAGGACTGGCTCTCCCAAGGCCGTCAGTATTTCTAATGGAATGTTGTCTACTCCGGGGGCCTTGTTTCGACTCAGGTCTTTCAGTACTCTGTCAAACTCTTCATGCAGTATCGTATCTCCAATTTCGTCTACATCTACAACCTCTTCCATTTCCATAATATTGTCCTCAAGATCATCGCCCTTGTATAAACCCTCTGTATACTCCTGCCACCTTTCTGCCTTCCCTTCTTTGCTTAGAACTGGGTTGCCATCTGAGCTCTTGACATTCATACAAGTGGTTCTCTTCTCTCCAAAGATCTCTTTAATTTTCCTGTAGGCAGTATCTATCTTCCCCCTAGTGAGATAAGTCTCTACATCCTTACCTTTTTCCCCCTAGCCATCCCTGTTTAGCCATTTTGCACCTCCTGTCGATCTCATTTTTGATACCTTTGTATTCCTTTTTGCCTGATTCATTTACTGCATTTGTATATTTAATAATAATAATAATAATAATAAACTTATAAGAGAATTAATGCAGCTGAATTTTTTTTACGTTGAAGTTTCTCCAAGTAAAATGCAGTCTGATTAGACAGACCACCTCTAGAATTGTGTTTATTATTCTGGGGTGCCTTCAGGCAAAATATCTTAGCCATGTATAAGCGGAAGTCAAATGAAAACGAGACACATGGAAGAAATTAAGTAAAATTTTTACTATTTCAAATGTAATCTCATAACTGTTACTACATTTTTCCCATTGTGGGACAAGACGGTGAGTCCCTCCATGGAAACATATTTGCGGCTGCGTCCAGAAGCGTGATTATACGCAGATGTGCACCTCTTCGTCAGTAACAAAAAGACGACAACGGTTACCTTCTTCACGTCTCCAAAAATATGGAAATCCCATAGGGAGGGATTGGGACTGTATACAAGTGTGTAACAGCTTCCCAGCGCAACGTCTGCAACGTAGTCGAAGCAACCCTGGCATCAAGTTGACCTCCCCAATAATAAAATGATTAATTACTTTTTTTACATATGCACCTTGTACGAGCGTTGGAAATTAAATAGAGGCAATTATTTATTCGCAACCGATACAAAAGATTTACATGTTTGAACCCGTTACTGCCCTTCAGTGTAGTCACCATCTTTGTATAGAAACCGTTGCCAGCGATGTAGAAGGCGTAGTATACCATTAGCAGAGCCTGTTCGTTTGATGGTGCGAATGGAGCAGTCTACTGCTTGTCAGATCTCTGGAACAGTTCTGAAACGAATGCCACGAGGTGGTTCCTTCATCTTCGGAATCAAATCAAAGTCACAATGACTTAAGTCCGGGGAGTATGGTGGATGCTACTGTACTTCCCAGTCCCATCGACTGAACAGAGCAGCCACAGCTTGCGCTCTATGAGCCCGCGCATTGTCGTTCAAAATTATGGGTGGGTTGCGCAGAAAGTGTCGCCGCTTCTTTCGCAAAGCTTGTTTTTGGAGCATCACCTGCGACCAGCTTTGCGAAAGAAGCAGCGGTCGATGGGACTGGGAAGTACTGTACCATCCACCATACTCCCCGGACTTAAGTCCTTGTGACTTTGATTAGATTCCGAAGAGGTAGGAACCACTTCGTGCCATTCGCTTCAGAACTGTTCCAGAGATTCGACAGGCAGTAGACCGCCCCATTCGCACCATCAGCAGAACAGGCTCTACTAGCGGTATACTACGCCTTCCATATCGCTGACAACAGGTTCTGCACAACCCTGGTAACTACTGTGAAGGGCAGTAACAGGTGAAAACTCTTTTTGTATCGCTTGTGAATAAATAGTTGCCATTATTTAAGTCCCAACACTCGTATGTTGAAATACTAGAGAAAGCAGTCTGAATGCAGAATGTACGTAAGTCGACATCCAATGACTGTTAGCAGAATATGGAATCGGTGGGTTCAGGAGGGTAATACGGAACGCCGTGCTGGATCCCAACGGTCTCGTATCACTAGCAGTCGAGATGACAGTCATCTTATCTGCATGACTGTATCGGATCGTGCAGCCACGTCTCGATTCCTGAGTCAACAGATGGGGACGTTTGCAAGACAACAACCATCTGCACGAAAAGTTCGACGACGTTTGCAGCAGCATGGACTATCAGCTCGGAGACCACGGCTGCGGTTACCCTTAACGTTGCATTACAGACAGGAGCCCCTGTGATGGTGTACTCAACGACGAACCTGGGTGCACGAATGGCAAAACATCTTTTTTTTTCGTATGAATCCAGGTTCTGTTTACAGCATGACGATGGTTGCATCTGTGTTTGGCAACAACTGGGTGAACGGACATTAGAAGCGTGTATTCTTCATCACCATACTGGAGTATCACCCGGCGTGATGGAGTGCCATTGGTTACACGTCTCGGTTACCTCTTGTTCGCATGGACGGCGCTTTGAACCGTGGACGTTACATTTCAGATGTGTTACTACCCGTGCCTATACCCTTCATTCGATCCCTGCGAAGCCCTACATTTCAGCAGGAGAATGCACGACCGCATGTTGCAGGTACTGTACGGGCCTTTCTGGGTACAGAAAAGTTAGACTGCTGGCCTGGCCAGCACATTCCCCAGATCTCTCACCAATTGAAAACGTCTGGCCAGTGGTGGTCGAGGAACTGGCTGGTCACAATACACCAGTCACTACTCTCGATGATCTGTGGTATCGTGTTGAAACTGCATGGGTAGCTGTATATGTACACGCCATCCAAGCTCTGTTTGACTCAATGCCCAGGCATATGAAGGCCGTTATTACGGCCACAGGCGGTTGTTCTGGGTACTGATTTCTCAGGATCTATGCACGCACATTGCGTGAAAATATAATCACATGTCAGTTCTAGTATAATACACTCCTGGAAATGGAAAAAAGAACACATTGACACCGGTGTGTCAGACCCACCATACTTGCTCCGCATGTATCCCGTGCCACCCAACGTGCTGTAGAAGGTGTAAGTCAACTACCCTGGCCAGCAAGATCTCTGGATCTGTCCCCCATTGAGCATGTTTGGGACTGGATGAAGCGTCGTCTCACGCGGTCTGCACGTCCAGCACGAACGCTGGTCCAACTGAGGCGCCAGGTGGAAATGGCATGTCAAGCCGTTCCACAGGACTACATCCAGCATCTCTACGATCGTCTCCATGGGAGAATAGCAGCCTGCATTGGTGCGAAAGGTGGATATACACTGTACTAGTGCCGACATTGTGCATGCTCTGTTGCCTGTGTCTATGTGCCTGTGGTTCTGTCAGTGTGATCATGTGATGTATCTGACCCCAGGAATGTGTCAATAAAGTTTCCCTTTCCTGGGACAATGAATTCACGGTGTTCTTATTTCAATTTCCAGGAGTGTATATTTGTCCAATGAATACCGGTTTCTCATCTGCATTTCTTCTTGGTGTAACAATTTTAATGGATAATAGTGTAATAGCACGGATGCTCAGTTCCAGATAGTCACTTTTGGTCAAAATGCTAGCCCCATACTAAAGAGTCAGATAAGTGATACACTTCTCGGCGAAGTACAGAGACATTAATTTTTTATCGTGGTCGCATCTCACTAGCCTAGCTCCGGATTTTCACAGAACTAGTCTAAATTATTAATAAAAATATAAAAAAGCAGGCTTCAGTAATTACTTCACAGCGGCGTCTTAAATGTTAGAGGCGCCTCGTCATAAACCAGTATTAGCTGCGCTGTTAATGTAAGACTATCGAGACAAAGGAGTTAGCTCTCGTCAATGCATTATGTAGTATAACTAGAATCGTTATTGAGAAAATTGCGAGATTAGTGGATTTTAGGCTACTAAGCTGTCCGGCGAGCTGATGTAGACGCGGCCGTAGTGGCCGAGCGGTTCTAGGCTCTACAGTCTGGAACCGCGCAACCGCTACAGTCGCAGGTTCGAATCCTGCTTCGGGCATGGATGAGTATGATGTCGTTAGGTAAGTTAGGTTTAGATAGTCCTAAGTTCTAGGGGACTGATAACCACAGCAGTTAAGTCTCATAGTGCTCAGAGCCATTTGAACCATTTTTTGATGTAGACGAAACTGGCTTAATCGACTGGTCCATATAGGACCCGGAATGCACCAAACTACCTCAAGAACAATGTCGTGAGGCTACAGGTTAAAAAATAAATTGTGCATGTTAAATATGGATCTATTGCTATAGTACTGGACCCAAACTGGATTTAATTATTCCCGCTCAGAATGCACCTGGCCTAGTAGTTGTCCATAAACCCACATATCCGTAGCCGAGCGCAAGGGAGGAGGAGTTTCTTTCTTTCTTTTTTTTTATCCTTGGTCGTCAGCCTCCTGACTGGTTTAACGCAACCACTTCATTTCAGAGTGGCAACCGCAACCTTCGTCCACAACTATTTGCAGGATGTAATCTAATCTCTGTCTTCCTCTACAGTTTTTACCATCTACAGCTCCCTCTAGTTCCATATTTCACTCATTCCCTGATGTCTTAACAGAAATCCTATCATCCAGTTCCTTCATTTTGTCAATGTTTTCCATATATCCCTTTCACCGCCAATTCTGCGGAGGAGCTCCTCATTTATTACCTAACCAGTCCACCTAATTTTCAAGGCCTCGATTGTCTTCTGTTTTGGTTTTCCCATAATCCATATTTCACTGCTCCAAATGTACGTTCTCAGAGATGTCTTCCTGAAATGAAGACCTATGTTTGATACTAGTTGACTTCTCTTATCCAGGAATGCCCTTTTTGCTAGCGCTAGTCTGCATGTTACCTTCTCCTTGCTCTGTCCGGCATGGGTTATTTTGCTACCTAGACATAAAAATTGTTTAACTGCTCCTACTTCGTGATCTCCAACTCTAATGTTAAGTTTCTCGCTGTTCTCTTTTCAGCTACTTCTCATTGCTTTCCTCTTTTTTTCTGTTTAATCTCATTTCATACTCTATACTCATTAGACGGTTCATTCCATTCAACAGTTTCTGTAATTCTTCTTGACTTCCACTGAGGATAACAATGTCATCAGCGAATGGTATCATTGATACCCTTTCACCCTGAATTTTAATTCTGCTTCTGAACCTTTCTTTTATTTCCATCATCGCTTCTTCGATGTACAAATTGAATACACTTTTTGAATCTGAGCACTTTAGTTCTTGGTAGTCCACTCTTATTATTATCCCTTCTTGGCTCTTGTACATATTCCAATTTTTCTAGAAATTTCGAACATCTTGCACCATTTCGCATTGTCGAGCACTTTTTCCAGGTCGACAAATTTTATGAACTATGCCTTGATTTTTCTTCAGTCTTGCTTCCATTACCAACCACAACGCCAGAACTGCCTCTGTGCTGCCATTGCGTTTCCGGAAGTCTAACTGATTGTCATCTAACACACCAATTTTCTTTTCCATTCTTCTGTGTTTTATTCTTGACAGCAATTTAGGTGCTTGAGTTGTTAAGCTGACTGAGCGATAATCATCGCATTTGTCGGCTCTTGTTGTCTATTGAATTGTAGGATGATATTCTTCCGAAAGTCAGATAGTACATAGTCTGTCTTATACGTCCAATACCCCAGTGGTTTTACAAATTGTAGTGGAATGTTATGTATCTCTTACGCCTTATTTGATCTTCACTCGTTCAGAGCACTTTTCAGTTCTGGTTCTAATAATGGAACGCCTGCCTCTTCTACATCGACTCCTGTTTCTTCTTCTTTAACTTCAGAAGACAAGTTTTCCCCCTCATAAATTCCTTCAGTGTACTCTTTGCACCAATCCGTTCACTTCCCTGCATTTAAAAGTGGAATTTCCACTGCGTTCTTTATGTTATCGGCCTACTTTTAAGTTCACCGAAGGTTGTTTTGACGCTTTTATATGCTGAGTCAGTCTTTCCGAAAATTATTTCATAATTTAAAAAAAATGATTATCGAGTGAGGTAGCACAATGGTTAGCACATTGGACTAGCATTCGTGAGAACTACGGTTCACACCGACGACAAGCCATCCATATTTGGGTTTTCCGTGATTCCACAACTCACGTAAGACAAATGCAAGGATGATTCCTTCCAGAGGGCACGGCTGATTGCCTACTCCGTCCTTCCCTAATCCGAACTTGTTACCTCTCTAATGACCTCGTTGTCGACGGAACGTAAAACACTAATCTCCGCTCTAATCCTCCTCGTCCTCCTCTTTGAAATAATTACCTATGATTCTACTAACCTGCACATTACCGTTATCAAGATTATCGAGTGCAAGGAGAAACATGTGACTTAGAAAACACTAGGATTGTTTGGTTATCAGGCTGTTAACGGGAAATTACATCGTTTTATTGCAATAGCGGCGGTTTTTTGAAGCACAACATTGCCGAAATAAAGTATCCAATCTTTTCTCTGTCGCTTCCTTGTCCAGAATTTATTGATCTGCTGTGAAGGACTGTTCCAGCACCTAACACAGTATAAACACGGCTGCAGTATACGTGCCCCCACATCCGTCCCTGATTCCCTCAAGACAACACCTTCACCTTCTGTACAACTTAATTTCAACGGTAAGTTATCCGCAACAGGCACCTCCTACGAGGGAGGAATTAGAGACGGTTCTGTGTCAGGAGGCACTCTCCCAGCCTCGTTCCTTGCCAATTTTCCTCGGAAGGTTGGTGGTGATCTTTTGTCGCTGTTGGCACTGTGCAAGAAGATTCAGGATTAGTTATTTACTTCCATATGTTACTAGCAGTGTCCTGACTCCCTGATGACATCGGCTGTCTACATCAGTCGAGGAATTGCGCCGTAAGCAGCCTTCAGTCCCTTGAAGTTAGCTGACGCTGCACGCCTGTTCCTGGCCGGCTGCTGCTGTGGCGGTCGCCGCCCGTGGTGTCTTCGGCGTTCGCCCAAAACGATGCCGCGGCATTGAGTGAAGGCAGCGGCGTGTGTTGGACTTCTGCGAGGTGCTCTGTTCCCTCCCGGCCACCGCCGTTCTTCTTCATATGCTAAACCGCTATGGCAGTTGTCTAATAGCCGTGTAATACGACTAACCTGGCGTGCCGATTAGGTAGGCCATGGCCCGTCCGCCGAACTATCAGGAAGGCTGGTATCCTGGACTAGTATGTTATGATAAGGAAGACCCCCGGATTATATCTCCCCCCCCCCCCCCCCCCCGACCCGCACAATCCGCCAGCGGCAAACCGTGGTGTTGTACTCTGCGTGTAGTGTTTACAGTGAGGTAGCCATCTTTCCCAGCAGCGACCGTCGTTGCTCACAAGGGAACCTCCCCATTGCACCCCCCCCCCCCCCCCCCCCTCAGATTTAGTTAGAAGTTGGCACAGCGGAAAGGCTTTGAAAACTGAACACAGATCAATCGGGAAAACAGGAAGAAGTTGTGTGGAACTATGAAAAAAATTAGCAAAATATACAAACTGAGTAGTCCATGGGCAAGATAGGCAAAATCCAGGATAGTGAGAGCTCACGAGCGTCGTGGTCCCTTGGTTAGCGTGAGCAGCTGCGGAACGAGAGGTCCTTGGTTCAAGTATTCCCTGGAGTGAAATGTTTACTTCTTTTATTTTCGCAAAATTATGATCTGTCCGTTCTTTCATTGACGTCTCTGTTCATTGTAATAAGTTTAGTGTCTGTGTTTTGCGACCGCACAGTAAAACGGTGCGATTAGTAGACGAAAGGACGTGCCTCTCCAATGGGAACCGAAAACATTTGATCGCAAGGTCATAGGTCAACCAATTCCTCCACAGGTAAACACGTCTGATATATTCTATACGACACTGGTGACGGCAAGTGAGTCACATGACAGGAATATGTTGTCGACCACCTAACTTGTACACTTGGCGAATGGGTAAAAGATTCTTTTACCTTGCCCGATTTAGGTTTTCTTGTGGATGTGATAATCACTCCTAAAAAGTGATGAAAACATAACAGTTTGTCAGATAATAATTGACTGAATATAAAAAATTAAACTTCTCACTTGAGGGAAGATTTGAACCAAAGACCTCTCGTTCCGCAGCTGCTCACGCTAACCTTTTTTTTTTTAGGAGAAACAGAAACCTTTATTATTCACAAAATAAACATAGTACAACCTGACACATGATAACTGTCCTAGAAGGAACCTCGCTGCGGTCCTACCATGCAGCATGAAGTAACAACAAAATCAAAGTGGGGCCACCTCCGGCACCCTAAAGAAAAGTATTTATGGATATGAAAACAAAATTTGAAGTACATCCATTTGCTAACTGTTCTTCGTAGATCGCATACTCGCATAGTGTTCTTAGTCGATCACATTACTTGGTCGGTTTCACAACGAAAGCACCGCCGCTCATCCTTGCGCACCCGGCACACCCCAAGTATATGGCGGGTCCGCAAAAACCGTTATGAGGAAATTGGCATACCAATCCTTGTACTTTTGTAGCCGTAATAGTTTTGTGTGTCCATCTTGCAAGTATTGCCAGTAATCCAGGACGTTCAGTAAGTTCGTACGCGTGTCTCTATAGATGTAATGGACCGTCATACCTGTGATCCACGCCACTGCATTCGTCTTATGACGCGGAAAATACGTTTCCTCTGGGAAAAATACTAGAAGAGACTGCTGTATAGATAGTGCGCCGCATGAATGCTATTATCTTTCTTGCGAGAGTCCAGACAGCCAATGCCTCGCCGCAGGCCAGCCGATGGTCGTCCGTATCCAGCTCGCCGCATTGCTGACACAAGGGCGAATCCGCCAAATGTATTGCGTACTTTTTATCGTTTGTAGGGTATTTTAGGTTCACGACAATGTACCATGTCGATCTGACTGATGTAGGTAGGTGGGGGTGGTGGACCGTGCGCCACACCACGTGCCAATTAACAGCTGGATGTTTGCGTTTCACCCTATTCCGGGCGATCTGTCGGAGAAGCAGATGGTACACGTCCTTCGATGTCGACTGTCAGGTCGTCGGTAAACGCTCTCGAACATAACTGTGTTCCACGATGAACGTGTGCACATACGTTAAAGGGGGCGATATATGGCCGACACTGACTGGAGGAAGATGCAATGTTGGTACTAGTTCTTCGATGATCGTCCCCGTAAGCGAGTGATTCCTGTTGCGCCACCGTTTGAGCATAGTATTAATATACATGGCACGCGCCTTCTCGTGCACGTTCACTAAACCAACGTCCCCCTCTCGTGCTGGGAGGGAAAGCGTGTTGTACTGTACCTTAAAGAGTTTTCCCAGGCACATATAGTACCCAAAAGCCGCCTGAATCCTTATAGCCATCGTGCGCGTCAAGGGGAGAAGGTGTATCAGGTGGCACATCATGGGCGCGAGATAAAGGTTGACGAGTAACACTCGCTGAAGCATATCCATCGACCGTAGGGCGTTTAGTCGTACTGCCGTGCGGACTCTGAGTAACAGTCTTCGGTAGTTGTCCGCAGCCGTTCCCGCTGTCTCTTTATGAAAGGTGATACCCAAACAGCGGAGGGTTTCCACCGCAGGTAAGGGTCCTTCCGTTTCTGGTTCTAGTCCACGCCCCACATGAATGAATTGTGATTTTCGGTAGTTGACCACACTTACAGCTGCCATCCCATATGTCTGTAGCCAGTCCAGTGCTGTTTGAGTCTCCCTCTCATTCCGTACGAGGAACGCAATATCATCCGCGTATGCTCTGCATTTGAATGATAAATGGAGTAGGGAGATCCCGGTAAGACGGCGGCGAAGGCCTGCGAGGCACGGTTCTAAGGCGATCGCATAAAGGAGGACCGAGTAGGGGCAACCCTGTCTCACTGATATTAAGATCTGAAAATACTCAGTTCTCCCTCCGTTGACCACCATTGCTGATCTGGCGCCGTGCAACAGCCGCATCACACCATTGGTCAATAATGGCGAGACACTCATCCTGTTCATCACCGCCGCGAGGTACACATGATCCACGCGATCAAAAGCATGATCGAAATCTACTGCAACCATCGCCCCCCGGAGGCGGCATGCCGCCACGAGGGCGAAGACGTCACGATAGTCTCCCAAGGCTGTGTGGATATTACTGATGCGGGCAAGGCAAGTCGGATCGGCATGTATTCGATTCTCCAGCGACTTTTTGATACGACTTCCCAGGATGCGCATGAAGATCTTGTAGTCACTATTAAGGAGGGTCAAGGGGCGATAATCACAAGGCCGTTTGCCACCACGGGGCTTCGGAATCGGTATCATGAGTCCTTCCGTGAATTGAATGTGAACCGGTACTTCTTGCCTCAGTAGCTCATTAAACATACATAGTCACATCGGTGTCATAATGGTCACAAAGGCACGATAAAATTCCAACGGGAATCCGTCTGGACCTGGGGACTTGTTGCAAGCACCTCCTGTAATAGCTTCCTCCAGCTCTTCACACGAAATTTCAGATAACCCGTCCGCTTCCCCGTTCACACTCGTCGTGTCTGGGATCTCTTCCAGGACGTTCCCCAGCTCCCTCTGACGATCCCCGTTGCTCGCATAGAATCTGCTAAAATGATCCGTGAACACCTGTGCTATGCCCCTTTGTGTTGTAAAACGACGGCCATCGCCGAGATCGATCTCATGTATTAAATTCCTGCGTCTTCTTCGTCTTTCCTGTATCATATAATGCATCGAGGGAACCTCGTTGGGCAGGAAATCCTGCGACTTCGCGCGTATCATCGTACCTGCCATCCTTTGCGTCGCAAGTTGTACCAGCTTCGTCTTAACTCGGTGGACGGCCGTCTGGCGTTCTGGTGTAGGTGGTTGAGCTAACAGTTCCCGGGGAGCCGTAAAGCAAAATTCAGTGGTCGTGCGCTGCCATTGAGAAACCTCCTTCCCGTAACCTATTAACGTCCTCCGTAAAGCTGGCTTCGCGAACTCGATCCACCACTGCAGGACAGAACCGAAAGAATTTCGTCGACGGAGGCAGCCATGCCACACGTCCTCCACAATGCGACGGCATTCTGCATCTCGCAGGTGGGAGACATTCATCTTCCAATTACCCTTCCGTCTCCATACCTGCTGTCTATCAAGGTTAACGGTACAAATATGAGCCTCGTGGTCTCTAAACGCTGTCGGCCATATTTCTGCGTCCACCGTCGACATTGCTAACGGCCTTGAAACGTAGATCCGGTCCAAACGGCCCGCGGAGTGGCTAGTAAAAAATGTATATCCTTGTTGGTTGCGGTACTTCAGGTCCCATGTATTGACTAATTCCATCCCGTTAACCAGCTCCCTAAGTTCTTGGCTAGTAGTATAGTTAGTTTGCTGGTCCTTTCTGTCGAGCACACAATTAAAATCTCCGCCGAGTATGCAACCATCGTATCGTCCCTGGAACAACAGTGTAACCTCATGGGCGTAAAAATCTGCTCTGTCCCTTCTCTTAGCCGAGCCTGACGGTGCGTATATGTTGATCAAACGTATTCCACCTATGGTCACGGCCGTACCACGGGCAGAAGGCAAATACTCTACGTCGTCTGCACGTATCCCTTCCTTTAATAGTATAGCTGTGCCAACGCCTCTCTCGTCACACGGGCAACAGTAAATGTCGTAATCGTAAAAGTCCGAGGGGGGAAGTACTCGAACTTCTTGTAATAGTGCTATGTCTAAATCCGTAGCTTTTATCATGTCACTGAGCATCTTGGTTTTTACCAGCGTCCCATTGCTATTGATGTTAAGACGCTATCCGATAAGCTTGTTGCATGGCGGTCAACGTAGATAGGGCACCGTACGGTCGCTAATTTTGCCGTACATAGGCTGCTGTCGGACTAACGTCCCCCGCCGTCCCCTCATATGGTCTGCCGTTATTCCGTGCACTCTGCCGGTCTAACTCCGGGAGAGTGCGTGGGAGCAGTTCCTCCGGCATCGTCTGTTCCCCACGGGGGTGGCTCTTCTGACCAGTCCCCTAGTGACCCAGAGTTGTCGTGCGGTGCAGGCGCCGTAGCCTCCTCAGTAGCCTGTTGCCGTCTATCGAGCTCCTTCGCTGTGCTGAGTCTGGTGCATCGTCAGCGGTAGGTCGAACCGCCGTCCCGCTGGCCACCGTTGCATCCACGCTAGGCAGTTCTTCTGTATCCATGGTCGTCTGGTCTGTACCCGTAAACTTCTCAGAATTCTCTGCTGGATCAGAGTGGTCGTTCTCCACCGTGAGGCGGCGCTTCTTCCGGCGTTTTGGTGATCGCTGTTTACGTTGCCGGGCCTCGGAATCAGAGGTGAGCATGGTCTCCAGTTGTTGGTGGGGGGCGTCGAAATCGTGCGCCGTCGTATTATCGACGTCTCCAAGTGCCTTATCTGAAGGGGCCGCAAGCTGAACCAAAGAGAGGGCGTCCTGTGACTGCTGCAGGAGGTCCAGTGCAACGTCGTCTTTCTGTGGCTCGCCACGATCCGCCGCTGTCTGTGTGTTCTGCCACGCGTCTGTCTCGCGGCCCACGTCATCACGTCATCACGTAATGCGGCGACGTAATTCATGGGGAGCACAGTCGGATGCAACGTGAGGGGTGGATCATCCAGTGGCAGCTGTAATAACCTTCGTTGAGCACACTCAGAACGTATATGTCCCTCCTTCCCACATCCAGAGCACGTCCTTGGTTGTCCATCGTAAATGACAATCGCCCTACAACCGGCGATGTACAAGTATGACGGGATGTGTTTTCGGAGTGGGATCCGTATTTGTCTGACACCATTGAGGACGGGATACGTCTTGAAACTCACCCACTTTTCAGCCACGTGGGATAGGACCGTTCCGTAAGGACGCAGGGCGTCTGTCACCAATTCTTCTGGCATTTCGAATGGAAGCTCAAAGACGCGGATCGTTCGGAGGCCCATGCCGGCGTGTTCAACTGTTACCGCTCCAACATTCCCGTCCGAATGACAGAAACGAAGTCCTTGTCGGTATCGAAGTAGTAGTTCGTCACATGCCGCTTCATTGATGAGCTTGACATAGACCACGCTGCTCACTATAGATAAGTGGATTCCAACTAGAACGTCAGGTTCGATTTTCACCTCGTCCCGTAAATAACGTTCGATCTCGTAAGCCTTCGGTCGAGCATATTTGTTATCAAGCCGGCCGCGGTGGTCTCGCGGTTCTAGGCGCGCAATCCGGAACCGTGCGACTGCTACGGTCGCAGGTTCGAATCCTGCCTCGGGCATGGATGTATGTGATGTCCTTAGGTTAATTAGGTTTAAGTAGATCTAAGTTCTAGGGGACTAATGACCACAGCAGTTGAGTCCCATAGTGCTCAGAGCCATTTGAACCATTTGAACCATATTCGTTATCAAAACTAAATTTCAGTGTCGATCTGCGGAACGACAAAGCGATGATTCGTTCTATGTATACCGCGACACACCGCTAAACACTTAACGTAAACACCTCTCGCACAGACGTGCGGCAGGGACGTAAACACCGTCCGAACCGCTGCGCTGCCGAAGGCTGACTGTGCCATAAGACCACGGCGCTCAAGGGCTCAGACGATCGTTGATGTTGCATATCTTGCCATGGACTACCCAGTTTGTATATTTTGCTTATTTTTTTCATAGTTCCACACAACTTCTTCCTGTTTCCTCGATTGATCTGTGTTCAGTTTTTTAGTTTAATAAACAGCAACTTAATGGAGTTCCCAATGTTTTTCGTGGACTCCATCTGAACTTTACATGTGATGTAAAAAAATGGTTCAAATGGCTCTGAGCACTATGGGACTTAACATCTGTGGTCATCAGTGCCATAGAACTTGGAACTACTTAAACCTAACTAACCTAAGGACATCACACACATCCATGTCCGAGGCAGGATTCGAACCTGCGACCCTAGCAGTCGCGCGGTTCCGGACTGAGCGCCTAGAACCGCACGGCCACACCGGCCGGCATGCGATGTACAAGCATTGTTTGGAGGTAGTACCTGGCTAACACTTGCTGTTGTTTGGGGCAATCAAGCAGATTATGGTGGCCTTTAAGCATTTTCAGATTCTAACATTTTGGCTTGGAAGACATGGAGTATTGTTGAGACTACAGGACTGTTGGCTAAACAGCCTTATGGTACTCTTGTTCCAAGCATGCCATTTGTTTTGACTACGAGAAGGAAGAAAAAATTAAATGCTGATGAGTATCTCTTTATATGGCCCAAAGTTGGTAATGGTAATTGCAAAATAAAGATCAATGGAGATTGTATGATTTATTATAGACAATAAATTCTGTTCTATCCTTTCCTTATCTCTTTTCCTTATCTCCATCCTTTTTTTTATTCAAAAAAACTATTCACTTTTTGTTTTGGTGGCTGTGCCTCTCTTGGTTGCTCGCTAGGCGGGTGACCATGAAAGAGACTCAGCCGCTGCTGATGAGTACCTCTTTATATGGGCCAAAGTTGGTAATGGTAATTATAAAATAAAGATCAATGGAGATTGTGCCAACTTATAACTAAATCTGAGGGAGGTGCGATTGGGAGGTTCCCTTGTCAGTAGCTTGCAGGAAAGCTAAAACAGACTTGTGCCAGACGTCTCTTTACTGCAATAAGGGGATCGCGTGCGAATGTCATGTACGCTATCGATCCGTCTGACCGACTTCTTTACGAGCTAAAATCCTGTGATGTTTATGCAGCGAAGTAGTGGCTAATGTTTACCCAACGTCATTTGTCATCACCACATCGGTCTTGCTATTACGAAAGTGTCAGCGGTTCTCACTTTGCCGTGCTTGCTTAACGAGTTTGTCATAATACTGGACTGGTTCGCAGAAGCTCTTGCGACCCGTCGGTGCTTTAACAGTAGCGTTTCTTTTATCGCATAACGAAGGTGACGTGTTCTGCCTAGTTGCACTGCCTACTGCATTTCTGCTGACGTCCGCTGTCTGGCTCGCCAGAAGCGCCGCTGTTGTGTTCTTCCTTGACCGACTCTCGGTGTTATTCTTCACATCCGCCTTCGTGTCGACATCACCGCAATGTAAGCGAGGTATCTTCGCTCTGGGACTTAAAAAATCTCAGTTGTGTGCTGCCTTGTACAAGATTGGCAGACAAAAAGGCATTTTTCTTGGATAAAATGGCTAGTTTTATAAGTCGTAGCTTGTGTAGTGCAGTACAGAGAACACGGTCAAGCGATGTGGTATGTGTAATCACCTATAGTTCCTCTGTGGATCAAAATGCCGAAGTCGTGTCATTGTCTGGGCTAGAAGAGAGGGGAAAATTGTGAAATATCACTGTCATGAGAGGTGTTGGGCGCCAACACTCCAGTTACGATGCCTACAGAATAATGCGTCAAGCCGGGGAGACAAAGACCATTTTCGTTCCGTTCTCCGCTATTAAGGACTACTTTTGCCAGACAATTTTATGGTCGTTTTTCAAGGCTTCTTCAACTCATATTCATTTCAATAATACAGACAGTTGTACTTTGGGTACACTAATGAAATAAGGTTTCCATTAAGAACCGTACGCTACCTTCAAGAAAATATTGACTTGAAACTTCCGACAATTTAAGGTACTGAGGCTCTTTTAACTCCCTGTGAAATATGTTTATTGGGTCACGACATGTTCAAAATTGAATCTATCAAAAGGAAGGTTCTTTCTGTATGTTGGATAAATTTATGCTGGTGCCCAAACACATGCCCTAACAAATACAAAATCTACGTAGTACCTTGCGCAAAAAGGGAAAAACAAGACAGGAAGCTTAAACAGATTACAGAAAACTGTATTTTTCAATATTTATGCACTTTTTAAAAGCAGTCACCGATTTTGGCAGCCTCGACACAAAATATGGTTTGTTGTTTCGTAAGATGTGCAGAACGTAAAAAAAAAAACACTTTCGCAATAGGCTTTGTTGACAAGTTCGCAAGTGGTTTTTCTGATTTCATGGTATTTAAATACCATGCACAACTACATGCATAGAGGGACCCTATGATATCCTACAGGGTGACAATTATTGCACTACACGAAAAAAGACGTAAATTACTTACAAACTATTGCGTGAACACCCTTTATTTAGGATTTAGGTTATGACATGTTCGACATGCCTGCCGTCATTGGCGATGACATTGTGGAGACTAATAGCCAAATTCTGCATGACCCGCCGTAGTGTCGGAACGTTAGCGCTGTTGATGACCTCCTGAATGGCCGTTTTCAGCTGAGTAATGTTTTTGGGATTATTGCTGGACATCTTGTCTATAGCCCCAGAAAAAGGAGTCGCATGTGTTCAGATCAGGAGAATATGGCGGGCAATCGAGGCCCATGCCAAAATCCTCTGGGTCTCAGAGCCAGAAGGAGGTCGACAAGTGCGCCTCTGTTGTGTACGTAGTTCCGCGTAGTCAGCGCGTACACAACTTTCCCACTAGGGCGCGTCCCGCTAAGCACAACAGCGCAGGCGCAGCGCTCGTCCGTCTCCGCACTACAAGATGGCGCTGCCTATAGAGACGGACAAAATTCTGCTTCCGCCGATCCGCGTATTAATATGTAACGCAGCCAATGATGTTGCTGCTAAGGTAGAACCTTTTATCCTCGCGGATCACACTCGCGCAGTTATACCTAAACGCTCGAGGTATTACAAAGAGTGTACAGACCTCCGATTAGTCAGTCTGCATTAGCCTGCATTTCTCGGTACCAGTCTATAGTCAAGTTTCAGTCTGAACCTAATAAGATTACCATATTCCTGTACATAGCCATGAAGAGAAAAGTATAGACACTTTGTCAAGTATCAGAGATATCTGAGAATAAGATTAACTTACCAAGACCAAAGGAACTTCAGATTGTCAATTGTAAACAGCATCCAGAATCAAGTTACGTAATATCTATGATTTTTATTATTTTAATAAAAGCGTGAAAATTAATCAAGTTCTGTTTAAAGTTGGTCACCGTCAATCTGCGACTCTAAGCGTGCAAGTGGCATTTATATCGTCTGACCTAACGGCAGAAGATAAACACGCCACGATAAGACCACGAGACATAACGCTGACACTCGCCTACTTCGTTAGAGCGACAAGCGAAATAATCTGATGGTGTGTGTACCGAAGGTCTTACAGTACGCACACCACAGCCTCCAGGACGTCAAACACTCTCCTGCTTCGATGAGGTCGAGTTCCGTCTCGCATGAATAATATTGTCATTCATGAAATTGAAGTTAAGGCAGAGTGGCCTCCTGAAGAGATCCAAGTGGATGTATAGTGTTACAGTAACGTTGGGCAATGAGTATACCGTGTTCAAAAATCTTGAAATCAATACGCCCATGCAACATTATGCCTCCCAGCACCATGATACCACAACATCTGAACCACCAAAACGGTTCTCCAACAATCCTGCGTCCACTAGGTGTATACATTTCTCGTCACATGGGGACACGTCCAGCATTGTTGAACATGGTTGCTTTTGGTGGGGCTAGGTGTCGTAGGGCGGGGGCCATAAGGCTGCATGGGCGTTCTGAGGTCCTAATCTTTGAACGCGGTTCACTCTCCAGTCAACGTTATTATTACACTGTAATTCGTGCCCCCATGCGTCTTTACAGGGATGCCTTAAGCCCTGACTTCATTTTTATGGATGAAAACGCACGAAGGCATGGAACTGCGTAGGTGGAGGAGCTCCCGTACCTTCGACGTATTAGGGGAACGGGCTGGTCTCTCCGTTGCTCTGATGTCAGTTCCATCGAGTGTAGCCAGCCTCTGTAAACGAGCGGCTCCAGGCACTTCAGTCCGGCACCACGTTGCTTCTACGGTCGCAGGTTCGAATCCTGCCTCGGGCATGGATGTGTGTGATGTCCTTAGGTTAGTTAGGTTTAAGTAGTTCTAAGTTCTAGGGGACTGATAACCTCAGATGTTAAGTCCCATAGTACTCAGAGCCATTTGAACCATCGAGTATATGTGGATGCGTTGGGGAGTCGTATTGCAGCACGTCCACATCCACCCACGACCAACCAACCATCAGTTGTCAACCGCGCTGGTGGACGAATGGTACGCCTTACCACAGGAACTCCTTACCAGCCTTATGGTCGCCATGTGAGCACGTTCCAGAGCATGCATTGACGCCCGTGGCAATTAAAAACTACGTCCCGCCTCTTTTCAAATGGTTCAAATGGCTCTAAGCACTATGGGACTTAACATCCGAGGTCATCAGTCCCCTAGACTTATAACAACTTAAACCTAACTAACCTAAGGACTTCACACACATCCATGCCCGAGGCTGGATTCGAACCTGTGACCGTAGCAACCTCGTGGTTCCGGACTGAAGTGGCCGGCAGAAAGTTTGACATTCGCCATGGAGACTCATCAGTAGTATAAGAAAAACTGGAGAAGTCATGCGGTCGTCGGAGTATCGCATGTTTTTCCTTGCCTAGAAGCGCCCAGAAAGATTGATGGCGTCTGACTCGGACGCAATGTAGATGATGTGTAATGTACGAGAGATCAGTCGGAGGTAGGTGTGTTGTGTAAAGAGGCAGATGAGCCCCAGTGAGACTGGGGAAAAATTACTCTTTATTTTCTTCTATCCATGTCGAAACTGCTCTTGTTTATGCAATATATAGATTAAAAAGCACAAAAAATGTTCTTTTTTGCTGATGAAACTCTTAGAATAAAGTCCAGTAGAGTTGCAGCGACACAAGTAACATCAAATGAAATGTTCAGAAGAAATATTGGATGAATCTATGCAAATAGACTATTAATTTCTTGTAAAGAGCTCAGTGCCTTCAGTTATGTAGAAGGTGGCGACAGAACATGGGGAAACGAAATAACACTGAGAGTTTCCACACTTACGTTTTGAATAAAAGACGTCTCATATATATTAACAATTCCCTGAGTCCATCAACAATTGCCTAGTGGGCGAGTAAGGAATTTAGTAACGAGAGCATGAGAAATTTCTCTTACTTTCCGTACTCCCGTTTATCATCCGAATAAGGCTCAAATTTATGAGGTAACTACGCCTTTCACACAAGGAAACACGCTGCAAAGATATTGTCTGTTACTAACCAAGAACCTCTCGTAAGAATTTGGGTTTAGGGTTGGGTTGTTTGGGGGAAGAGACCAAATGGTTCTAATGGCTCTGAGCACTATGGGACTTAACTGCTGAGGTCATCAGTCCCCTAGAACTTAGAACTACTTAAACCTAACTAACCTAAGGACATCACACACATGCATGCCAGAGGCAGGATTCGAACCTGCGACCGTACCGGTCGCGCGGTTCCAGACTGAAGCGCCTAGAACCGCTCGGCCACTCCGACCGACCCCGAAGAGACCAAACTGCGAGGTCATTGGTCGCATCTGATTATGGAAGGACGGGGAAGGAAGTCGGCCGTGCCCTTTCAAAGGAACCATCCCGGCATTTGCCTGGAGTGATTTAAGGAAATCACGGAAAACCTAAATCAGGATAGCCGGACGCGGGATTGAACCGTCGTCCTCCCGAAAGCGAGTCCAATGTGCTAACCACCACGCCACCTCGCTCGGTAAAGAATTTGTTCAACATAGACAGCCAAAGCATGATAACACCAAATTTGCAATACATTTACTTTCTTACTAAACGATACTATGTAAGTAGAAAAGATGTGGCCATATTTACCTATGAAATGCATATTTAAAAACCAGCTGAGACATCGTAGCAGATCTCCCAAAATATGATTAGCAGAATATACACTGAAGTAAACGAAATAGGACTACATTAAGTTAAAGACGGCGAAGACGTGCCGAATCAACTCCTGGGTACAAAGCCGCACGAAATCACAGCAGTAAAAAGCCAATCGCTGGGCTTAGTACGGTGACGTCAATTGCGCCATTCAGTGATAGATACAAAGAGAACACGCAATGCAGTCTTCGCAGGACAAATAGCGAAAACGGAGACCACTAGAAACGAGCAATTATTCTCTAAATGGCATCGCTGCACTCCGCAGTAATGAGTTGTAGGCGGAGCGGGAAGAGCATAAATCAGGATTGTCGGGACACTAATGGGCTGCGGATCTGCCGGGAGGAACAGCGACTTCTTAGCGCTCTGCATTAATCGAGTAATCCTGCAAGAAGTAACAGGCAATTATGAAGCATTTTGTGAATTCAGAGTGATGTAACTGCACGGGTGATTACAACCCTCCTGAAAAGTGGCAGTTCAACTCGAACGGTATTGCTGTTGCATTAAATTTACGTAACCCCACTATTCAGCCGAAGTCCACGCGAAATCAGAGCTAAAAAACAAGACAAGGTGTCGAACATTATTCGTAATTATAAATGGTGTGGATCTGGAGCTGCATACCGCATAGAGTTTGGAATGTATTTCACTTACAATGAATTTGAGGTCTTCGGAAACAAGTATAAGTACCAGGTGGTTATAATTAAACTTTCCCTATTTAACACATTTTAGCAGGGAAACTAATTACTGTACGAGCACCAAACTTGGTAGCATTAATTTCAAGGATATGGGGAAGAGAAATAAATTAGAATCATTACAACTGAAACACTTTTAATGTTCTGCTACAGTACGTCATAACATTATACACGGGTACAATTGCTACTACAAAAGGAGTACAATATGGCACCCGTCAGTGTCCAGAAGAATCTGAATGCGCAAGATTGCATACTGCAGAGAAGAAAGAAGCATGTCCGTAGATACGCTGGTAACCGCTCTTGATATGCAGCGCCTCAGATTAGCACATGTGTGAATGTGCCCCTGGTAAACCCTGTCCTTCAAGAAGCCCCACAACTAGAAATCATAGGAAGTGAGATCATGTGATCAAGTAGGCCAAGCTTTGGGAAACGATCGACTGATAATTCGATCGTTTCTAAATGTGTAGCGCTGAAGCAGGTGTATTTCACGAGCGATGTGCGTAGAGCCCCATCTTGCATGAAAACTGATAAGTTCAATGGGTCTCTCTCCTGCGGGGCGGGCATGACATGCTGGAGAAGCATATCGCAGTACAACTGGCCAGTCACACTGCACGTCTTTGGTCCTTGAGCGCCAGCCTATTCAAAAAAGAGTGGGCCTATGGTGAACGTAGCCATGAAGCCACACCACACGGTGACACGGTCACCATACACAGGAACATCATGCACAATCACTGGATGTGAAGATCCCCACACTCGGCAATTCTTCGTGTGCACGTCACCCGTCAGAGAAAAATGAGCTTCGTCTGTCCGTATGGTACTCCAGGGACAGGCCTTGACAACTTCAATCCTTGCGAGAAAATGGAGAGCGAAGTCGACACATCGTTGTGCGTCCTGTGGTGCAAGCTCCTGTACTATATGGATCTTGTACAGATACCAAATGAGAATGGTTAGAAGCACCTTCTGTACAGTGGACCACAGGGTTTTCAACTGTCGTGACACAGCTCGCACACTGCTGACGATAGGGAACTACGCGCAGTGTTGTCTGCCACAGCAACAGCGATTTCATCAACCACTTTTCGTGCAACCGGTCGTCGGCCAGTTCCCGGAGAGACGCCCAGTTCTCCAGTTTATTCGGACTTCTTCGCCACGCTCAGCACAGCATGTGGAGGAAGAGGATCCTGCCCTAATACTTTCAGCCGGCGATATTCTCGAAGTGCACCTGCAGCAATACTATTGTTTTAATAATAGGGCTTCACCAATAATGGCCTACTGCTTTTGTCCAAGCTCATGTTGACACGTAAAGAAGTGCACTGCGACTGGTGTGTGAGACTATGAATCATGATGAATGATCACAGCACCAGGTGGCCTTGGAATGAAATTTTCTGGATTCAAAGAACTTTAACAACAGCTGTATATTTTGGGTTATTTTATTTTATATGTCAAACTTTACCTGTTCCGGCAATTCAATATTGCCATCTTCAGGACCCATACGCTTGCCGGCCGCGGTGGTCTCGCGGTTCTAGGCGCGCAGTCCGGAACCGTGCGACTGCTACGGTCGCAGATTCGAATCCTGCCTCGGGCATGGATGTGTGTGTGATGTCCTTAGGTTAGTTAGGTTTAAGTAGTTCTAAGTTCTACGGGACTAATGACCACAGCAGTTGAGTCCCATAGTGCTCAGAGCCATTTTTTTGAACCCATACGCTTATTTCGTATTAGCAAGCTTATCGTATGCTGCCATAAAACTGGAACCTTAAATACAAACCGCTATGCAACTGATTCATATGAAAGGGTGATACCGACTTCATATGAATCAGTTGTATAACGGTTGAATTTAAGGTTCCACTTTTATAGCAGCATACGATAAGCTTGTTAATACAAAATAAGCGTATGGGACCTGAAGATGTCAATATTGAACTGCCGAAACTGGTAGCATTTGACATACAAAATAAAATAACCCAAAATATTCGGCTGTTGGTAATGTTCTTTAATTGAGAAATATATAACAGCCGATGTCCCCTGGTGATAATGGACTGACAGAGATTGGATCTAACTGGACGGTGATGGTGTGACGCATGGAAATCATGCACCCCATACTCTACACATTAATTCTACCAAGTTTGGTACACTATGGTAATCAGTTTCCATGTTATAACGCGTTAAATAAGGAAAGTTTAATTATAACCACTCAGCATACATTTAGTAAGTGCCCTTTTATCACAAAAAGAGTTTTCACTGCTACTGGATTCTTAGTATTCTGTTGCACAGTCCGAGACTTCTTCCAAGTGTCACATCATATAAAAATGTTGCAAACATTTAAAACTAGGTGGTCCACGCTCTTTGTGCGAAGCAGTGCATGCTTCTGGAGTTGCAAAATCCATGCATCAAGAACTCCACTCCTTAGTGGAAAGCAGTATGCATGTAAGCTTTTCAGTTCGTTTCAATAAATGATTCAAATGGCTCTAAGCACTATGGGACTTGACATTTGAGGTTATCAATCCCCTAGACTTAGAACTACTTAAACCTAACTAACCTAAAGACAAAACACACATCCATGACAGAGGCAGGAATCGAACCTGCTACCATAGCAGCAGCGCGGTTCCGGACTGAAGCGCCTAGAACCGCTCCACCAAAACGGCCGGCTCTTATCAATAAAACATCTTTGTAGTGGGAGGAAGATTTCTTGATTGCATAGAAACGAAGGAAGCTAATCAAAGGTTGAGCCTGCAAGGTTTACAATAGGCTGTTGAGTCAGCTACAGCTATGAGCCCACTGCACGCAATACCAATCCATAAAGTAACTTCTTTGATTTCAAGGATGCAGCTGAAACATTGTTGTCAATGCAGGATCATAAGTTCTCCAAATGGAATTTGATCAAAGGTCTCATAGGCAGACATCTTATAAACGTTAACATTTTTTCTCGGAAACAGAACAACGGAAAAAAGTGAGTATTAAGAAAAGGAAAGATAATGTCTGACGTGAGCCACGTCGCACGTCTTCTGGAACGCCAATCACGTTTATCAGTCGCAAAACAGAAAGACCTGTTGACGAAGTTACCTTGCCTTTCCCAACAACACAGGTGCTGACTCTATGGGGCCAGAGGGGCCCTGAGCCCACTCAAAAGTTCGTTTAGGGGGTCGGAGCCCCACAATAATTTAAGAAAATTTTTAGTTATATTATGCTTTGTAAAATCACAAAATTATCTTGGAATTTTTTTATTTCCCTTGTTTGACGACTGTTGCCTTTTAAACCATTCAGTAATGAGTTAAAACAAAAAAAAAATATTATGGTAGTAAGCAGGTTAAACGAGAAACGAGTGTCGTGAATCATGATAGTGTTACAGTGCTACGGGAACACAGAATCTATCCCGGTGAGTGAACCTTCGGGTAAAGTCTGGCGCCGGCGGGCCAGCACTGCGGCTATATAAAGCCCACCCTGCTGTCGCAGTCATTCAGTTTCGTTCAGTGCATGGTGCAGACATGTTTAGTGTTTCGACTTTAATGTCTAGTGGACTATTTTTTATGACTATATTTTCTTTTTTTACTTTAGTGTCTTAGTGTGTTGTGAATTAAATTTGCAATGGATAAATTTGTTGCCAAAGAGGCTCGCTTGGAAGCTGATGATACTGCAAGTCAACCTCCAACAATTATTGTGTCGTCAATTTCTTCGTGGTCTTCAGGCTAGAACCTCTCAGCCGAAACCTCGACAATCTGGTAAGGAAGATCATTTCAGAAGTCTTGGTTGATCAAATATACATGGCTAGAATATGAAGCATCTACCGAAAAAGTTTTCTGCAAAACCTGCAAAGAGGCAGATGCTAAAAATCTATTACAATTTTCTTAAAAAATGGCACGAAGATGTGACCTCAAATATTTTTTCGTTTTTGGAACTCCGAAAGAATGACAACCTGAGTTTCAAGATTGGTTAGGGCGTTAGGGGTATAAATGGACATCCTACTAGATTCAAAACGAGATCATTGATCTTCTAGGAAAGTCTGTGTTGAGAAAGGTATTGGCTTCAATCAAGAAGACTGATCATTTTTCTGTTATGGTTGACGAAACAAGTGATTCTTCGATTCACGAACGAGTGTCATTTTGTATTAGTACTGTCGATGATTCCTCAATCATCAACGAAGACTTTATTGGCTTATGCGAGAACCCCAACACTGAATCACAAACTCTGTTTAGTATTTTAAAAAATATTTTGCTTGTCTTCATTTGTCAATGGATAACTTAAGAGGAAAGTGCCATGATGGTGTCTAGAATATGAGAGGTAAATTAAAAGGACTAAAAAAGCTTTGGATATACAACCAAAAGCACGTTATGTGCACTGCAATGCTCACAGTTTAGACTTGGCAGTTGTAGACAGTCTCTGCCATCTTACGTCTATGAGGGATGTTATGGCTTTAGCCAAGAGCTTAGTAAACACAATAAGGGAATCCAACAAAAGGATGGGACTTTTCAGAAGCACATGCTGTGATAGCACCAACGACCAAGCTGGTTCAAAATGGTTCAAATGGCTCTGAACACGATGGGACTTAACATCTGAGGTCATCAAGCCCATAGAACTTAGAAATACTTAAAGCTAACAAGGCCGGCGACCAAGATGGTCTACAACCCCTTTGCCCGACTCCACAGACTATGTGAGCTTGTAGTATCTTCCGAATATTGAAAGACTTTGGAGAACTTCTAGAGTGTTTTGAAACATTTTCTGCAGAGGACAAAACAGAGGCAGGTTAAAAATGTGCAGGCTACCTTGAGCCAATGTTACAATTCAAGACTTATTTCTTTTCACGTTTTTATTCGCATTCAGTGAGCCAAGTAGATGATGTCCCAGAAAAAACTCAATGCTCTTATCTAAGTGTTGCTGATCTGGAGGAAATAGATGAGGATTTGATTTTATATTGAATGAAAGGCGTGATAGTTTTGAACACTTTTGGGAATTGTGTTTAAAAGAAAAACCTCCACAACTTGATCCTTCTCTTCCTCGGAATCGAAGGATACCAAAGGAGAATGCAACCAACAAAGCCAGCACACCGCACAATAAAAAAAACCTAAGGGAATACTACAAAGCTATTTACATTGAAGTTTGTGAAAGGGTGCAATCTTGCATTACTGAGCGATTTGCTTCAACTGGACTCACACAGCTCATTGCAGTTGAACAAGAGTGCTTGCTTTTAGTAAAAAGAGGTGAAACAAATTTGGAAAAATCAACTGAGTTTTACAAAATGACCTAGATATAAAGAGACTGCGCTTACACTTGAATATGTTAGACGATATTGCTAATAAAAAAAACAACTCGTGTTAAAAAACATGCGTGATATAATACAGTACATTCCACGAGAGTCTGCAGTTGGAGAAATGTTATGTGAAGTAGTGAAGTGCATTAAGCTTCTCCAAGTAGTTCCAATGTCGACAGCAATAGCAGAACGGTCATTTAGCGCCCTTAGACGTCTGAAATATCTCCGATCAATATTGGAACAGAAACGATTGAACAACTTGGCTGTTCTTCATGCCCACCGAGATGCTTTGGACGTATCGGATATCCGACCAGTCATCAACGACTTCATATTCAGTAATCCAGTCAGACAGTCAACATTTGCACCTTTCTAAAGACACTCTAGCCCTAATAAAGGCATTTAGAGCAATATTTAAAATCTTTATAAAATAGAGAATTAAATACATACATAATGTTAAATTTTCAGTTTCAAAATATTAGAGCTAGTTTAGTACTCTATTACTATATTACTATAGTAATATAACAGTTGTTTTCAAATACTTAAATATTTTTAGGGTTTAAGACCCAATTAAAACCCGCTACTTACATACTTTTTGACTGCAAGTATTAGGCATACTGTATTAACTTTATTAACTGTATTAAAGCATTAACTTTGAGATATTGCTTTTATTTAATGAACCCCGAATCCTATTCAAAGTAAGCTTAAATTAGCTATTTCACTTATTAATCAAAGTGCTATTACTGTGCAACAGCAATATTTTATGTTTTATTCTTTTAATGATAGTTTAGCATTTATTTATATTTAATTTTCAGAGCTATATATGCACTGCTCTATAATAGTCTGTAAGCATTATTATTACTGTAAATTAAATTCTCTTTTTACGAAAATAACTTGCGTGTTTGTTTTGTTTCTTTTTTCAAAGCCAAAAAATATGTCAGGCTTGTCGAGTTTCCTGGAGTGTCGAGTTATCGAGAGTCCAGTTTTCGGTGTTCGAACATTGATCGTATGACCCCAAAATGCTTAAAAAACTTAAAAACTCACTATTTCTCATATAAAATTCAGAAAATTCCCGGGGCAGTACCCCCAGTATTCCCCCCCCCCCCCCCCCCCCCCCCAATAATTTCTATAAGTCGGCGCCTCTGCTCAACAGCACAAGAAGTTTTACAGTAATGTTTGCGATGTTTGACAGCTAAGAATAGAACTACATAGGAAAGAGAAAATAATTATGCATTGTTCCTTTAATTCTATTTTGTTATTCCGTTGCGAAAAAATTAAAAGTCATGAGAAACAGTTTATGAGGACAACAGTCCAACTAATAAAAATATTACTACTATATTTCTTTACTTGTGTTATCTCAAATAAAATTTAGTGCCCCTATATTAATGACACCTGACACAAAGACCCGACATTCAAAAGCAGTCAGTTCCCTGTTATGGCAATTGTATACATTTTAATAAATATTTTATATTTAATCCATCTAATTATTTTGTGCAATTCTGAGGGGAGATGAGAGATTTGGCAATTACAACGTTTTACCTTTCCACTTTTGGTTCATAAATTAAAGATCAAATTTATAAACTGCAATCGAAGGCACACGTCCTTAAAAGCAAATAGCTATATGAACATTTTTTTATTTTGCATTTAATTTCAGTGTGTTTCGAATTTAAGAAGTAAAAATAATTACAAACTAGCAAGTCTGCAGAGCTAATGAGAGCACACAAACTGAAAAAAATTCAACAATGAGCCCTTCTGAATATAGTTACATGTTTTCTAACGACGCTACATGAAACAGAAGCGCCCGGGATTCATAAAATAATTTTTTTGTGTTATCTCCAGAATTACATGTCAAGCCTTCATTTGCGGGATAATTGTTTTTTCCTGGAAAATTTGGCGCTGGACTTTGTAACTGACATTTCTACTTTGGGAGAATTAAAAGTGTAAATATGGACAGAAGTAATAATTATTTCCGGGGTGCACGGCTATGTGTGTATGATTGCGTGTTGGTGTGTGTGTGTGTGTGTGTGTGTGTGTGTGTGTGTGTGAGAGAGAGAGAGAGAGAGAGAGAGAGAGGGAGCGGAGACAGGGAGGGAGGGAGAGAGGGAGATAAAGAGACAGAGTGAGTTTGTTTTTGCATGTTTATTGCCTCGATGTATTCCGATGTGTCGATCAACATTTCAGTTCAGCTGAAGCATGAACATCAGCTCCAACCCAGTGCTCATTTCGTGCAATTATTTGTTTTCCCTCTCCTAACCCCGATGTCCCGTTATTCTTAGACCATCGTTTCTTTTGATATATTAGCTCTGAATCTCATGATACTTTGAATACTTGAAATTCTAAATTTTCAGAGGACGATAATATTT
Source organism: Schistocerca gregaria (assembly GCF_023897955.1). Classification (NCBI taxonomy): domain Eukaryota; kingdom Metazoa; phylum Arthropoda; class Insecta; order Orthoptera; family Acrididae; genus Schistocerca; species Schistocerca gregaria. Next base: position 226,583,318 of record NC_064926.1, read on the forward strand.
TGTGAAAGTCTTCTTTTGTTTTTAATGCAGTAAATTTCATATAATATCCATCTGATACTCTCCAAGTCCATTTCGTACTTCTTTCCATTTGGGACACGGTGTTAAGGGTAGACATTTTCTTGTTATCGACACGTGTGGTGCATACACCGGAGAAGTTTCGTTTGGTTTTCGTCCCACTTCGCATAAAAATACGTTACTATCTGAAGTGGGATTTGTTGTTATTCATCAATTTCTGAAGTTTTCTGTCTTTTCATCGCATTATGAGCATAGACGTGCAAGAGTTAGCCTGATTTCTAAGTTGTTGTTTTGTTTTTTGTAATACATACTGCTGCTCTGTCTGGGATTCCTTCAAGATCAGTAACATTGTTTCTAACTTTTAGTTCACAACAAGGCTTGGGAGTTAATTTGTTCCCTGATCAGATCCTCCATAATTAAACATAATCCTGGTATTAATTGTATTGTATTTGGTCTTCATTTCTTTGATCCATTTTTGATCCAATTTAATCATATTTAAGACCTGTTACAACTTTTCTATCGCATATTTATATTTTGAAATACTGCAATTTTATTGTCCCTAAATATAAATTAGTTTATTTGGGTTCATGTTAGTCTTTATTTAGTTAAAGATTATGCAATAAAATGTGAACGCAGAGTTGGATTAGAGCAACGCATATCCAGTAGCCAATCTCTAAACGATTGTTACCCCACATAGAAATCCCAACGTTATACAATCTCCTGCACATCAGTAAGGTCTGATACAACCACCTCGGTACTATGCCATATCGCCAGTGCAAGAAAGGTTTGCGATGTCGCATTAATAGTACTAAACGTAGGCTGAGCTATGCTCACGACCCTCCGAACTTTGAGAAGTTATTTCTGGTCCTAGGATTAACACATGTACCTTGCATGATGACCATATACCAGTAGGAACCTAATAAGAGAACTGTTATTTGGTGGCTGGTCCCTCTTTGTGTTGGTCCAGAGGTCATTACACTATGACACTCCATAAAATGATCTATAATGATTCTTACGATACGAGTACTAACAGCTGTTAATACCTGAACCGATACATATAATCTGCTCAAATAACGAAATACGAGAAGATAATACTGTTCAGTTATTTCGACTACAGACACAAATTGCAAACACAACATCTTAGGCATAACGCTCGTAATTTAGCTACAGTTTACTATTAAATAGTTTATTTTGCATACTTACATTCAGTTATGTCTTACATTATACACTCCTGGAAATTGAAATAAGAACACCGTGAATTCATTGTCCCAGGAAGGGGAAACTTTATTGACACATTCCTGGGGTCAGATACATCACATGATCACACTGACAGAACCACAGGCACATAGACACAGGCAACAGAGCATGCACAATGTCGGCACTAGTACAGTGTATATCCACCTTTCGCAGCAATGCAGGCTGCTATTCTCCCATGGAGACGATCGTAGAGGTGCTGGATGTAGTCCTGTGGAACGGCTTGCCATGCCATTTCCACCTGGCGCCTCAGTTGGACCAGCGTTCGTGCTGGACGTGCAGACCGCGTGAGACGACGCTTCATCCAGTCCCAAACATGCTCAATGGGGGACAGATCCGGAGATCTTGCTGGCCAGGGTAGTTGACTTACACCTTCTAGAGCACGTTGGGTGGCACGGGATACATGCGGACGTGCATTGTCCTGTTGGAACAGCAACTTCACTGGCCGGTCTAGGAATGGTAGAACGATGGGTTCGATGACGGTTTAGATGTACCGTGCACTATTCAGTGTCCCCTCGACGATCACCAGAGGTGTATGGCCAGTGTAGGAGATCGCTCCCCACACCATGATGCCGGGTGTTGGCCCTGTGTGCCTCGGTCGTATGCGGTCCTGATTGTGGCGCTCACCTGCACGGCGCCAAACACGCATACGACCATCATTGGCAACAAGGCAGAAGCGACTCTCATCGCTGAAGACGACACGTCTCCATTCGTCCCTCCATTCACGCCTGTCGCTACGCCACTGGAGGCGGGCTGCACGATGTTGGGGCGTGAGCGGAAGACGGCTTAACGGTGTGCGGGACCGTAGCCCAGCTTCATGGAGACGGTTGCGAATGGTCCTCGCCGATACCCCAGGAGCAACAGTGTCCCTAATTTGCTGGGAAGTGGCGGTGCGGTCCCCTACGGCACTGTGTAGGATCCTACGGTCTTGGCGTGCATCCGTGCGTCGCTGCGGTCCGGTCCCAGGTCGACAGGCACGTGCACCTTCCGCCGACCACTGGCGAAAACATCGATGTACTGTGGAGACCGCACGCCCCACGTGTTGAGCAATTCGGCGGTACGTCCACCCGGCCCCCCGCATGCCAACTATACGCCCTCGCTCAAAGTCCGTCAACTGCACATACGGTTCACGTCCACGCTGTCGCGGCATGCTACCAGTGTTAAAGACAGCGATGGAGCTCCGTATTCCACAGCAAACTGGCTGACACTGACGGCGGCGGTGCACAAATGCTGCGCAGCTAGCGCCATTCGACGGCCAGCACCGCAGTTCCTGGTGTGTCCGCTGTGCCGTGCGTGTGATCATTGCTTGTACAGCCCTCTCGCAGTGTCCGGAGCAAGTATGGTGGATCTGACACACCGGTGTCAATGCGTTCTTTTTACCATTTCCAGGAGTGTATTTTTGGGCACCTCCTATTATGAAGATAGCATTAAAGAATAGAGAATCCTATGTGAGAATTATATTGGCCGTTACTTCTGTAATGTATTACAGAGACGTTCAATATTTAAAAAAACGTTTTATAGAACGTTTACTTATTGGAAATCTTTAATGTTAATAGTAGTCTTTCGTCATAAAATAGTATAAAGGAGGATTACAACGGGCGGATCAAAAATAATATCTTAAAAAAATGACATCCGTGTGGAATGAACTACCAGCTAGCGTACGTTACCTTCCTTTTGGGTTGTATGGTAGGCTATTAGGGAGAAACGAATTACCTGGTCGATAGTTTCTTTATTCAACACAGGAGCGTCGTGCGAGAGGACAGTAAGGCCTGCAGTCTCAGGCTCCACACTGGAACGGCGACGACATGTGGTTTGGCTTCTTTTCCTGACCATCCGTACGTTGTGTCCACTTGACATCCGTACATGGGCGGCACAGTTTGCGATGGTGCCAAGAGCGTAGGGTCTGGACCAACAAGAAATGAGATGGTGTGCTCTTCTTGGATCAGAGGAAATTCAGTGTGCATAGTGTTTCTGGACGCACCCTCAGAACTGTGGGAAGTGCAAACACGTAATGTACTCAGGAACACTGTCGAACATGATCGTTTTGCTGGTCCAGGTGTTACTCTGGGCAGAGGCCTAATGTTGAGTGGGAGTTGTGAGTTACAAATCTTTAAACACGGTCAACGATGTGAAACTGCACTCTTGTCCCTTGTGCGTATTTTCAGGGGTGTATTCGGCCCTGACTTCCTTTTTATGGATGACACTACTGGGAGTACTTTTGGGACGAGGGGATAATCGGCGAATGTACTGTTATGCCCGTTCTCTCGACTTAAACCCCGCAGGGAGGAAGTAGGTGCCGACAGATAAGTAACTGAGGGTAAACTCGTTTTGTTGTTAAGAGAGTGAGAGGGAGCGGCTACAAGGGTAGCGGAGCACGTGTGGAGTGCACATGGGGGTTTTTTAGGTTAGAGAATTCCCTCCCTAGGCCCGACAAGACGCCTCCTGAGACGCGGCAAAGTAGGAGTACGCAAAATGCAACAGGGAATAACAATATTAATGTGCTAATAGTAAACTGCAGGAGCGTCTATAGAAAGGTCCCAGAACTGCTCTCATTAATAAACGGTCACAACGCCCATATAGTACTAGGGACAGAAAGTTGGCTGAAACCAGACGTAAACAGTAATGAAATCGTAAACTCAGATTGGAATGTATACCGCAGAGACAGGCTGGACAGTGAAGGGGGAGGCGTGTTTATAGCGATAAGAAGTGCAATAGTATCGAAGGAAATTGACGGAGATCCGAAATGTGAAATGATTTGGGTGAAGGTCACGGTTAAAGCAGGCTCAGTCATGGTAATTGGATGTCTCTATAGGCCCCGGGGCTCAGCAGCTGTTGTGGCTGAGCAGCTGAAGAATAATTTGGAAAATATTCCGAGTAGATTTCCCCACCATGTTATAGTTCTGGGCGGAGATTTTAATTTGCCGGATATAGACTGGGAGACTCAAACGTTCATAATTGGTGGCAGCGACAAAGAATCCAGTGAAATTTTTTTTAGTGCTTTATTTGAAAGCTACCTTGACCAGTTAAAGAGAGAAACGATTCGTGGCGATAACATAATAGACCTTCTGGTTGACAAACAGACCCGAACTGTTTGAAACAGTTAATGCAGAACAGGGAATCAGCGATCATAAAGCGGTTACGGCATCGATGATTTCAGCCGTAAATAGAAATATTAAAAAAGGTAGGAAGATTTTTCTGTTTAGCAAAAGTGACAAAAAGCATATTACAGTGTACCTGACGGCTCAACACAAAAGTTTTGTCTCAAGTACTGATAGTGTTGAAGATCAGTGTACAAAGTTCAAAAACATCGTACAATATACGTTAGGTGAGTATGTGCCAATCAAGATCGTAAGGGATGGAAAAGAGCCACCGTGGTACAACAACCGAGTTAGAAAACTGCTGCGGAAGCAAAGGGAACTTCACAGCTAACATAAACATAGCCAAAGCCTTGCAGACAAACAAAAATTACGCGAAGCGAAATGTAGTGTGAGGAGGGCTATGCGAGAGGCGTTCAATGAATTCGAAAGTAATGTTCTATGTACTAACTTGGCAGTAAATCCTAAGAAATTTTGGCCTTATGTCAAAGCGGTAGGTGGATCAAAACAAATTGTCCAGACACTGTGACCAAAATGGTACTGAAACAGAGGATGACAGACTAAAGGCCGAAATACTAAATGTCTTCTTCCAAAGCTGTTTCACAGAGGAAGACTGCACTGTAGTTCCTTTTCTAGATTGTCGTACAGATGAAAAAATGGTAGATATCAAAATAGACGACAGAGGGATAGAGAAACAATTAAAATCTCTCAAAAGAGGAAAGGCCGCAGGACCTGATGGGATACCAGTTCGATTTTACACAGAGTACGCGAAGGATCTAGCCCCCCCCCCCCTCTCCCCCTTCTTGCAGCGGTGTACCGTAGGTCTCTAGAAGAGCGAAGCGTTCCAAAGGATTGGAAAAGGGCACAAGTCATCCCCGTTTTCAAGAATGGACGTCGAAGATATGTGCAGAACTATAGACTTATATCTCTAACGTCGATCAGATGTAGAATTTTGGAACACGTATTAAGTTCGAGTATAATGACTTTTCTGGAGACTAGAAATCTACTCTGTAAGAATCAGTATGGGTTTCGAAAGAGACGGTCGTGTGAAACCCAGCTCGTGCTATTCGTCCACCAGACTCAGAGGGCCATAGACACGGCTTCACAGGTAGATGCCGTGTTTCTTGACTTCCGCAAGGCGTTCGATACAGTTGCCCACAGTCGTTTAATGAACAAAGTAAGAGCATATGGACTATCAGACCAATTGAGTGATTAGATTGAGGAATTCCTAGATAACAGAACGCAGCATCTCATTCTCATGGAGAAAAGTCTTCCGAAGTAAGAGTGATTTGAGGTGTGCCGCAGGGGAGTGTCATAGGACCGTTGCTATTCACAATATACATAAATGATCTGCTGGATGACATCGCAAGTTCACTGAGGCTTTTTGCAAATGATGCTGTGGTGTGTGAGGTTGTAAAAATGGAAAATTATACTGAAATGCAGGAGGATATGCAGCGAATTGACGCATTGTGCAGGGAATGGCAATTGAATCTCAATGTAGACAAGTGTAATGTACTGCAAATACATAGAAAGATAGATCTCTTATCATTTAGCTACAAAATAGCAGGTCAGCAACTGGAAGCAGCTATTTCCATAAATTATCTGGGAGTACGCATTAGGAGTGATTTAAAATGGAATGATCATATAAAGTTGATCGTCGGTAAAGCAGATTCCAGACTGAGATTCATTGGAAGAATCCTAAGGAAATGCAATCCCAAAACAAAGGAAGTAGGTTACAGTACGCTTGTTCGCCCACTGCTTGAATACTGCTCAGCAGTGTGGTATCCGTACCAGATAGGGTTGATAGAAGAGATAGAGAAGATCCAACGGAGAGCAGCGTGCTTCGTTACAGGATCATTTAGTAATCGCGAAAGCGTTACGGGGATGATAGATAAACTCCAGTGGAAGACTCGGCAGGAGAGACGCTCAGAAGCTCGGTACGGGCTTTTGTTAAAGTTTCGAGAACATACCTTCACCGAAGAGTCAAGCAGTATATTGCTCCCTCCTACGTATATCTCGCGAAGAGACCATGAGGATAAAATCAGAGAGATTAGAGCCCACACAGAAGCATACCGACAATCCGTCTTTCCACGAACAATACGAGACTGGAATAGAAGGGAGAACCGATAGAGGTACTCAGGGTACCCACACACCGTCAGGTGGCTTGCGGAGTATGGATCTAGATGTAGATGAAAGAGAGAGAGGAGTGAGAGGAGGAAAGTACTGAGCAGATGACCCCTTTTTGTGGTTTAGACGGGATAATTGCATGGGTAAGTCATGGTCGCGGAAGGAGTCTCCGTTTTGTGGAAGATTAGTTAGAAGATGACAGTGACAGCCCAGAGCACAGAGGATGAGCGGACGGTGGATAATGCGAGCATTGAGACTGAGTGATGCAAAGCGCGGCATACTCGAAGGAACGTAGTCGAGTGACACTTGGTAGTGAACATGGCGGCGGAGTCGGTGGCGGAACGTTCAGAGAAAATCTTCCTCTCCTTATTTGTCATTTTGGCCTGGGAGACCAAGTGTGTCATCTACAGTCGTCCGCCAACCGTTTCTGTTTCTGACTTTCGTAGCCACTTTCCTTTTCTCTGGCCCGTCCATCTGTATCCTTGTTAATCTACATCTGCATCTACATCTACATGGATACTCTGCGAATCAATTTTAAGTGCCCGGCACAGGGTTCATCGAACCACCTTCACAAATCTATATTATTCCAATCTCGTATACAAGGCGGAAAGAATGAACACCTCTATCTTTCCGTACGAGATCTGATTTCCCTTATTTTATCATGGTACTCGTTCCTCCCTATGTAGGTCGGTGTCAACAAAATATTTTCGCATTCGGAGGAGAAAGTTGGTGATTGGAATTTTGTGAAAAGATTCCGTCGGAACGAGAAACGCCTTTCTGTTGATCATGTCCAGCCCAAATCCTGTATCATCTCTGTGACAGTCTCTCCCATATTTCGCAATACAACATGTGCTGCCTTTCTTTGAACTTTTTCGATGTACTCCGTCAGTCCTATCTGGAAAGGATCCCGCACCGCGCAGCAGTAGTCTGAAAGAGGACGGACAAGCGTAGTATAGGCAGTCTCCTTAGTAGGTCTGTTAAATTTTCTAAGTGTCATGCCAATAAAACGCAGTCTTTGGTTAGCCTTGCCCACAACATTTTCTATGTGTTCCTTCCATTTTAAGTTGTTCGCAATTGTAATACCTAGGTATTTATTTCAATTTACTCGTTTTAGATTAGACTGATCTATCGTGTAACCGAAGTTTAAGGAGTTCCTTTTAGCACTCATGTGGATGACGTCACACTTTTCGTTATTTATGGTCAACTGCCACTTTTCACACCATTCAGATATCCTTTCTAAATCGTTTTGTAGTTTGTTTCGGTCTTCTGATGACTTTATTAGTCGATAAACGATAGCGTCATCTGCTAACATCCGAAGATGGCTGCTCAGATTGTCTCCCAAATAGTTTATATAGATAAGGAACAGGAAAGAGCCTATAACACTACCTTGGGGAACGCCAGAAATCACTTCTGTTTTACTAGATGACTTCCGTCAATTACTACGAACTGTGACCTCTCTGATTTTCGAGGATTACAATATTCAATCTCGCTACGACAACCCTGTGTTCACTAATCCCGGTATCGGTTTTGATGCTCGTTGTTAACTCAGGATTATCTGTTGCTAAGAGGTCAAGAGTGTTTTCACAGCAGTTTTCTATTACTTCTATCATGTCTGTCACCTTCTGCCTTCTACGCATCCTCATAATGTTAATGGTGGTAGCCTTTCCCCTTCCATCCTAATCAGATGCCCAGACCAAATCAATCTTCTTTTCTTCATCCTTCGGACAATATCGGCTTGCGAATATATGTTTGCCAGTTCCTTGTTTATTAATACCCTCTGTTCCTGTGAGTGTGTGTCTCTCTTGGGGCTAAATATTTTCCTTGGTATCTTCTTGAGATAGAAAGATTGACAACTTCGAAGACGACAACAGCGATAGCGACGCAGTAAAAGTGGTGCGGAACATAGGCAAAAAGGGCTGACTTACGATGCGTATTACGCTTATAGCGAGCAGAGCGTAAATGAATTGCGAAATCACAGATTAATTATAGCAGACTTGAGTTGCGGTAACTGAGGGTTCTAACTCTCGTATGCGCACGTCTTTCGCGAATTCTAGATTTTGAATTTAGTGTTCAGCATGCCCTTCCTGAGTCCCGATCTCGCAAGTTCCTGCGAGGAAAGGCATTTATAGTTTTAATTAGTTGGGTCGTGGGCTCTTGGGAGAGATTATTCTGCCTATAGCAAATTTATTCATCACTGCAAAGAAATTGTATGAATTCCTGAATTAATACACTCATGGAAAAAATAGCTGTAATAAGAAGAAGTTGTGCGAAATAAACGAAACTTAGTAGCTGGTTTCTACAACTGAAATCGTACTTAGATTTCGCACCAGACACGTAAGAGTGGCGGTAGCAGCGGCACTGTGAGCGTGCAAATCAGGTTTGCTTCACATACACCTTGTAAAAGTTGTGAGAGTTAGTTACCTTTCAGATTGGTCGTGGTGACTTATTGGTAGCAACGAATGCCTTTAAGGTGATAAAGACGACATTATCAAAATGGTTCAAATGGCTCTAAGCACTATGAGACTTAACATCTGTGGTTATCAGTCCCCTACAATTACAAGTACATAAACCTGATTAACCTAAGGACATCACACACATCCATGCTCGAGGCAGGATTCGAACCTGCGACCGTAGCAGCAGCGAGGTTCCTGACTGAACTGCCTAGAACAGTTCTGTCACAACGGCCGGCACGCCATTATCAACACCTCTCTGTGTTTCAACAACATCGTGTAATAGGACTACGAACAGCGATACTGCAGAAAGACTTGGCAGGATGTAGCCTCTGTACAAGATTGCTGGCAGCGGTGGTGAAGAGAATGTATGGTCGCAGAAGACCGGGCCCCGGACAGCCACGTGGCACTTACGCAAGGAAAGACTGTCGAGTGCGGCTTATGTCTCTGGAGCATCGTACTGCATTTGAAGCAGCAGTTTGAACACCACAAAGGACCACAGTGACATAACGAACTGTTACGAACTGGTTACTGCAAGGACAGCTCCAAGCCTGACGCCCTTAGCAGGCGTTCCACTGTCCCCAAACCACAACCATTTGTGACTTTAGTGGTGCCAGACGAGAGCTCCTTGTAGGGCAGAATAGAGGTCTGTTGTTTTTTTTGTTGAAAGCTGGCGCTGCCCCGGTGCAGCTGTGGCTGTGGGCTTTTGGAAGGAGGCCACGAAATTTGGTAATTTGTGGTAGGATCTAATGTGACCAAATTGCTGAGGTGATCGGTCCCTAAGTTCACACACTGCTTAATCTAACTTAAACTGACTTACGCTAAGGTCAACACACACACCCATGCCCGAGGGAGGACTTGAACCTCCGACGCTGACCGTGACAAGACGCCCTAGACCACGCGGCTACTACGCACGGCAAGAAGGCCACTTATGGGCCTATGACCAACCCGTGTGCGAGCTTAAGACACTGGAGTTACATCCAGGCTTATGATGCGGGTGCCACTTCGTACGACATCAGGAACACTCTCGTGGTTATCTTACGCACACTGACTGGGAATTTGTACGCCACTCAAGTGATTCGACCTGTTTTGCTGCCATTCATGAACAACATCCCACGGAATGATTTGCAACAGTATAAGGCTAGCCCACAAACTGGTGTTGTAACTCACCATGCTCTACAGAATGTCGACATGTTGTCTTGGCCTGCTCGATCATCAGATCTGCCTCCGGTCGAGCATATACGGGGCTTCATTGGACAACTTCAGCGCTACCACAACCAGCACTAACAGCTCCTGTATTGACCAACTAAGTGCCACAGGCATGGAATTCCTTCGCACAAACTGATGTCCGGTACCAGTACAATACAAGGCATACACGTCTGCTTGCTTGGGTTCAAAATTGTTAATGTACCAGCATTCCACATTTGCAATGGCTCATCTCGCGTTCGCTGTGATCTTACAATGTTAATCACTTAAATATGTTACAAAAATTCCCGAAATTTCATTGCTCTACATCAATTATTTTTTGGTGCTGCTACTTTTTTCGTCAGTACATTTTTCAAATTACAATTTGTGTTACATAACGTGCATTAACTTATGAGACTACAGGTTTACTTTTGTAGCGGTATATCCAGCACTACATGCTCGTGAAATATAACTCAAAATAGACAAAAGAGAAATGCGATGCCTGCTATCGAAACCATCGATGATTTTTCTTCTTTCCTCATTTTACAGCAACCGATCAGTTACACTGTTGTTCCTATACCAAAGTCGTAGCTGATATTTGATGATCAAGTTCTGTTGATATAACTGTATACATATGTTAAATTTTTTCGTGAAATATCATAGACGATATGTTCACGGGGAGGTAGATGATACAACTGAATTTGCATTAGTTTTATTTACTAAGTGTTTTGGATTTTGAGGGTACCGCGAGAATTCACTTCTAATGCCTTGCGAAGGTCCTAGTGACTGAGCTTTGTTAACGCGTTCTTCGGACCTGTTAGTAAAATGAGCTGATTGCATCTCCATATTGTGAAATTGGCATTACTGATATCGGGTCCACCGGATAATCTGCTCCTCTGCCATTTCCCCAACGGATTAGCTCAGCTTACAGTCTCCACGCGACGGCCTGCTTTCGACGTGCCAACAAGTGTAAAAATGTTACACTTCGTAAAAAAAAAAAAAAAAAAAAAAAAAAAATCAACTGTCTTTCGGCTTGCCAAGAGGACGTTGGAAGAAATGTATCATCAAGTGATTGTTTTCATCGCTCAAAAGTAAAGGCTGATTACCAATCGCTGTAATATGTTCTTGAATATGTTATCTGCAGCTACATAATCTATAATTAAAATCACAGATTCTTAGAACAGAATTATAATTGGATTCTTCTTTCAGTAAACAATAAACTGAATATTTCAATATTTCAGTATTGAGATACCACAGGCCACCTTGCTGCGTACTTGTAATTTCTTGAACTGCAATTCCCACCGAGACCGCTGTCGTATGAGTTTCACGTAACAGACTGACACATGTCCTCGGAATGTTTAGCTGCGGCATGTCTAAATAAAATCTTCTCAGTTTTCGAGCCATGTCAGTTCGAATAAAAGTCTTGAGTTTTCGATGGCCATCTTCGCCATCGTCGTCAGAAGTGGTTCGCTTGCTCACTCAAAACTCTGGTTTCATAAGCCAGATGTGAAGGTAGGGTAAACAGTTTAGCTGCTGTTCCTTCATGGACCAAAATGATTGAGTGTGGGGCCTAGCGGTGCGAGTTGGCCTCTGCGAGCGTCTGTGGCTGCAGGGACATCGATACTGCGGGAGATACTACTCCCGCAGTAGGTCGGGCCTACGTGTCGTCGGCCTGCAGTGGCCCTGGCGGCTCAGTCCACGAATTACACGAATTAAGCGGCTGCCAGAGTGTTCTGCAGTATTGTAGAACACTCTGGCGATCTGTCGGAAGCGATCCCGCAGTAGGGTGATGCCTGCTTCCTCAAGAAGCAGTCTCTTGGATAGCGAGGCGGGTTGTGCAGTGCAAATCGCAGCGCCCTGCTTTGGACGCGCTGGAACGTCGCAATGTGCGTCGCAGCTGCATGACCCCACACCACGGCCGCATATTCAACCTCCGGCCGAACAAGGGATAGATATATTGTGAGGCCGTGGCATGGAGAAAGGTTGGATGATGGGTTGAGCAGCGGGCACAGCGCACGAAGACGCCCCACTACTTGCCCCCTCGCGTCACGGATGTGAGGCATCCAGGTCTGGTGCCTGTGTAGCGTCACCCCTGACTCCAGGGTGGGCATCGTTCCCGGCTTATATAGCCACGATTGCAGCCTCTGGCACCAGTCAGAGAGGACCGAAATGCCGCGTACGTGGAAGCTGATTGAATAGCTCATAGCAGTTCTGAACTCCGCGGGACCGAGTGACATCAGGTCGCGTGAGGGACCGGCACTGCAGTGAGCTGTCCAATCAGCCTCCACGTACCTGTCATTTCGATCCTCTCTGATTGGTGCAAGAGGCTACAATCGTGGCTATATAAGCGGAAAACCGTGTCAGCCTAGGCTGTGATCACAGAGGCGGAGGTTTTGGCGGAAATGAACTCCCACTCCGCCATGGAAATCCGCTCGGCCTGCAGTATTTACTTCTTGCCCTACCTTCCTCATGCGTATCTTTACTCAGTCTGCCTCCTTCATACAACATCACCTCTTCACACAGAGAACCCTGATTTTCAAACGCCGCTACCCCATTGACCTGTCCCGTTTCCCTCCTCAATCCCACCACTGCCTGCACTGTCTCCTGTACAACGACCACCTGAACCAAAACTGCAAGAAATCCCACACCCAACCTGCCCCCACTGTACAGCTTCCCTCTTCCTTAAACAGTGTCCCAAACTCGCCTCTCCCCTTTCCTTCAACACCTGCAACGAACCCCACTCCAACAACTCCTACAAATGCAAAGCTAAACCCCCTCCCAACAACCCTGAGCTCAATGTCTCCATTTGCCCCATCGACCAGCCCATCAACCCCAACAATTCCCTTCGCTTTCCCCTGTGTCTGAAGACATCATCCGGTTCCTGACCATCGTCCCGCAGAACATCCACCCCTTACAACGCCCCCACACCTTCCAGCAGATTTCCCTTTGCTTCCCTCTCTGATTTCCATTTGAATACCTATGCCACCTACTCCCACAACCAGGCCAATTGCACCTTCAACCGCCTAGACATCTCCTTTTCCAGCCCCTCCTTCCTCCCCCCACTCCCTTCCCCCTTCCACCTCTTGGTGCATCTACAGTATTGTCTCCTCTACCTAAACATTCCCTCCCTCCATGCCAACAAATACCTCTTCATGCATACCCTATCCCAGCACCAGATCGCTCCAACCTTACCATGGTGTCCACACCTCTCCCTATCTCCTTGACTGCACCGACAATCCCCTTCCCCTCGACCGAGGCAGGGTTTCTGTTTGCTGCCTCAAGCATCTCCTTGTCCGGCCACAACTCTTACTAAATTACCTGACTGAACACCTTGCCCTGAGAATATTTTTTCCCTCTGTCACCATCACCTGTGCCACCAACTATATCTGTCCTACAGCACCCCTATGACTTCATTTCCCATGTTTACCATACATCCTCGAACTGTGTGACTACTGCCACCTCAACATCCACAGCTGTGACCCTGCCATCCTTCGGCAGTGGTATCAGTTCCTTGCCTTCCTCCATGGGGACCTTGTTCCTATCAAACAACACACCCATACTGAAAGTGACTCCACACAGGATGTTATTCTCACTTCCCCCAACGTCCTTGGTCATATGGCAGTGGACGTCCTTGATCTCATTGGTAGTGACCACCTCCCTTTCCTTCTCATTATCTCCTCTGTCTGTGCCTTCCCTGCAGCCCCATGCCGAGTAGCCCCTGCAAAGTCCGTCCATGACCACCACTGCACCGACTTGGAGGCCTATCAGGAATCCAATGCCTCACAGGTCGAAAACCACTGACATCATCCATGCCTCTTCCTTCCTTCACAAGAGCATCACTGACGCTGTGGGGGCCCACATTCCTACCAAACTCATCCATCCTCATCCCTCTACGCTTCCTCCACAGGCCATCCTTCTTCGTGAATCTCACAGCCTTTACCACTTCTTCCTCTGCACCCATGACTGGGATACACCCATTCACCACTGGAATTAAAGTGACACATCAAAAATCTCCTTACAGCAAAGAAAAGCCAGGACTGGCGACAGACAAGCAAATGCCTTAACTGCACCCTCCCTGTCAACTCCACCAGGTACTGGACAGCCTTCCACTGCCTTACTGGTAGCATCCTACCCTACATTAGCCTATTCTCCATAACATTCGCCCATTCCCCAACAACCTCATTAAGGCTAAACATTTTGCTTCCCACCTATCTGTCTTCTCCATTCCTGATGATCCCCATTTTAATTACTCCCTCTTCCCCATTGTCCTTGAATGCACTGACACCTCTGTCCCACTGCTCATCCCTAATTTCCAGAGTATTTGGATCAGTTACCCCCTCAGACATCAACACTCCCATCAATGCACACAACATCACTTTGTCCTCTGCTCCAAACCCAGCACTGCCCTAAGTCACGATGGTGTCACCTACTGCCACCTCAAGGAATCGTCTGTGTCCTTCCTGGCTGCCCTTGCTACCCTATACAATGTACTCCTCTCCAATGGCTTTTTACCCTAACCTGTGGAATACTTCTTGAGTCCTGCTGTTACCTAAACCCAACAAACCCCCCTCTGACTCCTCTTCCTATTGTCCAATCTGCCTCACCCCTGTGTTCAGTAAGGTCTTCGAGTCCATTCTCTCCTGCCATATTCATTGCCACCTTAACTAGCTCCACCTCCTTCCCCTTACCCAATGTGGCTTCTGGCCCTCCTTTTAAGCTGACGACCATCTCCTTAATCATACCAATCTTGTTTCCCTCCAACTTAACTCCCATTGCACTCCTATCTTTGTTTCCATCAACCTCCTGAATGCCTATGACCATGTTTGGCATCCCAGGCTCCTCTTCAAACTCCAGACCTATGAAAAATAACAATATCAGAAATTGAGTCTGCCTTGATGCAAAACACCTGCTTATTTGTTTATTTATTTATTTTCCCAAATTAGCAACAAATATCACCATCATCAGTGGGTTTTTAAAATCTAAAACATGCAGAAAATAGCGTAACACAGCAACAAAGTATTATATTTTTACTGTTTTTTTGAAATATAGTTTTCTATGGATACATTCATACTGCCTTATTTACTGTATATTATGCCATGTTTTTATGAATTATTCCCACTTTTTGGGGCATATTTTCCGTGCATTTTTCTGTTGCCATTTTAATGAGTATACATCATATCTTCTGTAACTGTGTGAGTGGGTGTTAGTTGTTTTTCTATAGCAAACATGGAGCAGATGGAATAATTCCAAGATAAATTTATTATCCAGACCTATGCTCTGCCTATTAGTTTTGTCCATCTCGTTGCTTCCTTCCACTCCCGTCATCCCTCCTATATCACTATCCACAGTTCCAACTGGCTTACTTTCTATCCCACCACCAGCGTGCCCCAAGGCTCTGTCCTTTCACCTCTCCTCTATCTCCTGGATATTCCTGATGTGCCCAAATCTCCCCTGCCTATTCATTTCCTCCAATTTCCTGATGACACCGCTTTCCTGGCCCTTTGTCATACCTTTCAATGGTCCCAATGTACACTCCAGAGCCATCTTGACCAGTTCACCACTTGGTACAACCAGTGGTACCTTCATATCAACCATTCCATGACCCAGGCGATCATCATGCACTGCACCACCCACTCCTCTGTCTCCACGATTTCTACCAAACCATTTATGGTCATCCTATCCACCTCACTCCTGCTATAAAATACCTTGGCCTCATCCTTGACTGCCACCTCAGCTTGACTCCCCATCTTCTTATGATCCAGCACAAAGCCCACAACAGACTCCATCTCCTGAAACTCATGTCCTGGCGGACATGGGGACTGCATCCTTCACCATCCTTCACACCTGAAAACCTTGATCCATCACATCCTTTTTATATGTTTGTTACTGCTTGGATTTCCACCCCTTCCAGATTGTATAAAGCCCTCCAAATACTAGAACACCATGCACACTGCCTTGCCTTACATATCCTCAATGACCTCATCCCCTTCCCCCACCTTCACCTTTTCCTTGAACACATCCACACCCTGTATATTATTTGCTGACTTGATTCACCCCACCCTTTGGTGCCCCCTTCTTTCCCACCCGTAGCCCATCGCTGTGCTGGTCCCTTGTGTCCTGCCCTCTCTCCATCTCCATACCCTCCACTTCCTTTCCGAATGCAACTTCCAGCACCTACCCCTCCCAGATGATGAGTTTCACTCTGACATCTATCCTTCCTACCAAGTCTAACCCCATCTTATTCCTCCCCCATACATCAGGGCTCCCTCTCCCCTCCACTTCCCTTCCCCTTTCGGTTTCCCCCTCCTACAACCTCTCCCTCTCCTGTGTCCCCTGCCAACCGGGGTGGCCGAGCGGTTCTAGGTGCTACAGTCTGGAACCGCGCGACCGCTGCGGTAGCAGATTCGAATCCTGCCATGGTCATGGATATGTGTGATGTCCTTAGGTTATTTAGGTTTAAGTAGTTCTAAGTTCTAGGTGTTTAGGGAACCCGTGGTGTAAGAGTAGCGTCTTTGACTCATAATCAAAACGTCTTCGGTCCCGGGTTCGATCCCCCGCCACTTCTTAATTTTTGATAAATGATCAGCATTGGCGGCCAAAGACTTCCGGCATAAGAAGTCAGCATCATTCTGCCAACGGCGTTGTCAAAGAGGGCGGAGGAGCGGATAGAGTTTCAGGGCAGTCTCTTGTCCTAGGGGTGGGAAATTGTCCCTAAAGGCGGAAGAATCAGCAATGATCAACGACGTGAGGATGCAGAAGGCAATGGAAACCACTGCATTAAAGACACGTAACGTGTATCCACAGGACATGTGGCCTGTAGTTGAAGAAGTGTCATGATGATCTCTCCATTGGCAAAAGATTCCGGAATAGTCCCCCATTCGGATTTCCGGGAGGGGAATGCCAAGGGGAGGTTACCATGAGAAAAAGATCGAATAATCAACGAAAGGATAATGTTCTAAGAGTCGGGGCGTTGAATGTCAGAACCTTGAACGTGGTAGGGAAACTAGAAAATCTGAAAAGGGAAATGCAAAGGCTCAATCTAGATATAGTAGGGGTCAGTGAAGTGAAATGGAAGGAAGACAAGGATTTCTGGTCAGATGAGTATCGGGAAATATCAACAGCAAATGGTATAACAGGTGTAGGATTCGTTATGAGTAGGAAGGTAGGGCAGTGGGTGTGTTACTGTGAACAGTTCAGTGACAGGGTTGTTCTAATCAGAATCGACAGCAGACCAACACCGACAACGATAGTTCAGGTATACATGCCGACGTCGCAAGCTGAAGATGAACAGATAGAGAAAGTGTATGAGGATATTGAAAGGGTAATGCAGTATGTAAAGGGGGACGAAAATCTAATAGTCATGGGCGACTGGAATGCAATTGTAGGGGAAGGAGTAGAAGAAAAGGTTACAGGAGAATATGGGCTTGGGACAAGGAATGAAAGAGGAGGAAGACTAATTGAGTTCTGTAACAAGTTTCAGCTAGTAACAGCGATTACCCTGTTCAAGAATCACAAGAGGAGGAGGTATACTTGGAAAAGGCCAGGAGATACAGGAAGATTGCAATTACATTACATCATGGTCAGACAGAGATTCCGAAATTAGATACTGGATTGTAAGGCGTACCCAGGAGCAGATATAGACTCAGATCACAATATAGTAGTGATGAAGAGTAGGCTGAAGTTCAAGAAGAATCAATACGCTAAGAAGTGGGATACGGAAGTTCTAAGGAATGACGAGATACGTTTGAAGTTCTCTAACGCTATAGATACAGCAAAAGGAATAGTGCAGTAGGCAACACAGTTGAATAGGAATGGACGTCTCTAAAAAGGGTCATCACAGACGTTGGGAAGGAAAACATAGGTACAAAGAAGGTAGCTGCGAAGAAACCATGGGTAACAGAGGAAATACTTCAGTTGATTGATGAAAGGAGGAAGTACAAACATGTTCCGGGAAAATCAGAAATACAGAAATACAAGTCGCTGGGGAATGAAATAAACAGGAAGTGCAGGGAAGCTAAGACGAAATGGCTGCAGGAAAAATGTGAAGACATCGAAAAAGATATGATTGTCGGAAGGACAGACTCAGCATACAGGAAAGTCAAAACAACCTTTGGTGACATTAAAAGCAACGGTGGTAACATTAAGAGTGCAACGGGAATTCCACTGTTAAATGCAGAGGAGAGAGCAGACAGGTGGAAAAAATACATTGAAAGCCTCTATGAGGGTGAAGATTTGTCTGATGTGATAGAAGAAGGAACAGGAATCGATTTAGAAGAGATAGGGGATCCAGTATTAGAATCGGAATTTAAAAGAGCTTTGGAGGACTTACGGTCAAATAAGGCAGAAGATATAGATAACATTCCATCAGAATTTCTAAAATAATTAGGGGAAGTGGCAACAAAACGACTATTCACGTTGGTGTGTAGAATATATGAGTCTGGCGACATACCATCTGACTTTCGGAAAAGCATCATCCACACAATTCCGCAGACGGCAAGAGCTGACAAGTGCGAGAATTATCGCACAATCAGCTTAACAGCTCATGCATCGAAGCTGCTTACAAGAATAACATACAGAAGAATGGAAAAGAAAATTGAGAATGCGCTAGGTGACGATCAGTTTGGCTTTAGGAAAAGTAAAGGCACGAGAGAGGCAATTCTGACGTTACGGCTAATAATGGAAGCAAGGCTAAAGAAAAATAAAGACACGTTCATAGGATTTGTCGACCTGGAAAAAGCGTTCGACAATATAAAATGGTGCTAGCTCTTGAAGATTCTGAAAAAAGTAGGGGTAAGCTATAGGGAGAGACGGGTCATATACAATATGTACAACAACCAAGAGGCAATAATAAGAGCGGACAATCAAGAACGAAGTGCTCGTATTAAGAAGGGTGTAAGACAAGGCTGTAGCCTTTCACCCCTACTCTTCAATCTGTACATCGAGGAAGCAATGGTGGAAATAAAAGAAAGGTTCAGGAGTGGAATTAAAATACAAGGTGAGAGGATATCAATGATACTATTCGCTGATGACATTGCTATCCTGAGTGAAAGTGAAGAAGAATTAAATGATCTGCTGAACGGAATGAACAGTCTAATGAGTACACAGTATGGTTTGAGAGTAAATCGGAGAAAGACGAAGGTAATGAGAAGTAGTAGAAATGAGAACAGCGAGAAACTTAACATCAGGATTGATGGTCACGAAGTCAATGAAGTTAAGGAATTCTGCTACCTAGGCAGTAAAATAACCAATGACAGACGGAGCAAGGAGGACATCAAAAGCAGACTCGCTATGGCAAAAAAGGCATTTCTGGCCAAGAGAAGTCTACTAATATAAAATACCGGTCTTAATTTGAGGAAGAAATTTCTGAGGATGTACGTCTGGAGTACAGCATTGTATGGTAGTGAAACATGGATTGTGGAAAAACCGGCACAAAAGAGAATCGAAGCATTTGAGATGTGGTGCTATAGACGAATGTTGAAAATTAGGTGGACTGATAAGGTAAGGAATGAGGAGATTCTACGCAGAATCGGAGAGGAAAGGAATATGTGCGAAACACTGATAAGGAGAAGGAACAGGATGATAGGACATCTGCTAAGACATGAGGGAATGACTTCCATGGTACTAGAGGGAGCTGTAGAGGGCAAAAACTGTAGAGGAAGACAGAGATTGGAATCCGTCAAGCAAATAATTGCGGACGTAGGTTGCAAGTGCTACTCTGATATGAAGAAGTTAGCACAGGAAAGGAATTCGTGGTGGGCCGCATCAAACCAGTCAGTAGACTGATGAAAAAAATAAAAGTTCTAGGGGACTAATGACCTCAGAAGTTAAGTCCCATAGTGCTGAGAGCCATTTGAACCTGTGCCCCCTTCTGTGTCTCTGCACTCCCTCATGCCTTGGTTTCCCTCTTCACCTTCCACCCCACCCATCTTCTGCCTCTTGGTGCATCTCCTGCCTCCCTTTTCCCTCTTCCTTCCACCACCCTCAGACCCCAAACCCCCTCCCCCCTCCCCCGCACTTTACTCCCGTTTTTTTCCCTCATCTCCAGCCTCCAGTGGTTTTTATTCTTCATCAGTGCTCCGTCTTTTCCATTGTTTCTTTTTTTTTAAGTGTACCACTGTGTGTGATTTTTATACTGTGGCTGACTTTTAACTTGTGTTTGAGTCCAGTGTATTTTCAGTGCGCAACGAATTGCCAGCTGTGTTCTTTTAACTTTATGTCAACTTTTTAACTGTCCTCCAATGCATGTCCACGTATTATTGTATATTTTAACTGTCGTCATCTCCATTTACTGCGTTTTTTATATCTCCCTTTTATCCCCATTTTCTTTGTAAGAGTTCCACTTTTCATGTATTTTTATGAAGCCATTTCACTGAAGAGTGGTGGACTGTGCCACAGCCAGCCCTCCCCTGGCCATACGGGGAGGTGCATGAAATTATAATAAAGAAAAAAAAAATCAGCCTAGGCAGTCAGTGATTTCACTCCTGGCGACAATAGTGGAGATGGCCGTAGAAAGCTTGAGAATTTTATTCGAACTGAAGCTGCTTAAAAACTGAGAAGAATTTATTCAGACTGATTCGGCTTTCTCCCCAGAAGGTTTATTCTTTATTCAGATTGATGCAAATTTCTCTTCATTACATTTGCAACACTGGTCGGTACTACCTGGCTACATGCATCCCTGATATAATCTGCTATCATCACCATATACTCTTTTACCACACCACTAGTGGAAACAAAAAGGCTACTCAATTTGGTTTCTTAAATCTATAAGTCCGGGGACTTTTTCAAAAAGGTAATCTATACAATATAGAAGATAACATTGGGAGACAATTGCGCGAACTATCACCAAGAGGCTTAACATATTACTAATCCAAGTTGTTGACACGAATAGGATACATAAAAAACTGAGACGTGTTAGATGACGATGTGTCTACCTCCATTTATCTATAAGGAAGGGAAAGGCATCAGAGTGACAGATGTGGAGTTTCGATTGATGATGGAAGCAACATCACGCTCATAGGGTTTGTCGATGTAGCAAAAACGCATCACAATGTGAGATAGTGCTATGTTTTAAAAATCTCAGAAAAATGTGTGTAAACTGTAGGGAAAGACGGGTAATATACCACATACTTAAGGACGAAGAGGACGAATTTAAGAATGGAAGACCAAGTACAATATTCTCAGTTTAGAACATTATAAGACATGGATGTGATTTTCCGCCTCTACTATTGAACTAATATATCTAAGACACATTAACGAAAACAAAAGAAAGGTTATGGAGTGCGATAAAAATTCAGAGTGAAGGGATTTCATTGTAGGATTCCGTGATGAGACTTCTATCCGCAGTGAAAGTGATTAAGAATTACAGGAAATATTGAATGGAAAGAAGAGTCTAATCGGTACAAGCAATGGATTGAGAATAAACAGAAGAAAGAAGTAATGAGGAATACCAGAGCCGAGATTAGCGATAAACTTAATATCAAGACTGAGGACCATGAAGTGGACAAAGGATTTCAGTTTGGGTAGCTCAGATGGTAGAGCACTTGCCCGCGAAAGGCAAAGGACCGGCACACAGTTTTAATCTGCCACGAAGCTTCATATCAGGTCACATTCCGCTGCAGAGTGAAAATTTCATTCTGGATTTCAGCTAGCTTGCAGACTAAATAACCCATGACGGACGAAGCAGGGACAACATAAAAAGCATGCCAGCACATGCAAAGAAAGCGTTCTTAGCAGAAAGAAGTTGAATAGTGTCAGAAATCGATTGCATATGAGGAAGAAACTTCTGAGAATGTACGACTGAAATTTAGCATTTGTTGGAGGGAAATCGTAGACTCCGAGAACACCGGAAAATAAAGAGATCTAAGATTGTGAGATGTGGTGTTGTGGAAGGATGTAGAAAATTAGGGCCGATGAGGAGAAGAACATGTGGAAATCATTGACAAGAAGATTGGACACAATGGAAGGACATGTGTTAAGACCTCATGGAATAACATTTGAAGAGGATGTTGACGGTAAAAATAGTAGAGCAACACAGAGATTGGAATACGTCGAACAAATAATTGAAACGGAGAAGAAGAGGACGGCACAGGAGCAGAATTAGCGTAAGGCAGCAAAATAAAAAGATATAATAATTATAATACAAAACTGTAAGCGTTTCTCTTTGAAAATTTAAACTACACATTATTAATTAAATGTAATTACGCCAAAATAATCAAGGTAATGCCCGATCACGCTGATGTGACGATAAACGGTGCCAGTTACATAACTCTTATTATGTCAGATATTCTATTTAATCCTTTATTCCGCGATCTCTCTTTACATGTTTGCATAGTAAAATAAATTTTCTTTAATTGGCGGTATACTTAAACACATCTAGGTTTTTTTTAAAAGGATATTTTGGTACCTTTCTCGTGATGTTCAAAAATTGTTCAAATGTGTGTGAAATCTTATGGGACTTAACTGCTAAGGTCATCAGTCCCTAAGCTTACACGCTACTTAACCTAAATTACCCTAAGGACAAACACACACACCCATGCCCGAGGGAGGACTCGAACCTCCGCCGGGAGCAGCCACACCGTCTATGACTGCAGCACCCTAGACCGCCTTTTTCGCATTTTGTTCGTTGTTGATCGTTGTGTTTGGTCGTTGCGGAGGTCACAAGACATCTTGTTCAAGTTCGGTGGTTGATCCGTCGACTCAGTATTTTGTTACAGAGGCCAACCGGCTCTCTGAGCGAACACGCTGAGCTACCGTGCCGGCAGACCGGTCGGTTAATCCCGCGCGGCTCTCGTGATGTGGCCAGAGTTCACCCACCTTGCGCCGTTTTCCAGGAATTAAAACAGCTTCATAACATGACTGCATTCATTAAACACCTTTACATACATCGATGTGAAGCTGTATGAATATCATTATGCATTAATCCTACTGCACGCTGCTGTGTGTGTTCGTGAATTTTTTTTATATTTACTTGTGAACTAATGACCAAAGTGTTCATTAGTGGTGCACCGCAGCTGCTGGCTAATAACCGTATTGAGTTGCAGGCCTTCCTACACCGTGCGGTAGTTCTTGAGATGCATGGTGTAATGGAGCTGTGCTGGTCACTGTATCTAATATTCGTTTTGATAACACTTTGCAGATATTCATGATTCAATAACACGCATAATTATGCATCTAAAAATTGGAATACTGTCTGAAGACTATGTCTGTCTGGAAGCTCTTTATGCCAGAATTTCCTGTTTACTGTTCCGTTTCCAATGTTGCACTTGGTTTTATTGTAGATCAGTTTGTACTGGTGCTGATCATTCATACACATTCTGGATACTGTTGATTAGTCGCCATTATTACATTCGCAGCTGGAACTGTGTCTCGGAAGTCCCGTCCTCACAAAGCGACTGTTATTGACTGGTACCTTGCTATCAGCTGCACAGACTGACAGTGACGTCGCATACAGCACTGTCTGCCGGCCAATTACTTTGTGCCTCATGTTACGTCAGAATGTAACGCAACCTTACGCAAAGAGTTACTTACACTATGTGATCAAAAGTATCCGGACTCTCCCAACAACATACGTTTTTGATATTAGGTGCACTATGTTGCTAGCTACTGCCACGTACTCCATATCAGCGACCTCAGTAGTCATTAGACATCGCGAGAGAGCAGAATGGGGCGCTCCGCGAAACTCAGACTTCGAACGTGGGGAGGTGGCTGGGTGTCACTTGTGTCATACGTCTGTACGTAGGATTTCCATACTCCTAAACATCCCTAGGCCCACTGTTTCCGATATGGTAGCGAAGTGGGAACGTGAAGGGACACGTACAGCACAAAAGCGTACAGGCCGACCTCGCCTGTTGACAGACAGGGACCGTCGACAGTTGAAGAGGGTCGTAATGTGTAATAGGCAGACATCTATCCAGACCATCACACGGGAATTCTGCACTGCATGAGGATCCACTGTAACTACTGTGACAGTTCAGCGGGAGGTGAGAAAACTTCGATTTCATGGTCTAGCAGCTGCTCATAAGCCACACATTACGCCGGTAAATGCCAAACGACGCCTCGCTTGGTGTAAAGACAGTGAACATTGGACGATTGGACAATAGAAAAACGTTGTGTGGAGTGACGAATCCTGGTACACAACGTGGCGATCCGATGGCAGAGTGTGGGTATGGTGAATGCCCGATAAACGTCATCTGCCAGTCTGTATAGTGCCAACATTAAAATACAGAGGCGGCGGTGTTGTGGTGTGGTCGTGTTTTTCTTGAAGGGGACTTGCACCCCTTGTTGTTTTGCGTGTCACTATCACAACACATGCCTACATTGATATTTTAAGCACCTTCTTGCTTCCCACTGTTGAAGAGCAATTCGGGGACGGCGATTGCATTTTTCAACACGATGGAGCACCTTTTCATAATGCACGGCACGTGGCGGAGTGGTTACACGACAGTAACATCCCTATAATGGACTGGCCTGCATAGATTCCTGACTTGAACCCTATAGAACACCTTTCCAGTGTTTTGGGATGCCAACTTCGTGCCAGGCTTCACTGATCAACATCGATACTGATCCTATGTGCAGCAGTCCGTGAAGAATGGGCGGTCATTCCCCAAGAAACCTTCCAGCTCCTGACTGAACGTATTCCAGCATTACCGATGGAGGGCGCCACGAATTTGTGTCATTTTCAGGCAGGTGTCCGGATACTTTTGGTAACATGGTGTGTATATTTTGGTTTGCAACAACGATCATTGGCAAATATTGAAGGTATAGACATTAACAATGCTGTCTCATTTTTATGTGTGTGTGTGTGTGTGTGTGTGTGTGTGTGTGTGCGTGTGCGTGTGTGTGCGTATGTAAGATGGTGGGGGTGGGGTTGGGCGAGGGGACAGGAGTTTCATCAGTCTTCTGACTGGTTTAATGCTACTTGCTACGAATTCCTCTCCTGTGCCAACCTTGTCATCACAGAGTGGCATTTACACGTAACCACCTCATTTATTTGTGGGATAAATTCCGTTATCTGTCCTCCTTTAAAATTTTTATTTCCTATAGCTCCCTCAAGTACGACGGAAGGTACTTCTTGACGTGTTAACTAATATTCTGTTACCCTCTTCATTCTTCTGGTCAGTGATTTACACATGCCTTCTTCCCCAGTTCTGCGGAGAATCTCTCATTTATTACCAGTTCACCAAATTTTCATTGTCTTCTGTAGCATCACAGCTCAAATTCGTCGATTCTCTTCTTTCTCTGTTCCAGCACAGTCCAGAATTTACTTCGGAACAATGCTGTGATCCAAACGTGCATTCTACAAAATTTCTTCCCCTAATTAAGACTGGTGTTTCCTTTTAGTGTGCCCTCTTCATCTTTGTCAGCCCACTTTTTAAAACCCCTTGTTAAGTCCATGATATGCTCTAACGCTCTCAAGGTAGCCGAATTCCTTTAGGTTGTCTATTTCTTAGTCCTCAAAATTGATTTTAATTCTTTCGCTAATCTGCTTTCGCCTTCCTTGGTTTGCTATATAAACATGGGCATTAGTGATCATGATGTAGTCATGTCGACTATGGTACGAAAGTTAAAGGAAGGTAGGAGAGTGTTTCTTCTAAAAGAGCAAATATGCAGTCGTTAGCACCTCACTTAGATAATTTCCAGTATAATGGACATAGGGGAATAATATGCAAGGTTTAAACAGATTTAAATCGTTCTCTGGAGAAGTATGCGCCTAGTAAGTGGATTAAGGGCGGAAAAGACCTACCGTGGTTTATCAATGAAATTCGTAAAATGTTGTGGGCCTAAGGGCTGTTGCACTCCTGGTTTAAAAGAAAACGCGCAAGTGACTTTAAGCAGAAGCATACAATAGCTGCCACCGTCAAACCTCAGTAGAAGATCTGGTCGGAGAACTCGAGAAAATTATGATCCCATGAAACATGGCTAAACTGGTCTAAGACTCTCTTCCAGTCACTTATTGATCATTGTAGTGTGCCAATTGAAGACATCAAAACGAAAGCCGAAGTTTTAAGTACCGCGTTTAAGAAAGCGTTCCCGCAGGAGAATCCTACAATGAAACAAGCGTTTGGCGATCGCTCTTAGTTTCGTACGAACGACATTGTAATAATCACCTCTGTCATAGAGAAACAACTGAAAGATTTAAACCCCCTTAAGTCGGCAGGTTCAGATGGAATCCAAGTTCGGAATTACAAAGAGTACTCTACCCTACTTGACCTTTACTTACCTTGGATTTATCGTGAGTCGCTCGCCTAGCACAAAGTCCAAAGTGAATGGAACAAAGCGGAGATGACTCCCGTTTACAAGATGGAAATTACAGACAAATATCCTTAACAATGGATTTCTGCAGAATTATAGAATATATTCAGAGTTGGAGTATAATAAATTTCCTAGAGATCGAAAACCTTACATCCAAGAATCGGCATGGTTTTAGAAAGCTCCAGTAGTGTGAAACTCAGCTTGCCGTTTTCTCACATGATATACTGCGAACTATGGATGAAGAGCCACAGGTAGATTCTACATTTCTAGATTTCTGAAAAGCATTTGGCATGGTACCCCACTGCAGACTGCAACGAAGATATGAGCATGCGCAGTAGGATCCCAGATACGTAAGTGGCTCGAAGTCATCGTAAGCAGTAGAATACAGTATGTTGTCCTCGACGACGAACGTTCATCAGAGACAAGAGTCAATAACGCTCCAGGAATGTGTGATACTACCGCTTTTGTTTTCTATATACATAAATGACCTGACGGACAAGGTGGATTATTGGGAGACTCTGAAGCAATTTAGACGCGGGCTACCAGATTTGTTACCGATAGGTTCGAACAACACACAAGTGTTACGGATATGTTTCCGGATCTTAGATGGGACTCCTTGGAAAGAAGATGACGTTCTTGTCGAGGGACACTATTGAGAAAATTTAGAAAAGCGGCATTTGAAGCTGTTTGCAGAACGATCCTACTGCCGCCAACTTACATTTACCGTCAAGGCCACGAATATATGAGAAATTAGGGCTCATACAGAGGTATATAAATAGGCTTTTATCCCTCGCTCTGTCCACGAGTAAACAGGAGAGGAAACGACAAACAATGGCTCAGGGTACTCTCCGCCACGCACCGTACAGTGGCTTGTGGAGTATGCATGTAGATGTAGTCTGAATCCATGAGGTGTGGTCATTATTGCGTTCATTCCATTCAACAGGTCTTGAACTTCTTCCTCAGTAAACCAGTGGCACCACACACTTTTATAAATGATGTCATTTCACCCTGAATTTTAACCCATGTTCTAAACATTTCCGCCATTGCTTCTTCGATATTTAGCAGGAGCGAAAGAGACCTGCACTGTCTTATCCTTTTTTAATACAATCATGTTATGCATATAATTCTTGTTTATTCTTCATGATTATTGTACGCACACAGTCCACCCAAAAAAGGTCGAGATTTATTTTATTTCTGGCGTAAAAGTGAAGTCAGCACAGTAACTACGAAAACGCTAATAACTGTAAATAGCAGAAGTGAGTTCGACCAGTCAGCTGTGAGCAGACAGCATTAATTACTGGTCGTATCAACGTTGTTGTCTCACAAATCGAAACATCTCTAAACCAAGTGTTCAAGACATCCTGTAGAATGTTTTGAACACGAGGAAAGTGTGTGTGAAGTTGGTGCCTCACACCTTGACTCCCAACTAAAAACAACGATACATCGACGCTTGCCACTACTTGATGTAAATGTGAGAGGCAGACAATTCGTTTGTGGAAAAAATCATCATAAAGCCACGTGACTGGACATTATCAATATGAAACTACCATTAAAATGAAATTTGATTTTGTATGAAGCATATCATGAGCTTGGAAGTCCGTCCTGGAACTGTTCGATCCCAATTTTTGGACTCAGAATGTTCGATCTGTGAGTATTTCTGTATGGAAACCAAATACTTTCTAGATTCCTCCTCTTCGATCTCCTGATAACCTGTTCATCCTGGTACGGCTGATTGTCCATTCACACATAGGGTACAGTATCGTGAGTATATGGTAGTCTCTGTCCGTTAACTGACGTAATACTTTCACCAGCGCGTTTCGATTACTACTGTTTATTTCTGCTTGTATTTGCTTAAATTGTAACAACACTCCTATTTCCTCCTTATCTTTGATATTTACAGGAATCCGCACCACCATGTAACGACAATGGCTCCAATCGTGTTTTGAATTGTGTTACGTCTTCCGCGACCTCGCCTTTCAAATCTGTAATGATATGAACGTCCTTGTGTACATCATCGGAAGAGTCATTCACATACTGAGCTAGCGTGCCTAACTTACTGTGGCAAATATTGATTTGTTCTTCAGTTACCTTTTCGTCTTATCCTCGGTTTTCTTAATTTCTTCCTCCATCTTTTTATCGAATTATACCATCTTTTCGTCTCGACCTAGCACATGACCCATTAACTGCTCTTCTAGTATCTTGAAATGATTTCTATGTTCCTTCAGTTTTTTTTTTTCAGTCTTTTCGAACCGCGAATTATTCTTCTCGTAGTGCTATTTACTGACTAGTACGAGTGCCGAAAATTTTGCTTCCTTTACCTCTTTTTATAACTCTCTAACGCTCATCTGCCTTTATGTAATATTCTCGCGCTATGTAATATTCCCCTGCTCTTTTATTCTGTTCTTCGGTATTTTTGAAACTTTTTGGGGTTTTTGGATTTCCTCCGTCATTTTGTAACACTGGTCTTTCTTCTCATACTGATGCTTATTTTCTAATTCAATTTCAATTAAGAATGACAGAAGGTCAAATGGTGGTTATGAGGAAGGATCTGGCTCGTGATTGGTAACGTTCTGTGTCACTTCCTCACGTCCAGTAACCATGGAGCTTTCCGTTGCCTATTACATACTTTTCATGTGACCACTCAGCTTCAGAAGTTTCCCTGTTAGTCTGAATTTCATCTAATTCACTATTTGCCGCTACTGACTCTTACAAAGCACTGTAACGATTTTTTCTAACTTCATACTTGGTGAACTATCTTCCTCGTCTTCTACATTAAGTTCACGACTTACAGATACAGATGGTCTCCATTCTTACCTATCAGAGAGCAAGGATTAATCTTGGCATTACGAAACATTGATCCAAATAAAACTAGTCCCCCAATTACCAAGTTCCTAGTCTAGATACCCTAACAAAAACGCAAACACATTTTAATATATCTCCGAAAAGTGGAACGTCGGCACTCAGAACGTGGTCTCCATTCGCCAGTCCTTACTGTAAGAAGCACAAGCTACCTATAATTATTTTAAATTCTTTAAGTTCTCTTATTTTTGTTGTATTCGTCTGCACTTTTCCGGTTAAAAAGAGATCAATAAGTAAGTAACTCAAATAGTAAGACTTATTGATACAAAAACTGACTACATAAATCGTAAGGTTGTGCGATATCAGAAATTAATCCCGGGAAGGCCGCCTAATTACTACGTAAAGTGTCAGTTGAGCTGTTTAGAATACTCCTAAGACGTTACAAGTACAATCCCTATTGAGCTACAGGGAAAGGAAGTACCCCATAGGATCATGCAAATTTAAGAGAAACAATGTTGTGCAATGGATAACGTCCTATTGACTGAAAAATACAAGGAGTGGCCCAGCCTAGCATAAAAGTACGGGGGTATCACGTCTCACACAGGTATATTAGTGATGGGACTCATCTAAACACAAAAGGAAACTTTTAGTAACCACTGCACCCATTTGGTTTATTACCATAAGGCACCAAATAAAACACAGAAGGAAACTTTTAGTAGTCACTGTACTAATTCGGTTTATTACCATATGGCACCAAATAAAATGATTTACCGATGAAATCAAGCATATAGGAACTGAATTAATGAACAAATGTTGTAATTACAAAATATAGCCTTGGCACCAGAGGGTGGCCACGTGAAAGCATATTTTGGAACTACATCACAGATATGGCCAATGATTGCGTGAATGATTAGTAATTTGAAGAAATATCTCCAAATGTGCATGTACGAATACCAATATTTCTTCCAATGCACGCAATAGCTGCCCACGAATGTTAAAATTAGACAGTTAAACCCTGGTCCAAATTAACTAGTTTTATGTACCCCTTGCGTTGGTGATTGTATTGATGGCTCATGCTTACCACTCTTAAAATATGTTTGTGCGGAAAATGGCTGCAGTAGCGGCTGGAATTTCTGAGACCAGCTAGAGCACTATAATCTACTCGTTTGGAGACATCCCTGTCTGTAATTCTCTGCAACGACCTGCAGGCAGAGTACTCTTCAGTGTCCCCATGGCAGGTGTCCTCTGATTTTTTGAAACTTAGCTGGTTATGCCAGCACAGGTATCTCGTTGGTCAATTTGCAGCGCACCTTGTGAATTCTGGTCAATAATTGGCATGTGCAGGAAAGAGTGCCTTATCCCTAAAAAAATATGGCGAGATAATCGCAGTCCCTCTTACCTGACTTTAAAAGAGCAGTTCTCCGTGGGGGGCCGTGCACAATGGACAGACCATCCTCTAAAGCTCCGAGTCTTTCACGCGGCTTTCAGATCTTATCTCACCAGAAAGGATTCCTTCTAGCGTCAAGCACAATGGTTTGTAATGGAGTGCAGGCGGCCATCCTACCCACCTCCTGTGTGGACATGGAACACTGCAATTTACGTGTTATATATCTAATTATTGGGGGGGGGGGAGGAAGGGCTTTCTGTGTCGAATAAGTTCATGATTGTGATACTTGTAAGTGTCCATTTACGAGGAAGCTCAAGAGAGCTCCCAACGCTGCAGAAAATAACAAGTGTGCCTCACTGTAGTAAAAGGAAAGGAGACGAAGGAGTACTTAGCTTCATGAGAGTAATGAATATTATCTGAATTTTTCATTCATCGTTAAAGAATAAACTATTCTGACTGTTGGGATTGGATGTTACATTATGAAAAGGGTTGCTTGACAGTTTGGGAAAAAATTGCCATATAAAGGCAACATCAGATAATACTGAACTGAACCAGTGTTCGATATCATGAGTTATCCACGCGATTTGTCAGTGTATTTACGATACATCTACATACACAAGGTACTAATTTCTGCTGGTACTTTTCTCATCGAAGGTTTCCTGAAGAACAAAGGGCTGGAGCAGAAGTAGATGATGGCAGTTTACCACTATTTACCACTGTATATAGACCCTGACTCATCCAAGCTCCAGAATTTAGCTCCAAAAGGTGGTACTTTCTATGACGTTAACATTCTCGGAAAATTCATAGAACCCGCCGCTCAGCTAGACAGTACATGGGCAACATCATATCTTTCTCTTGATATTAATACTGATTCCTGTATCTAGCTATTCGTAAATGTACATACAATCAACCTAGGCCATTGAGAGCAAAATATGCTGTAAGTGGTGAATAATAATGTTACCACCTGATGTAAAAAGCAGCAATAACAGGCGTAAATTTATTCAACACCTACTCTCCCTGCCTTACATTTAGTGCTTGTAATTTTGTATCTACGATATTGCTCTGACATCGTAGAATACTTGTGCAAATATCAGTGCGGCTGCTGTGTGTCAACTGACTGATGATCAGCCGAAATTTATCCTACTGTAGAGACTACGGAGGTAATAAATTATAAACAGAATAATTGACATCATTACCAGAGAGAACAGAAATAATCCCGAGTAATTAATGTTACAAAGGCTGATAGAAATGTCGAGAGGGAGAGAGAGTGGGTACTGCATTTATAGTAATTTGGTTTTAGTTCAGTAACTTGATATTTAATAACGGATTAAAAGTTAGTAGTTAATATCGATAGTATTAATCAGATTGGCTCATTTCTGCTCTCACTGAGGAAAATGAATGTTACGCGTACATAAAAAATATGCATATGCAGTCATTAATACATAAAAAATGATGTCTCGTCATATTTTGTACTTTTATCTGAATCTGATCTCCGCTTTTGGCGGGAGATAATCTTTTGGTAACATAATGCAGCATACAACTTAGTTACATGTACAGTGTGCAACCTTCACAGGTTCTACAACAGGGTTGAAAGTACACCAGATTACGTATTTCGTGTCATTTCTATAGTGTTTTTACACGGAAGCGCCAAAGAAACTGGTATCGACACCGAAATTTGACTGCTTGACTGGAATCATGTTGCCTGGTCGTACGAGTCTCATTTCAAATTTCAAATTGTTTCAAGCGGATGTACGTGTACGGGAATTGAGACAACCTTGTAAACCCTTGGACGCTGCATGACATCAGGGGACTGTACAAGCTGGTGGAGACTCTTTAATGGTGTGAGGCGTATGTCGTTGGAATGATATGGGACCCTTGATTCCTCTAGATACGAATCTAACAGGTGGCACTTACGTCCGATAACCTGCATCCATTCATGTCCATTGTGCATTCCGACGGACTCGGTCAATTCCAGCAGGACAATGCGACACCCCACACGTCCAGAATTGCTACAGAGAGTTCTAGGAACACTGTTCTGAGTTTAAACACTTCCGCGTGCCACCAAACTCCCAGACATGAAAATTATTGAGTATATCTGCGATTCCTTGCAACACGCTCTTTGGAAGACTCTCCACCCCTCGTACTCTTACGGATTTACTGGAAGCCCTGCAGGAGTCGTCGTGTCAGTTCCCTACAGCACTGCGTCAGACATTAGTTGAGTGCATGCCACGTCGTGCTGCAGTACTTCTGCATGTTCGCTGGGGGTTTCTACACGATATTAGGCAGGTGTACCAGTTTCTTTGGCGTACATGTTTAAATAATATTCGTAGCTACAGTGGATTTGACGTTCCTATGGTGTATGACGACTCTCCTACAAGGAATGAGACCACCTGTTCACTAATGCTGATTAGGAAATCAAATAAAGTTTTGCATCAACCCGGTTCCCAGATCTCCAGAAGATAGACGTTGACTGTGGAAATTGCATCACAGTCACAGTCCCTCTGATGGTTCAGATATGCCACTAAACCCGCCCACAGATGTAAACAACCATGCATGAGCAGCGCCTATTAGACGGAGGGGGTCCGACAGCCGATCAGTTACAGTTTTCCACCACGAAGGAGGTACACGGATCCTGTTGCCTGTAGTTCAACTATGCCTAGACGGTCAATACCGTGTGTCGATCGCATCCCCATTGTTACTTTGTGCCAGGAAGGGCTCTCAACTGGGGAAGTGTCTAGGCGTCTCGTTGTAAGCCAGAGCGACGTTGTTCGGACATGGAGGAGATACAGAGAGACAGGAACTGTCGATGACATGCCTCGCTCAGGCCGTCCAAGGGCTACTGCTGCAGTGGATGACAGCTACCTGCGGATTATGACTCGGTGAATGATGCTCAATTTCACTCCCGACGTCCATGGCGAGATCCATCTTTGCAACCACAACCCATGCAGCGCGGTACAGATGGGCCCAACAACATGCCGAATGGACCGCTCAGGATTGGCGTCACGTTCTCTTCAACGATGAGTGTCGCATATGCCTTCAACCAGACAATGGTCGGAGACGTGTTTAAAGGCAACCCGGTCAGGCTGAACGCCTTAGGCACACTGTCCAACGAGTGCAGCAAGGTGGAGGTTCCCTGCTGCTTTGGAATGACATTATGTGCAGCCGACGTACGCCGCTGGTGGTCATGGAAGGAGCCGGAAAGGCTGTACATTACGTGAATCCATCCTCCGACCGATAGTGCAACCATATTGGCAGCATACTGGCGAGGCATTCGTCTTCATGGAACTCAATTCGCGCCCTCGTCGTGTACATCTTGTGAGTGACTTCCTTCAGGGTAACAACATCGCTCGACTAGAGTGGCCGGCATGTTCTCCAGACATGATCTCAATCGAATATGCCTGAGATGGATTTAAAAGGTCTGACCCACCAACCGCTCTGAATGATCTACCCGGAATCGCCGTTGAGGAGTGGGTCAATCTGGACCAACAGTGCCTTGATGAACTTGTCGATATTATGCCACGACGAATACAGACATGCATCAATGGAAGAGTACGTGCTACTGGGTATTAAATGTACTGGTATGTACAGCAATCAAGTCCACCTCCTCAGAAGGTTTCACTGTATGGTGGTACAACATGCCATATGTTGTTTTCATGAGCAATAAAAAGGGCGGGAATTATATTTACATTGATCTCTATTCCAATTTTCTGTACAGGTTCCAGAACTCTCTGAACTGAGGCGATGAAATACTTTCTTTGATGTGTCTAGATTACAGACCTGTTTATAACCCGATTAGATACGTTCAAGCTTAGGGCTGTGTCACAAATTATTCCATAATTCTTAACGAAATTGTAGTATCGTGTGGAATATCAGTTTGTGGAAACGGAATACGTAGTCAGTTGCCAAAAGGAAAAAGATACAACTGCAATGAAAAATTGTTTCTTTCTTGTCGAATAAAAGAAACGTGAATAAAGACTAACGTAATATCAGGACGACGAATGGTAAAATAGGAAACATGATTTTCCTCTATTTTCTGGGATGCAACACTGCATAAGATGCATTGAGCAATAGTATAGTAGGTTGATGACTGGCATAGTTCTCATATGACAGAATTTGACTAGTATCAAATACTGATTCTGAATATGCGAAGCAGCTTTTTAATAGCTTTGTGTGAAAGGTTCGTAACAGCACATACTCCTCATTTTTTTGGCTTGGAAGGGAACATCCACTGATACCACGCTCGCACGTCCTTCCCTTCCTATTCCGACCCCTGCGTCGGTGGCGGGAGACAACATTGAAATTTTCAATGGGAGACCCCATTCTTTATTGTATATTACGAATCTACCCTACATACGTTTTGTCTGAAGTGCTTTCTTCCCATCGCCACAGATGGCGCTGTAATCGAAGGAATGGAAATGGATACAGTCATAATTTACGAATTATTACTCAATGTCCCTTGCGTATCCCGTGGCACGTAGGACTCCTATCTCCATGCTGAGAGGGCGGAACAGACCAGTGTTTCGTAATTCGTCTTAGGAAAAGCACAGACGCACCACACTTTCACGTAAATCCTGAAGACTCTGCAATAGGAGATAAATATTTGTGGAGAAAAGAAAACGTTCCACAGCGATGATGGGTGTTGGTAGAAAAGATAAGGCTGTGTTAAACAGGAAACTACAAAGAAGATAGGTGTTGAGGTGGATAGTAAAAGACAGAAGGTAAGACAGACAGAGATGAGGAGGAGTTTGGTGTGTAGGCGAGGTAGTGGTAACAAGAGAAAATGGATTGGGATTTGGGGAGAAGAAAAAGGGGAGAGGAACCCTAATGTGGAGTTGGACAAATGTGAAGAGTGATAACAGTAATAAATAGCGTGGTGGATCTCACAACCTGGGATAGCATATGGAGTGTGTATAAGTGTAGGGACGGTGGGATAGGCTAGCAAAGGCGCGACAGCATATCAGGGGAGACGATGTGGTTCTGGCAATCTAGTTTGTAAATAGTATAGGAGATGCAAAGGAGTTCAGTGTGGGTAAAGACGAGTAGGAATTTGATGAGACGGTAGATGATTCATGTGAGAGATAGGTAAATGGATGCAGAAAGCGAGACACAGTGCATACTGTCGGAGATTTGGATTGACTTATTGAAAGTTAATGAGGCGGATACGCATGCAATATTTGCGTAGCATTTGGATCGGATCAGAATTCTGTAGGCGTGGAGAACAGTGGAGGGGCTTAATACCTAAGCGACACTCCTTAGTGAAACATTCGTTGTACATTCAAATGTTTTTGATTTTTCTGCACAGTTATTGGGACACATTTGTTTACCGGAATAGATAAGTTATGTTTAAACGAGAAGGAAAATATAACACCAACGCCGCCATCATAAATGCCAGTGTCAGTTTCAAGTAAATGATGAACGGCGAAATGAATACAACGTACATTTATGTCTATACATTCTTGGATGCTAGAATGAAATAACGTTTTAATATCACGTAGCTTTCTTCTAATATGTCTTTAAAATAATAGTTATCTAGAAATTTGTTGGGAGTTGACAACTGAAGCAGTAAGAACAATGAATCTGTTGGGCGTGATGTGATGAGCCAAACGATTACCACTTACGCTCGCCATGAGATTGAATGTCACCTGGCGGCGGTGCGGGCAAGTAACGTGGTAAGGAAAATATACAAGCCGCAAATGGGGAAATGCACAGATGTAAGCTATTCTGACTAACTGCAGACTGCTACGGCAGGGGCGTCTGGGAACGAACATTTCGACAACGAGGAGCTTCCCATGCTGCTAGCTTCAACATCTACGGAAGGTGGAAAGCCGCTAAACTTGTGTTGGATATCCGCGTCTCGTCATATAGCCTCTAAACCGAAGGTTTGCCAGCGCTGTAGAGTAATATGTCTGTCTGTGGCCTATCTGACGGCGGAATACAATGCTGGTGTAGGCACACGGTACAGCATAGGTTGTTCAACACGGAACTCCACAGTAGACGACCTCTACATGTTCCCACGCTGAATCAGAGACGTCGGCAACTATGATTTCAATCTGCAGAGTAGCATCGAGATTTGACCAATGATCTGTGGAAACGTGTCTCGTTGTCGGATGAATCGTCTCTTGTTTCGGACACAGCGTAGTGAGTCCAGCGTTTTGCTCAGACTTCCATGGGGCTAGTGGTAGTTATGGAAGACACCAATACAACTGTGGACCTTGTGAACGTTACAGCAGATCTTCTGCATCCCTTCATACTTGACGACTTCTCCGACGGTGATGCCATTTTCCAGCAGATAAAATTCGTCCTGCAGTGGTCTGAGGGGCTTAATATTGGTCTCACTGTGATGGCAGTCTGATGTATTGGCCACCAACTTCGCTGTTCTGTAACCGGTGGAACCCATCTTGAACGCTGTCGCCAGCCAGTCCCGAATGCACAAATCACCGTCTAGTAATATACGAGAATATCTTGACCTCTGCGTAGAAATCTCGTTCTACATACCACCGAAAATCTACCAAGGACTTTTAGAAATCATGCCATGCACAATGACTACAGTATTGTCTTTCAAACGAGGAACTCACGCTATTAAACGGGTCAATACAAGTCCTGATTTATCAGTGCTTAAGAAGGGCATGACCATTACGATCGCTCTTCCAAAAACAATAAGGCATGCACAGTCATTGCACTTTTTTTTCCTTTCTGCATCTGAAAGCGTATGTCAAACTAGTTCGCAATTTTCTTAGACTGTACAATAATGCTAAGAATAACAAGGTTTATGCTAGGATATCTGTAATAACTTTTTTCTGTACATGGAACTTGTTAAATGTAGTTAATATCAAGATAGATTACTACATCTTTGAAACAAATAAATTGCTGCGCGGGATTAGCCGAGCGGTCTAGGGCGCTGCAGTCATGGACTGTGCCGCTGGTGCCGGCGGATGTTCAAGTCCTCCTTCGGGCATGGGTGTGTGTGTTTGTCCTTAGGATAACTTGAGTTAAGTAGTGTGTAAGCTTAGGGACTGATGATCTTAGCAGTTAAGTTCCATAATATTTCACACCCCAAACAAATAAATTGTTAATATTTAGCCGAAAACTAACGAATTTTACAAAATGCTTAATAAAGAGTTTTAAAGTTTGTAGAGTCACACTCTAATGATTGATGATCAACTTTCGAAGAACTTGCAGGCATGGATTTGCTGTATAATGCAGCAGAATGTAACGCCTAGCAGGACGAACAAACGTGCAGGTAAATGCTTCGCATCCGTAGCGCAGCTATAGCCTTACCGCCTACCACGCAAGGGGGCTTGCGTTCGATCCCAGGAAGGGGACTGCGTATTTGTTCTACATCATCATTGATACGCAAGTCGCCGAAGTGGCGTCAACTAAAAACACTCGCATTAAGGTGGCCGAAACCCGAAAGAGGATATCCCGGCCAATAAATGTCATAAGATCATTTCATTTCAATGCTTCGTAGATGGCGTCATCTTCATTCCAAAAAATCTGTTGCCTTAATATGAAACTTAAGAATTACTCAAGGTACAACATTCGTCTTTGTTTCTCGAAAAATAATTATTCGTACGCTAGAAACTAGGTCGTAACTGCTGAATCGCTTAGAAGCAGCTTCATTAATAAGCACCTGTGTACTTTCATCCAACGTCGTTGTATTAACTGCATTGAGTCTGGCAGACGTCACTGTCAACAACTGGTGTCACCTTAACCACATGATGTGTGGCGTAAGTTATATATACCGCATCGTCATAATTAAAGTGCAGCTACTCACGGAATACCACTGCGTGCTGTAATTATCGTATGGC
Organism: Schistocerca gregaria; assembly: GCF_023897955.1. Classification (NCBI taxonomy): domain Eukaryota; kingdom Metazoa; phylum Arthropoda; class Insecta; order Orthoptera; family Acrididae; genus Schistocerca; species Schistocerca gregaria. The sequence goes on from NC_064926.1 coordinate 226,621,689, forward strand.
AGCGAAACTTCGCAAATACGTTAATGCATTAATGCAGCACCTATTTACGATGGAAATACGTTAGTGTGTAGGTGACAGTTAATAATGAAATGAACATTATATCTTTCTCACTCTTTCGACCTTTTCTGCCCACGTCTCGTTCCTAATTTATTACCTATGGAAATATTTCTATACGTCGTTCTTGCATTCACAGCGCAGATTTGTACGTGGTGTGCAAATTTGGAACTAACTTTCTTCCCGCGTAAATCAGTTCCGCACTAACGCATCAGAATATCTATAAAGTTGCGCTGAAGTACGATAATTACAGCCCACACTAGACCTCGATGAGAAGCTACACTTTAATTATTATTGCACAGTATTATATTTATATATATAGTCTACATTAAGAAATTAAATGTTCATTTCAGACCAATATTTCCTGATGTCAGTCCTCCAGCGTCTGTACAACTTCATCCCTGAAGACTTAGGACCCTACTTATAATTCACAGCCAGAGTATTCGCTGGTCAATGCAGACAAGGACGTCTTGACCTGCACAAAAGTTGGGAAGAGAACAGCTCTTCCCGGAGGAAATACGTATTTAGCAGGCGTACCACTTACAATCGAAAATTTATTGAAGCACTTAACATCTGTACGTCTACAGTATTTCTCCTATCAGCAAAAAAGGTTTGACCCTCCAAAAGATGTCTCAGCCTTATGTCTCGCCACACTGGGACACCATCGTCTATAACTGATCTCGTTACACGACTGTAAATGTAATAGTACTGATTCCATTTTTCCTCCAGACGAAGGGGTTTTCGGTCTTTATTATTATTTCATTCCCTCACGAAGAATCTGGCAGACAGTGTATAAAACAGAACTTCAGCCGAATTGTTACATGATTTGAAAACGTTGTTTAGTATAAATCATATGGTGTGCTTATTTTAGTTTTAAGAGTTTTACATAGTCTGGAGCTCCCAAGTGAATGACCTGTACCGTGAATCGTGGAGCCTAACGGCTGGTAACCTCCTGCTCTTGACCCTGGGCGTGGTTGCAGCGATCCAGTGGGTAAGTATCAAGTGGATATTAGTCACCAGTCATAAGAAACAGCTGTTTCATATATCCATTTTTCCGTGCCAAAACACATCAGTCGTGGTGTTGGTAGGCAGCGATCAGCGTCGGTTTTCGGCCCTGCTACGATCGAGTGTGTAGTTCTTAGGAAGTAGGCTCAGTGGCACGGTCGGCCACCGGTGTGTGCAGGCCATAGCTGCAGCATCCCTCGACGCCAGAGTGGCGGCGAAGAACTGCCAAGTATGCCTCTGAAGTCTTGTGCCTCTGCCGTCATCCACGGATACCTGCGCTGCTGGTGTTAGAGCGTATCTTACTTGTTAGTGCATAGCGCACCATGATTTCCAGAGTCGAATGGTGGACCCCTCCCTGACGGCACGACGGCTAGGTGTGACCTAGACAAGAACCTAAAGTAGGCGGCCTGTAATGGATGGTACCTATCCAGTAGCTAGACCTCCAGATGGTAGGCACCAACTCAGCAGCATTCGGTCTCAGGTGCAGCTGGCAGTCCTACGGCTAGTAAAGCCAGCATCTGGCGACGGCATCTTGATAAGTCATCCCTGGACGATGGTTGGCGTAGATCTCGCTCCGTAACTGGCTCTGCATGGTGGCTGATATTGCTTGCCTAAGGTGGGCAGTACTTATAACAAACTCCATCTGTCATTGTTTCTGAAACGGCGTCACTTCCTCTCTCCTAAATGTCAACAAATGGTTCAAATGGCTCTGAGCACTATGGGACTTAACTGCTGAGGTTACCAGTCCCCTAGAACTTAGAACTACTTAAACCTAACTAACCTAAGAACATCACACACATCCATGCCAGAGGTATAATTCGAACCTGTGACCATGGTGGGCGCGCGGTTCCAGACTGAAGCGCCTAGAACCGATCGGCCACTCCGGGCTGCTAAAAGTCAACAGAAAGGAGGCTTGAGAATAGGTCGTTTAACAGCTGTGGATTACTACCTCGGCGTCCCAGTCGTTCTCATCTGTCAGTGATGTCACAGCTCTGGCTGTGTTATGACTGTGCAGCAACTATGCCTTTCAGGTGGCCCTGGTATCGATGCCAGCATAATCTGCATATCGCATCTTACACGACATCACTTGAATATCCCCTGTAACTTCAGTTCCTTGCATCATTCTGCTAAGTTCGTCACAGGATTTTTCCCCTGGCCAGACGGATTCGTGCCTTGAGAACAGATAACAATGCATCAAGTTTTCAGTATTGACAGAAGATTCACGCTTTAATGCTGCTATGAAATGAAAATGAAGAGCAGCTTACAGTACTGAGGCCATTGTAGGAATACGTGAAATTCAACGTAATTCTGTAGCACCCCATGTCTAGTGTTTCGAGTCTCTTCATTTGAGGTTTTACCATTGTCTATGATTCACCTTCCTACAATGCTGTTCTCCATATGTCATCACCGAATCTTATCATTGGTAACTTTCCAGCCTGAATTTAAATCCTCTCCTAAATCTTTCTTTTTTTCCATTATTGCTTCTTAAATGTATAGACCGAACAGTTGGGTCAAAGACTCCTGTCATACATCTTTTGCAGGCCGAGCATTGCGTTATCTTTCATTATCATTGACCCCTCTTGTCTCTTGTACATATTGAATGAATCTGTTTCTCATTGAATCAGAAACCTATTCTCCTTGATTCACGTAGAATTATTTTTCTTAAGTCTTGTAGTTTTGTGTAGAGGCTCGAGGGGTGTGCCCTGTTTGTATTGGAAATTGTTCCCCTTTTTCGCAATACAAATATAAATTGCTCCGCATAACGCAATCTCAAGCGTAATACGTGGATGAAGAAACTCAGGGTTACTTTTAAGAAATTTTTTTGTGTGTATATTTTGAACGTTGTTTATAGTCGGCGCATAAGCGATCACACACAGTACCTCCGAGGTAGCGTTGAAGTGGGGATTTTCCCGTACGAACATTTCTCGAGAGTATCGTGAATACCAGAAATACGACATCGCTGCGGCCGGTAAATGATACTGCAGGAGATTCGTTGAACGTGACAGAAATGCAACCCTTCTGCAGATTGGGCCATCAGCAAGTGTCAGAGTGCGAACCATTCAACGAAACTTCATCGATATGGGCTTTCGGAGACGAAGGTCCAATCGTGTACCCTTGATATCTGCACGACACAAAGCTTTACGCCCCGCCTGGGCCAGTCAACACCGAAAAAAATGGCTCCAAACACTATGGGACTTAACATCTGAGGTACGCAGTCCCCTAGACTTAGAACTACTTAAACCGAACTAAGCTAAGGACATCACACACATCCATGCAGGATTCGAACCTGCGACTGTAGCAGTAGAGCGGTTCCAGACTGAAGAACCTAGAACCGTTCGACCACAGCGGTCGGCTCTTACGGAAAGAGATTACTATCATAGACAGAAGTCGGACATAGAAATTAGCTCATTACTTACATACGGGGAGTCTAATCGCGAAGTAAGTAATCCTCGCTTTGAAAAAATTACATTATAAGCAAAAAACTGTGTAGGCGTTCCGTCAGTAGCTGAGCGATTATATGGACTGACTTTATAAAATAGGATTTACGTGACATTTTTATGCTGAAGCAGCTTTGGTGTCAGGAAATAACGCTTGTAATTTGGAGGTTGCTTTTGCTTCTCACATGTTGATTTTGTAACTCCGCTAGTTTTGTAGCAAAACTCAGAATGTGTATTTGAAGGTTTGAAATTAAATATGGATAACAAAGATTATTAATACACTCCTGGAAATTGAAATAAGAACATCGTGAATTCATTGTCCCAGGAAGGGGAAACTTTATTGACACATTCCTGGGGTCAGATACATCACATGATCACACTGACAGAACCACAGGCACATAGACACAGGAAACAGAGCATGCACAATGTCGGCACTAGTACAGTGTATATCTACCTTTCGCAGCAATGCTGGCTGCTATTCTCCCATGGAGACGATCGTAGAGATGCTGGATGTAGTCCTGTGGAACGGCTTGCCATGCCATTTCCACCTGGCGCCTCAGTTGGACCAGCGTTCGTGCTGGACGTGCAGACCGCGTGAGACGACGCTTCATCCAGTTCCAAACATGCTCAATGCTGGCCACGGTAGTTGACTTACACCTTCTAGAGCACGTTGGGTGGCACGGGATACATGCGGACGTGCATTGTCCTGTTGGAACAGCAAGTTCCCTTGCCGGTCTAGGAATGGTAGAACGATGGGTTCGATGACGGTTTGGATGTACCGTGCACTATTCAGTGTCCCTCGACGATCACCAGAGGTGTACGGCCAGTGTAGGAGATCGCTTCCCACACCATGGTGCCGGGTGTTGGCCCTGTGTGCCTCGGTCGTATGCAGTCCTGATTGTGGCGCTCACCTGCACGGCGCCAAACACGCATACGACCATCATTGGCAACAAGGCAGAAGCGACTCTCATCGCTGAAGACGACACGTCTCCATTCGTCCCTCCATTCACGCCTGTCGCGACACCACTAGAGGCGGGCTGCACGATGTTGGGGCGTGAGCGGAAGACGGCCTAACGGTGTGCGGGACCGTAGCCCGGCTTCATGGAGACGGTTGCGAATGGTCCTCGCCGATACCCCAGGAGCAACAGTGTCCCTAATTTGCTGGGAAGTGGCGGTGCGGTCCCCTACGGCACTGCGTAGGATCCTACGGTCTAGGCGTGCATCCGTGCGTCGCTGCGGTCCGGTCCCAGGTCGACGGGCACGTGCACCTTCCGTCGACCACTGGCGAAAACATCGATGTACTGTGGAGACCTCACGCCCCACGTGTTGAGCAATTCGGCGGTACGTCCACCCGGCCTCCCGCATGCCCACTATACGCCCTCGCTCAAAGTCCGTCAACTGCACATACGGTTCACGTCCACGCTGTCGCGGTATGCTACCAGTGTTAAAGACTGCGATGGAGCTCCGTATGCCACGGCAAACTGGCTGACACTGACGGCGGCGGTGCACAAATGCTGCGCAGCTAGCGCCAATCGACGGCCAACACCGCGGTTCCTGGTGTGTCCGCTGTGCCGTGCGTGTGATCATTGCTTGTACAGCCCTCTCGCAGTGTCCGGAGCAAGTATGGTGGGTCTGACACACCGGTGTCAATGTGTTCTTTTTTCCATTTCCAGGAGTGTATATTAAGAATAAAAGTCTCAAAGATTAATATATTACTTTTCATTAGAAAAAGTTACGAAACATCACAATATAACCATGCTACACACAAAAATTATGGATACTATTCCATTAGTTCACATTCACAGTCATTACTGTCTGTCTCGTTAGGGATATCGGATGTGCGGACGTTGTCAATTAAAGGCTTGTAAAAAGCTCTTTTTTTATTCTGACGCAGTTCCCTCTAAAATTAATTCCAAGAAAATGCTTGACATTAGCCAGTTTCTTACCATTGACAATATTTTGTTGTAACGATTAAATGCGTTTTGAAAGCATTTGAGCCACATGGGTAGCTTTTTTTGTTATGTGTTTCGAGAAGACTATGTCAAAAGCATGTGGACGTTCTGTCCTCTTACGAGTGTATTGAGTTTGTTGTCAGTGGATCTATCGAGTACGTTTCTCTTGCAGGTAGGAAATTGGAGATCCCGCTCAGAGACTTCAGTATCTTTTCTGCTTCAGATATTGTTGTATTAATTGTACGGTACATATTATAGTCTTATTGTAAACATCTCAATAGAAACACCATAAACACCTATCATGACAATTTTAAGTCTTGCTGTAGTTTAACGAACGAAAACGACGGCAGCCAATCACATTGACAAAATGTAGTCGCTGATTGGCGAATGTGGATATTGCAGGCTTCGCTTCTGACTGTAACGGATGATCATGGAGGTTGCAGCCTTTGCTTCTAACACCAGTTTTCAGTAGGAAAATAAAGCCATCTACAGTTGCTTTTGGTTGCTAAAGCAATGGATCTTGTGAGAAACTCCATTAGGTAACTTTTGCAAAACCTTAATTTCACATTAAAATCCGTTTTGTTCTACTATTTGCTATCAGGAGAGCAAAGATGTATCTAACTGTAAAGTCAGCTATGTAAATTCAGCATTCCGTTAATAGTATTATGTACTACAAATATATTTTTCTCTTCGTTCCCCTGTTTCTCTCGCTTACTTACTTAAACTGTTCAATATATTCTTCCTTTCAGATTATTTTGAAACAGAAGTACGTCATTACATGCTAACTTGACGATAACGTTAGATTAAATCTTTGAAATATTGTGTGCTTTAGCTAATCGTAATGCTGTTTACTAATACGTCATCCTTCTTGACACTTTACGTAATAATTAAAATTTATAAAAGTTGACTTTTCCCTTTCTGTCTATTTCTCTCCTATTCATCTACATCTATGTCTACTTATACACTCCGCTAGCCTCGAAGCGGTGTGTGACGGAGGGTACAGTGCGCGCTAAAGTCATATTTCCTCCCCTCTGTTCCACTCGCGGATCGCACCAGAGAAAAATGACTGCCTGAACGCCTCAGTACGAGCTCTAATTTCACTTATCTTTGAATGATGATCACTGATCACTGTGAGATTTGAATGTTGGTGGTAATATATGCTCTACATCCTCGGCGAAGATAGGATTTCGGAATTTAGTGAGCAGAACCTTCCGTTTAGCGCGTCGTCTATCTGCAAGTGAGTCCCACTTCAAATTTCCTACGAGATTTGTAACGCTCTCGCGATGGATAAATGTACCAGTCACGAATATTGCCGCTCTTATTTGGACCTTTTCAGTCTCTTGAATGAGACCCAACTGGTAAGGGTCCCATACAGGCGAATAACATTGTAAGACTGGACGAACTAACGTATTGTAAGCAATTTCCTTTGTTGAAGGACTGCATCGCTTCAGGATTCTACCAATAAACCGCAATCTACATATCGCCTTGCCCGGTACTTGTGTAATGTGATAATTACATTTGAGATCATTTCGAATAGTAACACCCAGATACTTGACGGATGTTACCGGTTCCAAGGTATGGGCATTTATTTTGTACTCGTACATTAACGGGAATTTTCGCCTTGTTATACGCAGTAGGTTACACTTACTAATATTGAGAGATAACTGCCAGTCATTACACCACGCATGTATTTTCTGCAAATCATCACTGATTTGTTTGCAACGTTTGTGTGATACTACTTTCTTGTTGACTACAGCATCATCAGCAAACAGTCTAATGCCGCTGTCAATACCATTAACCAGATCGTTTACGTAAATCGTAAAAAACAGCGGACCTATTACGTAGCCCTGGGACACAGTTGAAGTTACGCTTGTTTCTGTTGAAGTCACCCCTTTCAGGACGACATACTGCTCTCTGTCTGTTAGAAAACTTTCTATCCAATCGCATGTGTCATCGGATAGGCCGTAAACGTACACTTTTTGGAGCAAGTGACAGTGCGGAACTGATTCGAACGCCTTTCGAACGTCGAGAAATTTGGCATCAACTTGGGAGCCTGTATCTAGAGCCTATTGTATATCATGCACAAAGAGGGCCAGCTGTGTCTCGTATGACCGCTGTTTCCTAAAGCCGTGCTGGTTTCTGCAGATGAGCTTCTGAGAGTCTAGAAAGGTCATTATGCCTGAACGGAAAATATGTTCCATGATTCTACAACAAATCGATGTCAGTGAAATTGGCCGGTAATTATGTGCATCCAATTTTTTACCCTTTTTATAGATTGCTATGGCCTGTGCCTTCTTTCAGTCCCTTGGAACTTTACGCTGTTCCAATGATCTCTGATAGGTGATGGATAAGAATGGTGCAATATTTGTAACATAGTCAACATATAATCTTAAGAGGATACCGTCTGGGACTGATGCCTTCCTGACGGCTAAGGATTTTAACTGTTTTACTATCAAAGGTACAATAAATATTATGTCAGCCATCCTTGCGATTGTTCGATAACTGAAAGGGGCATTGGTGCTGCAGTCCTCTACCGTAAACGAGTTTTGAAAGCTAGGTTTAGAATTTCAGCCTCCTGTTTATCATCACCCGTTACGTTACCCGTACTGTCAGCAAGAGAAGGTATTGAATTATTTGTAGCATTCATAGGTTTTACGTAAGACCAAACTTTTTTGGGTTATTTTTAGAATATTCAGATAAAATATTGCTTTCAAATTCGTTAAAAGGATCTCCCATTGACCTTTTGACAGCTGTTGTCGTTTCGCATAATTTCTGTCTGTCAGCGGGCAGTGACTACGTTTGAAACGACTGTACAAAATTCTCTGCTTCCTCAGCAACTTCCTAATATGTTTGTTGTACCAAGGTGGATTCTTTCCTTCGCCTATATTTTTGCTAGGCACATACTTCTTTAGCACGTGGTGGACAATCCCTTTAAATCCCAACCAAAGATGATCAATATCTTTGTGCCCCGCGGTAAATGCTTGGAGCCTCTATGAAGATATTCACTAAGGACACTTTTATTTGCTTTCTCAAACAAGAAACCTCTATGCTGTTTTTTTTCATACGTGCTCCAGCGTCATTATGTTTGCTAATACCTTCTTCCAGATTAACTTCCTCAAAAAAATTAGGTCTATTTGTCGACAAGATACGTAATATGTTCCCAGCTCGAGTTGGCTTTCTAACCAATTGCTCAAGGTTGTATGTTGAGAGCGCTCTTAGAATAACTTCGCGCTAGTCTTCCCTTCTGCCCCCAGTGATAAAAGTCTAATTTTCCCATTTAATGGATTCCAGATTTAAGTCTCCACCTATAACTAATGGATAATTTGGATATTTAATTCGTATGTACTCAAGACTTTCCCTGAAACATTGTGCGACGTTTGTTGCGGATGCTGGTGGCTTATAAAAACATCATAATACAATGGTCAATCCATGTCTGATTGACAGCTTTATCCAGACTATTTCAGAGTCCGACCCAGTATCGATCTGAACTGCGTTTAAACGGTTTTTAACTGCAATGAACACATCACCTTCCATAGCATCAGTCCTATCCTCCCAAACATTGTCCAATTCGAGTTCAAGATTTCACTGCTGTTTATGTCTGGTTTCAACCAGCTTTCGGTACCTAATACAATATTGACGTTGCTACTGTGTGTTTCGGAGAGTAACTCGGGGATCTTGCTACAGACACTTATTCGGCACTGCAACCGGAATAAGTCAACTTCTTGCCAGGATATTTCGGCTGACAAACATTCAGCCAACTTCAGAATAGTGTTTTGTACTGGAGACAGCCAGCTCACACCTTATACAAAAAATTGGCGCGAAGACGCATGCGCAAAGACAGCAGCTACATGAGCCACCCCTGTCGCGTTACGCGCCCTCTTCGAGTATTGGTCACTCCATGGCGCGCAGGCGCATGTGTAATGGGCTACAACATGCGCGCTCTCTGTCGGAATGCGTACTCGTGGATTTAAAATTCAGATTTTAAAATGAATAAAATGTTTTCTTTCTGACCAATGACACGTCTATCGACTTTTAATTTTATTCATTTTAACATTTGAATTTTAAATCCACGAGTGCGCATTCCGGCAGAGGACGCGCATGTTGTATCTCATTACGCATGCTCCTACGCGCCGTAGACGGAGCAATATTCGAAAGGATGCGTAACTCGAGAGGTCGCTCATGTAACGGCTGACTTTGTGCTCGTGTTTTCTTGGTAATTTTTTGTACCAAGGCCGCGATGTGAACTAACAATCCCCAGTGTAGAACACTCACCTGAAAATGACTTCATTGTTATCAGCTGCAATATCGTGACAATAAGTCGACTCTATCTGGATGCAATCCCAAAACTTTGTGGAACGCTATTTATGCTGGGAAAATTTCAAGAATCACGAACTTCTCTGCTTTTTAGGTTATTAGGATCTTTTCTTTAATGGTTTAAATAACCATATCTACATCTACATCCATACTCCGCAGGCCACATGACGGTATGTGGCGGAGGGTACTTTGAGTACCTCTATCGGTTCTCCCTTCTATTCCAGTCTCGTATTGGTTATGGAAAGAAAGATTGTCGGTATGCCTCTGTGTGATCTCTAATCTCTCTGATTTTATCCTCATGGTCTCTTCGTGAGATATACGTAGGAGGGAGGAATATACTGCTTGACTCCTTGGTGAAGGTATGTTCTCGAAACTGCAACAAAAGCCCGTACCGAGCTACTGATCGTCTCTCTTGCAGAGTCTTCCACTGGAGTTTATCTATCATCTCCGTAACGCTTTCGCGATTACTAAATGATCCTGTAACGAAGCTCGCTGCTCTCCGTTGGATCTTCTCTATCTCTTCTATCAACCCTATCTGGTACGGATCTCGCATCGGTGAGCAGTATTCAAGCAGTGGGTGAACAAGTGTACTGTCACCTACTTCCTTTGTTTTCGGATTGCAATTCCTTAGGATTCTTCAATGAATCTCAGTCTGGCATCTGCTTTACCGCCGATTAATTTTATATGCTGACCTGATATATTGTAGCTGAATGATAAAGGATCTTTCTTTCTATGTATTCGCAGCACATTACAGTTGTCTACATTGAGATTCAATTGCAATTCCCTGCACCTTGCGTCAATTCGTTGCAGATTCTCCTGCATTTCAGTACAATTTTCCATTGTTACAATCTCACGATATACTATAGCATCATCCGTAAAAAGTCTCAGTTAACTTCCGATGTTATCCACGAGGTCATTCATATATATTGTGAGATAGCAACGGTCTTACGACAGTCCCCTGCGGCACACCTGAAATCACTCTTACTTCGGAAGATTTCTCTCCATTGAGAATTACATGCGGCGTTCTGTTATCTAGGAACTCTTCAACCGAATCACACAATTGGTGTGATAGTCCATATGCTCTTACTTTGGTCATTAAACGACTGTAGGAAACTGTATCAAACGCCTTGCGTAAGTCAAAAAACACGGCATCTACCTGGGAAACCGTATGAAGTGATGAGTCCGGAGGTTGGTTTTTGCTTTAACATAGTGACGTTTATATTCATTAATTTCATGAATATTTACATTTAGAACCTGTTATGAGCGAGTGCCAGTGTATCTGAAGCTAACAAACAAAACTGGCCTGAAAGGAAAAGGGAAAACCAATTGTGTTGTGCCACTTGTACTCTAAAATTAAAATATGTAAACAAAGCAATTATTTTTCATCAGGGGTGGGTGACAAACTATTGCTCATCCTCACTACACAGGTTGATTCAGCTTCACCTAATGATGCGATTTAATCAACGTGATATGCCTTCAAATAGAACAAGCAAGATTTTCGTGCCCTCTCATTTTTTACGTACCAATTATTAGTCCTATAGGAAAAAATGAACAAACCCGTTTGGTAGGAAACGTAATACACACTGAAGGCCCAAAGAAACTGGTACATCTGTCTAATATCGTCTAGGGTGAGAAGAGCCGCTGCATGATGTATCATGGACTTGAATAACGTCAGAAGTAGTGTTGGAGGGAACTGACACGATGAATCCTGCTGGGCTGGCCATAAATCCGTAAAAATACAAGTGGTTGAGATCTCTTCTGAACAACATGTTGCAGGCATCTCAGATACGCTCAATAATGTTCATGTCTCGGGAGTTTGGAGGCCAGCGCAAGTGTTTAAGCTCAGAACAGTGTCCCTGGAGCCATTCTGTAGCAATTCGGACGTGTAGGGGTGTCGTATTCTCGTGCTGAAATTGTCCAAGTCCGTCAGAATGGACAATTGACATGAATGGATGCAGGTGATCATAAAAGATATTTAAGTACGTGTCACCTGTCACACCGTATCTAGACGTATCATGGGTCCCGTATCACTGCAACTGCACACGCCCCACATCATCACAGAGTCTCCACTTGCTTGAACAGTCCCCTGCTAACAAGCAGGTTCGATGGATTCATGAGGTCGTCTCCATAACAGTACACGCCCATCCTCTCGATACAATTTGAAACTAGGCAACATGTTTCTAGTCATCAACAGACCAATGTCGGATTTGACCGACCGAGGCGAAGCGTAAAGCTTTGTGCCGTGCATTTCATCAAGGGTACACGAGTTGCCCTTCAGCTCCGAAAGCCAATATTGATGATGTTTCGTTGAATAGTTCACATGCTGACACTTGTTAATGGCTCAGCACTGAAGTCTGCAGTATTTAGCGGAAAGGTTGAACTTCAGTCACGGTGATCGACTCTAGTCAGTCGTCGTTGGTCCCGTTTTTGCAGGATCTTTTTCCGGCCGCAGTGGTGTCGGATATTTGATGTTTTACCGAATTCCTGGTATTCACGAAACACTCGAGACATGGTCGTATGGGAAAATCACCACTTTATTGCTACCTCGGAGATGGTTTGTGCCATCGCTCGTGCGCCGACTATAAAATAAACTACGTTCAAACTCACTTAAATCTTGACAACCGGCCAATGTAGCAACAGTAACCGATGTAACAACTGAACTAGACACTTGTTGTCTTATGTAGGTGTTGCCTACCGCAGCGCTGTATTCTGCCTCTGCATTTGAATACGCATGCCCATACCACTTTCTTTGGCGCTTCAGTGTATTTAAGTTTCGAACTACGATACGTTTCCGCTAGAGATCGCACTTTTCTAATTATTCACAAAAAACGTACAAAATTGACCTTCTAACTTGTTGATATGGAATAACTCGAAAATTATGGTCTCCAGTGAAAACTAAATTGAATTTCCTACAGAAAGCTCATTTTTTTCTCTTGGACTAGCAGTTTGTTCGTAGTGAGCGAAAGATACAAATATCACACACGTGATTTTTGAAGGTATTATGGGTGGCATAAAATCCATTGGTAGAGGCAGCTGGATCACCTATATGTTACAGTATGCAATCGTCATATTTCACAGTTTTTCTTCGAAGTATATGATACCACTGAATGCAGCTGAAGTTAAAGATTCCATTAGACAAGACAAACTCACTGAGAATCGGTTGACGATCTTATCACCTTTAGGGCAGACTGTGCTGCCAAGCAAATCTCACGTTCCGTAATTGACCAACTAGTACCTACTAACACCCTACAATGTCCTAGAGTGTTCATCGTGAGCGGCAGGAAGGGCATCCAGCCACCTCTTTCCACTAACCTTGCCAAATCGGTTCCTATCAATGCCGACCCTGCGTCAGCGCGGGACATGGCACCAGTGAAAGAAAGAAAGAAAGACCTACTTATCAAAGAGGGGGGGGGGGGGGGGGGGTCGGGATGAAAATGAAGTGTAGCCCACGACTTGCAAATACCGAGAATTTCTTTATCTATTATTTGAGAATGAGAACGCTAAGTGACTTGCATAAACTCTCCAAGTAATTTCAAGCCTTTACGGAGCTTTTTCTCTCCGACAAGTTCCACAAAATAATGGAATTAAACATTTTTATCGCCTACTGAATTTCAAACTTTGCGCCCAGGCATGGCGTTTTAATTTATTACTTCTTTACTACAAACTGTATTCACGACAAGCTTGATTAGACAGTTTTCGCATATAACATTTAATGTACGCGAAATTATGTCACTGTACGAATCATAGTTCAGGATACATGAGGTCTTACACACTGAGATACGTGAAAAAATGCTGCATCGCGAATGAAGTTTAAATTTATCACTTCTTTGTTACTTACTCTGTTCCCAACAGATTTCAGAGACAATATTCACATAAGTCTCAGAATATACCTAAAAATGGTGTTATTTTATGGCAAATAGTTCTACATATAGAACTTTAAGAAATTTACCAGCGTGAAAACGAAAATGAGGGGAAGGACTTCGTTAGAGATGTAAGTGAGTTATGTGTACAAATACGTGTGAAGTATGATAAATATATGTGAAATATTAGTATCATGCCATTTCTGACAAAATCATGTTAAAAGGGTTCTCTTCAACCCCTGGATCGATTTCTCCATAACATAGAAGACATACCATTACTATACGGAAATAAATGCTGTGAGGTCAAGAATCAGCTACCTCCTAGTGCAGTAGGGGCGACGACGTGAAAAGAAAAGGTGGTAGGAGGAGATGGATACACAGAGAGGGGAAACGAGGAGATGGACAGAGAGGGCTGGGGTGGAGGTGATGATCAGAGATAAGGGAAGGAGGAGACGGATCGAGAGAGGGAGCTGGGGGAGAAGGCCCAATAAAAGATTGAAATAAATGCTTCCGAGAACGGGGACGACGTCGGGTACACAGTTAGTGTGTGTATATGTAGTGAGACAGCATCTATACGCGCAGTGAATGATACTCCGAGAGTCGGTACGGTCGAGAACTGGGGCTTCTGAGGGCATAATTATAACTGTGACACAGTGATTATCATTTTATCAGAAGCTGAACATCCTCCTGTCTCATGCTAGCAGTAAAATACTGGTTTATGACGGAATCCTGACTCACAATCACTATGGCTTCTCTTATTTTCTCTCTCCATTTCCCAGTCATGTTCAGCTTTGATGTACTGAATTGGTTTTTGGAAGGGGTTAACCTTTTGGTCAAGGCAGACACCTTATAAAACATATTTGCAAGCAAACACAATTGAACTGAATCCTATTAAGATTCTACAAGTTGTGAGTTTGGTGTAACCACAGTGGCGACACTAGAGGAAAATTAGAGTTTAAAATTACTTAAGTCTCTGGCACAAAATGACTTACTCATCACGATGCCAACCACAAGAAAAGAAATCACCTTATGACGTTGAATCACTCGTACTAAGTGTAGAGTTGAAGGTTATTTGCCTGGGGAACTTCCTGACAAAGTCATAGGATGGGAAACTCATCTTTATGATGAACGATAGGCGGAATCAACCGAATGTCCAAACTGCATCTTAGAATCTTCTGAGAGAAATTGGACGCACCATCTAGGTAGGTATTCTAACTCGTCACAGTGAGAATTCCAGAGCTAACCAAAAAGATGAGCCATGGATTGGCGTCTGCTTCGACAACCTACAGCCACCCGTCAAACACTAAAAAACTGGGGTGTAACCTCGGGTGAGCACCTCAGCTGAGCAGAAAATACTGTCCCCACATGATCATCTTTGATTACCTCGATGACCTTAAAACATGTTTGTAACACATTTCTACAGTGTTTGAAGTGTAAACTAGTGCAATCGCTCATTCTAGCCGATCTCTACTCTGCGTTGTAATACAGCACAGTACGAGTAGTGAGAAAACTAGACGGCCAGAATTGACCATGAATGCTTGTATGCGTCACATCTGCAACATGTGTTTATTTTGACCTGTACTGTCCCCACATGATCATCTTTGATTACCTCGATGACCTTAAAACATGTTTGTAACACATTTCCACAGTGTTTGAAGTGTAAACTAGTGCAATCGCTCATTCTAGCCGATCTCTACTCTGCGCTGTAATACAGCACAGTACGAGTAGTGAGAAAACTGGACGGCCAGAATTGACCATGAATGCTTGTATGCGTCACATCTGCAACATGTGTTTATTTTGACCTGTACTGTCCCCACATGATCATCTTTGATTACCTCTATGACCTTAAAACATGTTTGTAACATTTTTCCACAGTGTTTCCCACCCCCCTCCCCTCTGCTTACCACTTAGATTAGTTGTGGTCGGACAAATTACGTGAGTACCGTCCGTTATATTTGGTTCATCGGCCACACAGTGCAGTGGCCGCATGATCATGCACCCACGTAGCGGCTACAGCGCTTGATTCCGGCTCTGGTGGGAGGGGATCTTACTTCGACCCAGTCCCTCCAGGACCATCGTCCACTAAGCCTCAAATCAAAGAAATACTGAGAATTCCACTGTGAAATACAGATGAGAGCGCGGATAGGTGAAAACAGTACACTTAAGGCCTCTTTGAGGGAGAGGACTTGTCCGAGGAAGTGACAGAACAAGGAACAGAAGTCGATATGGAAGAGATTTGGGAACCAATATTACAATCAGAATTCAAAACAGTTTTAGAAGACTTACGAGAAAATAAGGCAGGAAGGATAGATAACATTCCGTCACAATTTCTAAAATAATTGGGGGAAGTGGCGACAAAACGACTGCTTACGTTGGTGTGTAGAATGTATGAATCTGGCGAAATACCATCTGACTTTCGGAAAAGTGAGAGAATTATTGCACACACAACAGCTCATGCATCCACTTTGCTGACAGGAATAACATGCAGAAGAATGGAAAGAAAACTCAGGATGATTTAGATGACGATCATTTTGGTTTTGCCCGCATCTCGTGGTCGTGCGGTAGCGTTCTCTCGCTTCCCACGCCCGAGTTCCCGGGTTCGATTCCCGGCGGGGTCAGGGATTTTCTCTGCCTCGTGATGGCTGGGTGTTGTGTGACGTCCTTAGGTTAGTTAGGTTTAAGTAGTTCTAAGTTCTAAGGGACTGATGACCTAAGATGTTACGTCTCATAGTGCTCAGAGCCATTTTTTTAAAAGTTTGGTTTTAGGAAAGGTAAAGGCACCAGAGAGGCAATTCTAACGTTGCAGTTGATAATGGAGGCAAGACCAAAGAAAAACCAAGACACGTTCATAAGATTTGTAGACGTGGAAAAAGCGTTGCGTACTGTAAAATGGTGCAAGATGTTCGAAATTCTGACAAAATGCGGTTAGGCTAAAGCGAAAGATGAGTAATATTCAATATGTACATGAACCAAGACGGAACAATAAGATGTAATTGTGTAGCGTAAATGCGAAGGTACAACTGCAAGTAAACCAAGGTCAGGCAGCTCTCATGGCAGTTTGAAGTGTGGCCTAAAATGATGTGAAATGTTCACAATAAGAAAAAAATGAGAAGAAGGCTGGAAACACTGGAGATTTGGTGTTACGGAAGACTGATGGTCAGCTGCAGAGATGTAGTTACCACTGAAGAGGTACTGAGAATACTGTAAATCAGATCTGTGGTGAGGTACACCCAAACAAGAAGGGACATACTCGTACTGCCTCAAACCAGACTTTAACAGTTGAACACTAAAAAAGAAAAATGGTTCTGCAGCTACTTTTAATGAGATGCTGTATGAAAGGACTGATAGTCCCTAATCTTATCATATGGAATAAATCAGTCTATAAAGGTAGTGTTGATATCTGTTGAATTTAAAAAGGCATATGATTCAGTATACAGAGACCTCCTTCGCATCACCCTGTAGGAACTTCAGTAGATAAGAAAACTTTAAACAACTCAACAAACCTTTACGAGTACAGTGTCTGTAGTTAAATTTCTTGGAACAACTTCTAGTCCCATGTAGAAAGAACCAACAGTCACACAAGGAGTCGATTTGTTTACATTATTATTCAACTGCGTGCTGGAAAATGTTATAAGACAATGACAAATACCGAAAGACAAACAGAAAGTAAATATTCCTAACTACATAAAGTTGGGTTGATGGAAAGAAGGAACAAATAGTTTGACATTTATAGATAATAATAATAATAGATGGAACGTCAAGAAATGCAAAGAAAAGACTAGAACTTCTTAAGGAAAAAGCTAAGAAGGAAGCTCGAGAAATATCGTCTGTAAAGACAGAATACATGAACAATGAAAGTACGTAACTCAACAAGAATTTTAAAAACCAACTGTGGCAACATCAAGAAACTGACAACTTTAAATATTTGCGTGAAAATTTAAACTTTAAAAGCGAAAAAGATGGAATCAAAATCAGTACTGAACAAATGGAAAAAAACCTTACATAAAAGAGAGAAATCTGTACAATTAAAAATTTGTTTGTAAAGACGTTATATTAAGATATTATAATACAGCTGAAAAATCTGATGACGTCTATGGGTCGGAAACACTAATTTTATCCGGATACAAGACAGCATTAGAAGTTCTGGAAAAGACAGAAAAACGAATCCTGTGAGAAATATTACGTCCAATCAAGAACAAAGATGGTTGCTGGGTTATGAGACCAAATAAAAATATGTTGTCGTTCTGCTCTAAAGTACCAGATGAGATCACTAAAAGACTTCTTACGCCCGATGGAAGTCTAGAGAAAATACAGGAATAGATTGGAAAAACAGATCAACACATTCTTCCTAAAGAAGAGAAAAGCCTAAAAAATGGAAGGTGATGGTAAACAAAACATTGGTTGAGTGCAAGTAGGGCACTCCCTCTGATGTTTCGATACAAACTTAATTATATAATTGTGCATATACAGAGTCCATTCAACCAGGGAATCGAGAATCTCTATGATATTTGCCTCTTATGGATAGCGATTCTGACAAGATATCAGTCCTGGGGTTTTCCAAGACTTTCAAGCACGTTTTTAGTTTTAAGCTTACATTTTTCGATTAATTTCACATTTGGCATTGTAATTCCAGAGGAGAAAGAGTCTCAACAGACAGTCGAACAAAAGATCACCAAAAATAATTATTGCGGTCATATAATCATAAATTTTCCATTTTCTCTACTTGCACTAAGAAGCCATGCTGCTTGCCAAATCTCATTATTCTACGTCAGTGGGAGGTACTCTAATTAGTTAAATAAATGTTCCATAGATTACTTGAATGGGTCTTTTATTGAAATAATGTGAAACGAGTCAGTTTCAGTATATGTGTATATGATTAGTATAAACATTAATGAACATGTTATTTTTAGTTCTACTCCTGTCACTCGTCTATTTTCGTTGGCTACCAGTTTTTAAGCAGAAAGTCGTCAATGGAATAGAAGGAGTTGTGCAGGAGGAACGATTTTAAATTGGATTTAAAACTTGCTTCTCTAACTGTCATACATTTTATGTTATTGGACAAACGAAGAAACATTTCCGTAGCTGCATACCGAACTCCTTTCTGAGCTACTGGCAACTTTAAAGTTTTGTAATAAATGTCATTTTTCATCAGGCAATGTTATTATGAACATTGCTGTTGTTCTCAGTTCCCTGTAGGTTTTGGAGAGTGAGCTTGCGAGTATAAGAATATGTGGCATTAATGGCCGTATCGTTTGGCTTAATTGTCGCACAAACACAAACTTTTTACTCCGTCAAGGGACTGTAGACTGCAGAGTGTGACTGAAATACGATCTGATGGGTCTACCCGTTCCTTAGATAAAGGGGTTTAATAAACGGACAGACGGAAGGTCGGCCGTCCGCTGTGGCCGAGCGGTTCTAGGCGCTCCAGTCTGGAACCACGCGAACGCTATGGTCGCAGGTTCGAATGCTGCCTTGGGCGTGGGTGTGTGTGATGTCCTTAGGTTAGTCAGATTTAAGTAGTTCTAAGTTCTAGGGGACTGATTACCTCAGATGTTAAGTCCCATAGTGCTCAGAGCCATTTGAACCATTTGAACAGAAGGCCGGACAACATGAAATAAATATTTTTTCAGTGTGATATAGTTAAAAATTAAGAACGTTCGGAATTTTTCCTTTACTTTATTGCAAGACCTTGCTTCTGGCCGAGTTTAACGCTTCTAGGACAACGGAAGTAGCGTATTGCTTTTACTGAGTAAGTTTGCAAAATATGTAACGTAAATGGACGTATCTTTCGATTAAACTGACTTAGAGGATTAAACGTGTTAGAACGTATAGGCACCATAAACGCTAGTATGTAAACAAATTTGTAGTTCATATGTCTGTTACTGAGAAAAGGATCCCAACAGACAAGCACACTGTTGAACCTTGTTTCGTGCGATGTTATATGATTCTAGGGGAAAAGTAAGTACTCTCTACAGGATTGTGATGAGTAAGTTCGCAAATATCAATATATGAACTGGCAGTATCTTTTGATGAATTTGGATAAGATTATTATATTTTTTACACCGCCAAAAGGCCGTAGATCTTAGTATGCCACATAAATTTAAACTTGGAAAGTCCACCCATTCCTTAAAAAACTAGGTCTTAATACATGGGAAAAAATTAGTGTGATACAATTACACATTAACAATTTTCGTTTTTTCCCGTTTACATGTACTGTTTAACCTTGCTTTCACCCAAACGTCATCATTATAGGTCAACAGCAAGTAGCATATATATTTTGATGAGAGTTTACTAGTGGCGAAATTTGTGACATAAATGGCCGTATCTTTTGATTGCAGTGACGTAAAAGCTTCACTTTTTTACACTGCTAAGGGACCTTAGACCTAAGAGTGTGACGTAAATTTCAGTGTGATACTTCAACGCTTGCTGAGAAGGGTTCTTAACAGTCGGACAAGCAGACAGACGTACAACAAAGGGTTCTGTTGTCACCGAGTGAGATATGGAACATTAAAAAGGAATTACAAGAAATGCAGACTGAACAGGAGGGATTACACAACAGCGCTACGTTCAGACCAGAGGTCAAAGCATTTAAAAGTTTTCAGTGAGCTAAAACAGACAGGAAAACTACTGGTGTCAAATTGTCAGATGAGAGGAAGAGAACTCATTCTGTACGAGTTTCGGAGTCTAAAGAAGGAAAGACAAATAAATAGTTATCTTGACGTAAACCAGAGCTGGCGTGTAACGATAATGATGATGATGATGTCCCATATTCCGAGAAGCGTAGGGGACGATGCAGGAGAACAGCACCTCTGTACTAGGCAAGGTCCAAGCGGAGGTGGTTTGCCATTGCCTACCTCCAACCGGATTGGGGTTGAATGATGATGATGATGATGATGATGAAGACGACACAACATCACCCAGTCATCTCGAGGCAGAGAAAATCCCTGACCACGCCGGGAATCGAACCCGAGACACCGTGCGCTGGAAGCGAGAACGCTACCGCAAGACCACGAGCTACGGACGCCAGTAATGATACGAAAAAAACAAACTTAACCATGTGTTTCTGTAGCTATGTGGATGCACGGGAGTCAATGCTTAGGTGGAGAGCAGTGAGCCTGCAAATGGAGCAAGTTTTCCTCGCCAGCTGCCAGGCCAGAAGCCTGGTGTTGCCCACCCCGGACCCTCGCGGGACCTCACCTTCATGCAGAACCTCAACCCCAACCTCACCCCCACCGCCACCCCTCTGGCACCGGCCACCCCTCAGACCTTCCGCTCCGCCGGCGCTGCCACACTTCCTCCACGCCCGGGGGCAGACTGACTGCTCCAGTCCCGGAATATCGGTGGCCATTAATTGCAATCCCCGACTGTGCCCCCAGTAATTGTCTTGGTACAGTCGCTGCAATTTAACGTTTCAGCGGCGGGCGCTCCTTACCGATCAATAAGCTCATTAGTCCCGGCGGGGCGGCAGGGCGGCGGCAGCACCACGTGATTTATTTACACCCCCACCCTGCTGTGCCGTCGCTTAATGCACTCTGGAAGGAAGTGCGCAAATATTGGCGCTAGTTGCCGCTGTTCCGCTGCTGTAAACGTGTTCCCGCTTTCTCTGCTCCTTCTCTCTCTCTCTCTCTCTCTCTCTCTCTCTCTCTCTCTCTCTCTCTGTGTGTGTGTGTGTGCGTGTGCGTGTGCGTGTGTGTGTGTGTGTGTGTGTGTGTGTGTGCCCCCACACGGATATGCAACCGACGCCTCGTGGACCAGGTTTGACTCTGTAGCCGCAGGGTTGGATTAACTTTACTGAAAGCTAATATTATAATATGTGATACTGTGGAAAAGGTAATGGAAGAATTGGCCAATGCAGATTTAGTAAAAAATTAGTGTTATTTGCGAAAGTTTATTATAAATTATCATCCTGAAGAAAACAAGCTGTGACATGGAAACTTGGCGACGGTGTTAGTCATGCCCTGCAAAGCCCCCTTTATTGTTGAAATTTTTCCCCCTGATCGATGACGTTATCATTGCATAAATCAGCATTGCTACACCTCGAAAAGAACCTCGTTGGCATTGTGGCAATGACTAATGTGACGTAACAGCAAGTACCTATGCAGAATGGAGCAACGAATGAAAATGTGTACCAATAATTAGATTCTAACCCGGGTCTCCTCTACACTTGGCAGATGTGCTAACCACTTTGCCACTTAGGCATATGTCAGCAACGAACAGCATACTGGTTAAAAACAGGCATGAAAGAGCTGTAGCGAATTTACGCCATCTCCCACAACTGCACTTGCGATACACCCAGGCATCCTGATACACAACCTTTTTGAACATAGTTAAGCATACCCTTAGGTGCTAATCTTATGTAACAGGAACTGAAGTCAATCTGGAAGTCTTAGGACTGGGTTATCATAGTTTTCAATCTTTCCTCTAAAAACATAGCAGAGATTTAATATTAGAACTGATCCTAAAAATGATTACAAGAGCAAGGGAAATCCAAACACAGGTTATAAGCCCTAAAGATACCAACCACAACATTGACAACCAATAACATTATAAAATTACACCGGAGCAACACATGGAATGAAAACAATTTAAAACACAGCAAGCACAATCTTACTCTAACAGTAAGAACATGCATATGAAATTTTTAGAAACACCTATTTATCGCCACTGAGTGTATGTTTATTAAAAATCTGCTATTACAATTTCAATGTTTTTGTCATTTTCAAGTGTGTAACAGGTGAAACCTATACACGCAGTCTTAAGCATACCAGTAACAGAATACAAATTCATCTTACAGTCAAGTCACAAAAACTAACCGTGTGGGGTAGTCTCGCGGTCTAGAGCGCCTTACCACGGCTGCACGGCTCCCCCTGTCGGAGGTCCGATTCCTCCCTTGGGTATGGGTGTGTGTGTATTGTCCTTAGTGTCCTAACTACCCTGATGCTGCTCTCCTTGTTGCATAGGGAGCTAGCGGTAGTCCACTATGGTTCAAATGGCTCTGAGCACTATGGGACTTAACATCTATGGTCATTAGTCCCCTAGAACTTAGAACTACTTAAACCTACCTAACCTAAGGACAACACACAACACCCAGTCATCACGTGGCAGAGAAAATCCCTGACCCCACCCGTAATAGAACCCGGGAACCCGGGTACTCCACTATGCTTTGTGTCTGCAATTCTTCTCTGTGTAGTTTGCTCATATCAGTGAGACTTTCTACTCTGTGTTATTTATGTCATCGAGACTTCTGCATGTGTGTGTGTGTGTGTGTGTGTGTGTGTTTCTCATCGCATTACTATGTGGGTTACCACCAGTGCCATTGTGCCCATCATGCCGCCACTGTCGGAACCTCCACGTCCTTCTGTTTATCTTGATCATCTCTTCGCCCTGGACACTGCTCTTCCCATCTGTGTCACAGCAAACGTATTCTCACCATTCACAACTGCACCACAGATCGGCACTGTTGTCCCAGCAACGCTTCGTCAGTGGCTCAACTCAATCAAAGCTGCTCATCACTGTATATCACACATCATCCCACAACATCTATCATCTATACCACTCCTTCTACTGCTCCAACTGTCACCACATGTAGCATGTCCCCCAACCCATCCACCTACATCCCAGCCCCCTACATCTAACCACAGCAGTAACACATGCATATCTCTCCAGCCTCAGTTCCTCCTAAATTTTCTCTTTTAGGCACAACACATCACCCACCAATTCTGTCACTGCCACATGGGTAACACCTGCTGAGCAACAGTTGGCTCAAATGACATGACAAGCATCACTTCACGAAGCCTCATTGCAACAACCAATGCATGTCATGCTGTAGGACCAGCACAACTTTCAGGCCACTCAATAACGTTACAACAGAACACCACTCCCCCCCCCCCCCCCCCCTTAACACAACTATTTGTCCCCGCAACAGACACAAGAAAATCCACAAAACATGGAAACATTGGCACTTTTCACACACCCACGTAAAAAAAAAACTACAAACTAAACCCGCTGAGACACAACATGTGGACAAAACTTCTTCCCCTCCAAAACCTTCCCCAACAATCCACACCTTCATCCTCTCCAACCTACACCCAAAATTCTGCGAACAGAAACCTCTCCCCCTCAAAATCAAAAGAAACCTATCAAACCTCTAGATCCAACAAATCGTCCTAAGAAAAGTCCCCATGTTACTACAACCCCTGAACCCCAATTTCTGCACTGACCTCCGCTCCAAAATTCCTGGCATTGCAATTGTTCCCAGAGCCTCCACAACAATTCTTACCACAATACCCCATGCCAAACGACCTGAAATACCCCATCACAACAGTAAAAGTTAACTCTGGGGTCATGGATGACGAAGTGGGATACAAACTGAAAAACAACCCAAATTTATAAATTCCAAAACCCTTTGGATCCCACTCCCATCATCTCTATTTTTATTGAATCAGCCTCCACCATTTATGTTCTCCTTAAAGAGCGAGCCCTGATATTCCATCACTGCCATAAGGTCGAATCTCCATAATCCAATCCTCACTCCTACAACTTGTCCATGCTGCACACTGCCCTAACCTTTCTTCCTCTCCTACTTAGAACATGTGCAATGTCTTCCACCACACCTAATCCACGAAATTCAACGCCATGACTAAACCAACCAATCCATTTCACTGATGCCTCCAATTACTCCAACAATTCCCTCCACCCAAACCCAACTGCTGAAGACATCATCAAAATCATGACAAACATCCTCCACAACATTCATCCATTCCAACTGCGACACATCCTGTAACAGATTCAGCTTTCTGCTCAGTCTGTCTTCCACCTCAATAACTAAGTCACCTACTCCCAAACGAGGTCCACCTAGTCATCACCCGCTCGACATCATAAACACCCTATAGTCTTCACTCTCATACAAAAATCTTATTTCGTAAAACGGTGTGACACCAGTAGAACATCCTGTACCACAACAGACGCTCCCAACTCACCAACAACCATCTTTTAATGCATACCCTGTCCCAATACAATGTCCATACCTTCATTCTTAAGAAAATGCTCCTCCAATCCTTTCATACCATCTAAACTTCCCCCTGTATCCTACACTGTACAGATAACACCTTTGTCCTGGCATGAGGGTGGAATTGCAGTTGTCAACCAAAAGAACATCCCTATTCTGCCATAACCCTTATACACTATTTCCACCAAAAGCTTTACCATAACCCCATAACCATTAGCTGTGCCACTATCGACGTCTGACATGATCACCCCACACAATTTGGCCATATATTTTGCACCCATACAATTGCTACTGAACTCAGTATCAATAGCAGATCACCTGTAGATCTCCAGCAGCGGTGTCAGTTTGCCTGCACGTTATCCAAAACAAAACCTACACCTTCCCTTTTAACACTTAGGGCAAGCTAAGATTGGACTGATTTGGGAAAGAGACCAAATAGTGAGGTCATCAGTCTCGCCGAATTAGGGTAGAATGGGGAAGGAAGTCGACCGTGCCTTTCGGAGGAACCATCCCGGCATTTGCCTGATGCGATTTAGGGAAATCACGGAAAACATAAATCAGGGTGGCCGGACGCAGGATTGAACCGTCGTCCCGAACGAGAGTCCAGTGTGCTGACCTCTGGGCCACCTCGCTCGGTCTTAGGTCTAGCTAACTGAGGCTTCTGTTATATTCCAGCGATGTGGTAAAATGAAAATCTATATGCATCTGACTGAATGTGTTATCCCAATTAATTACATCCTGTTTGTTACCAGAATATGTGACAAAGATATCGTATACATATATACGATAAATAAGACCATTGTCAGAAATATATTTTTTGTTCTTGAAATTTTTTTCTCAAGGTCATTTACAAAAAAACGTCAGCTAAAATGCCTCATAAACTGCAGCCCATCGCAAGGCTATCCATCTGGAAATAAGTTTTCTTATTAAAAGTGAATTAATTAATACAAGATAAATGTATTTGTTCACACATTTCAGAAAATTCTCCGATATTAATTTTCATGTGCCCTAAGAGATCCGTCCACATAATTTGCGATGTCTCCATTTACCACTTAAGCACATTTGTTAGTATTAACAGTTAAACATTACGTGATTACATTATTTCAAAACTGCAAAGAACCCATCGTACAGTGCGCACAGAACTGTATTGAAGAATTACAACAGCAGCTCTATGTGCATAAGTGATAAATGGGTATTAGTTTTGTTTCCTTTGGAATTGATACCTAGCAACTGTACTGCGTCAAGCCTAATTCAGTTCGTCAAGCAGAAGTGGGTGAGTTAAAAACTGACGTGAAAATGTCGTAAAACGTAAACAGTAAGTTTCCGGACATCGGTTCTCATCCGAAATGTCATCTACTCACTCCGCTCTACAATTCCTAGAAGTTTACAGCGGGAATTTCCAAACATATTGTGTAATGGCTTCGGAGTCGTATATGTGCTGTAGCAACTCCCTCAGACGGAAACTTTTTGAACGTCCCTTAGATATGCTCAGATTCATCTACTGGTATCAGACGCAGGAATCGACATTTTTCCAGTGATGAATTTCTCTGGAGCGTTCTAACTCGCAATGCTGTGCAGCGGCGTAATTGTTTCACGCCACGGATTTCTTAGCGTCGAGGCAGCCTGCCGCAGTCACTATTCTAATCTGGCGCTTCGCTCACGTGAAGCATGGCGGCCACATTTCACAGAATTACCACCGGATATCGCTGCTGCTATTACTACTCCTAATACTACTACTACAATATCTGATTCGCAGTAGTTTATGTGCTTTGGTTCTGTGATACATTTATTATGTAGATAATATGGTAACAAAAATAGCATGTCAGGGGTAGTGTAGCGCATTTTCTGGCCGCCTTGTTGATGGATCGTCCATGTCCCACACACCAGTGCCTTCTATTATAAGTATTCTTCTCTCGTAATATCCACGCCTTGTGGTTTAATGAACAGAGTAAGGATTTAAGGTGAACAGGCAATTACATCTGAGTCATGGACTGTGAGGTTGGTCCCGGCGGAGGTTAGAGTCCTCCCTCGGGCAAGGTTGTGTTTGTTTGCCCTTAGAATGATTTAGGTTAAATAGTGTGTAAGCTTAGGGACTGATGACCTTAGCAGTTAAGTCCCATAAGATTTCACGCACATTTCTTTTTGAGCAATTAAATCTAAGTAATTATCATACTAATTCTTTTCTCTTTTTTCTCTCAAGGTTTTATAGTTTTTCGCCAAAATGTGGTGCTGTCCATTAAAATTTGCAACACCATGAAGACGTAATGCAAGAAACGTTAAACTGACAAGATATGTGCTTCTTGATTAAATAAGGAATGGTCAGCATTTCAGCCGGCCGGGTTGGGCGAGCGGTTCTAGGCGCTACAGTCTGGAACCGCTCGATCGATACGGTCGCAGCTTCGGATCCTAGCTCGGGTATAGGTGTGTGTGATGTTCTTAGGTTAGTTAGGTTTAAGTAGTTCTAAGTTCTAGGGGATTGATGACCTCAGAAGTTAAGCGAAATAGTGCTCAGAGCCATTTGATCAACATTTTTGCGGAACCGCAAAAAGAAGATAGGAGCAACACCTTCATACATACATGTTATAATAATGGATATACGTACATCTGTGTTTAGGTATGCATGTATGTATGTACTTACACATGTTTGTTCAACATCTCCTCCTAAGCAACTGGATCTATTTCAAGCAAACTTACTGCACATATCACTTACTATACGGAGAGAATCGCTCCGGAGGTAAGATGCATGCAACTGTCAAACGAGCGAGGGTGGGGGCGAAAACGTAATTTATCTTACGACATGCGAATTCTCATACTTTATTCATTTGGAATTTGAGAAAGAGAGCAGTTACTGACTGGAACCAAAAGTTACATATAATTTCAAACCTTTCCGAAATATTTTCTCACTGACAACGCTCACAAAATGATTAAATGAAAAATGTTTTCGCGCACCACATTTCAGCTGTTCACGCCATAATACGGTAGCATCAGGCATGACGTTTAAGTTTATTACTTCTTTACTACTAAATGTGTTCACGACACATTTTTCAGACAGTATTCAGATACAGCACTGAATGTAATTGGCAGATAATATCATTGAACTACATGTTGAGGAGAAAAGATGTCATGACGTTTTGAACACCGAGATGCGTGAGAAACTGCTGCGTCACGCGTGATGCCTAAATTTATTACTGCTCTTATGCTGCCTCTATTATATATAAATATCACAGACAGTATTAAATTATACTACTGAATGTATCAACAAAATTATGTCATTGCGCGACACATATTTCAGGAGATGTGATGTCATAAACACTGACATGTTTGAGAAAACTGCCGCATCATGCATGACTTTTAATTTATTACGTCATTACAACTAACTCTATTTGCAATACATTTCGTAGTCAGTAGTCGATTGTATCACAGGGTGGACTTCCGAAATTATATAATTGTAGAACATATCATTCAGGAGAGATGGTGTCAGATTCGTCTTCGTCAAAACTTAACTGCAGAACAAAATTCACTAGAGACGCAGGTGAAATATGTGCACCCTGCCAAAGCAGGGCGTAAAAAGTTCTAAATCCCTTGATCGATATCAACCAATCATGGAATACATATTACTGTCTGGAAAGAAATACCATAGCGTTGAGAACTAGAAACTTCCTTTAGGAGTGGGAGTGATAACGCGAAGACAGAAGGAGGCAAGAAGATGTTGCCAGATAAAAACGTGGACGCAGATATGAGGGAGGAGGAGATGGACACAGTGACAGAAGGGGTACTGTACTGGGAAAGTGAAGAGGAGAAGATGGTAGAGAAAGTGGTGTGGAGGAGACGAACAGAGGAAGGAAAAAGCAGGAGATGGACGCAGAGATGGGTAGGAAGAAATAAACAGAGAATTTGAGGAGGAGATGGACAGAGAGAGGGAGAGGTGGAGATAAAGGGAGTGAGGAGGAGATAGAAGAGCAGGAGGAGATAGAGGAGATAGACTGGGGAGGACGATATAGGCAGCGGAGTAAGGAGTAGAAAGGAAAAAGATCAGTAGCAGGTTGACAGAGAGGGTCTGGAGGAGCGGATGGACAGAGACGGCAGGAGTAGTAGACAGGAGGGGAGAGGGGCAGGAGGA
This sequence comes from Schistocerca gregaria, assembly GCF_023897955.1. Taxonomy (NCBI): domain Eukaryota; kingdom Metazoa; phylum Arthropoda; class Insecta; order Orthoptera; family Acrididae; genus Schistocerca; species Schistocerca gregaria. Next base: position 226,650,440 of record NC_064926.1, read on the forward strand.
GATAGAAGTAGCGGTGGAGGGTGTGCCCAGAGAGACAGGGATGAAGATATGGGCATAGATAAGGGTGGAGGAGATGGAAAAAGAGGGGCAAAGAGGAGATGTGCTAATGAAATAAATACATACCCGGGAAACGCAACGACACTGTAAGTTTCTCATCCCGGAATCGTATTTTATTGTAAGCGCGAGAAACATCTACCAGTACGTGCTGAAATTAAACATCGCCACGAGTGCCTATTTAGATTGTGGTTTATCGTTCGCGACGTTGCTGCTTGCGTTAGTCGGGATCCCACAACTGTCATGCCAATATGGAATCTGTGAGTTCAGGCGGGCCACATTTAACATTATGCAAGGCCTGGATTTCCCTACTGGACTGGTGCCTGAGAGGACAGATATATTGTTCGTTTGGTCATGCAAGAGCGTACAGCTAGATCAAGGACCATGACAAAGGAAATTGGCTCGTTTTCAAAAAAAACACCTAGCCATACGAACATAGTGACGAAGTCTGGAGCACCACGAACTCAGCACAGCGGTAATTGTTGGAACCTCCCTAGACGTGGCAGCAGAGAGAGTTGCTTCATCAGTGATCAGTGGCGCACCCAGCGACTACACGATGCACAGGAGTGGCCAGCACCAATTCATCATCAGGCGAGTCCCATTTCTACGTACGGCCACACTATGGACGTGCCTGTTAATGGAGGTTGCCAGGAGAACGACCCTTGCACACATTACATTCGTCGTCATCGTAAACCCTCTGGATAAAAAATTTGTTACCCCAGTGTGAACCCACAGTAAAATCGTTAAGCCTTACAGATGGTTCCGCAGCCTTAGTTTAGGATCAGAAATAAGCTTCAGTCCATCTCTTTGTGTCTAACATTATAGTGCTTCCCCATTTTTTTCAGTGGTGTTACATCCCCAGTCTACACTTTGACGGTTAAAATCTCCCGATATATAATCTTTATGTTTTGGTTATGAAAGTTATTCGGCTTATGAAAGGTAAAACCAATATTATGCGTCTTGTACACTTGCGTAATAGTAAATGACTCTAATTCAGTTGTTAAATTTTCAATAATGTTTGTTCAGTGATACTCATGTCCGTATCTGGTCTTACAAAGAGAGCCATACTGTCTTACAAAGAGAGCCATACTGTTCATGGCGGCGTTCTAATACCATCTTCGTATCTTCAGTTTCTGGTCTTTGATAATTGAAAACGGTTTTACCAGGGAGAAGGTAAAGGCCGGCACGAAGGCTATGGTGTGGAAGGGGAACCCCAATGCTAACAAAATCGCAATACCATTCACAGTTAAAAAATATAATAGAAAATTTATTTTACAGTTGACAAGCTTAATTTCATATAGCAATCTTAACTAATTGCATGTATTTATGATAGTAAAATCATAAAAGGAGAAAAAAAATTTCTGCTTCACATTCCACTCAGGTTGATGAATCTTAGATATATTCAAAATAATGATATCTTAGAAAAGGGGAAAACAAGATTTCCTTACACTAGGTGAATGGTTTCTTGACACCTTGTATCATAAATAGCTTTGACAAATCAGAATAAAATATTCAGAATAATAGTGTTTTAAGTAAGATGTTTGCTTTACATATCTAGCAATTATTAAGACAGTGAATATCTTGAACTACTAGGAAGTCCATGAATTCGTGCCAACGAGTACTGAAATTAAGAAAATGACTGGTTAATTTTAACACCAATAGGACCAACACAAATAAGACCGTTAGTCACTTCATTTCAGAAATCAATATTTCTCAAGACACACAACGGGCTAAAATCGGAAAACTAGCATTCAATAACTGCCTAGTAATAATTTACAGAGATTAAAACGTGATTAAATGAATTTCATGCACTCACACAGAATATAAGAAAATATTGCTAGACACGCACTTAAATACAGCTCAGTTGTCAAGTGGCAAGTAAATTAAACGAGGCACTTTAACAGACCATTAAACATAATAATTTTAACACAACTGTTATATACATAATTTAGTCCATAATAATACAAGGCCAAGGTGCCGACCAGTCCTCCTTTGTCACAGCAATCTTACAAATATGGTTACTGCAGTTAGGAGTTCTCTTCAACTGATCGCCCCAGACCATTTGAAACGCCATAAAAGACTTAAATTGCTTGCCCAGCATAATGGAGGAAAAAGGTGATCAGTTACAGGACCCGAGGAGAAGTGCACAAAGACAGGCTTTATAACATTACTAATGAGCAACACCGAAAGCTTGTATCGCTTCAAGGGGCGCTTGGCACATGAGCTTTGGCACAAGATTAAACTCAGCTATCTGACAAGAATGAAACCTGACTACCACGTTACTGCCAGTCTGCACTACTAAGATTCAGTGTATGTAATGACAGCAAGCACGACATGGCAAAGGAGAGTTCACAGTTGTGAATACTATCAGACTAGGTCACGTGATGCAGCTGACTAAGTTATACCACAAAGTCACATGGAAACATATGCTTTAGCCTACTACACTTGTGACACCTTTAACCAGCGTACACAGTGCCAAGCTTTAAACTCCACTCAGAAGGAACATCCACATCCAGCTTGTGATCCAACTCGCCACTTGACGACCATTCGCTACACTCAGATTTGTCCGATGCGCAGCAAGGCTCACCGCCGGCATTGGTCCCATCGGGCAGCGTGCACAGTGGTATCAATCTACATCTACATCTACATCCAAACTCCGCAAGCCACCTGACGGTGGGTGGGGGAGGGTACCCTGAGTACCCCTATCGGTTCTCCCTTCTATTCCAGTCTCGTATTGTTCGTGGAAAGATGGATTGTCAGTATGCTTCTGTGTGGGCTCTAATCTCTCTGATTTTATCCTCATGGTCTCTTCGCGAGATATACGTAGGATTGAGCAATATACTGTTTGACTCTTCGGTGAAGGTGTGTTCTCGAAACTTTAACAAAAGCCCGTACCGAGCTACTGAGCGTCTCTCCTGCTGAGTCTTGCACTGGAGTTTATCTATCATCTCCGTAACGCTTTCGCGAGTACTAAATGATCCTCTAACGAAGCGCGTTGCTCTCCGTTGGATCTTCTCTATCTCTTCTATCAACCCTATCTGGTACGGATCCCACATTGCTGAGCAGTATTCAAGCAGTGGGCGAACAAGCTTACTGTAACCTACTTCCTTTGTTTTCGGATTGCATTACCTTAGGATTCTTCAAATGAATCTCAGTCTGGCATCTGCTTTACCGACGATCAACTTTATATGATCATTCCATTTTAAATCACTTCTCATGCGTACTCCCAGATAATATATGAAATTAGCTGCTTCCAGTTGCTGACCTGCTATCTTGTAGCTAAATGATAAGGAATCTATCTTTCTATGTATTCGCAGCAGATTACACTTGTCTACATTGAGATTCAATTGCCATTCCCTGCACCATGCGTCAATTCACTGCAGATTCTCCGGCATTTCAGTACAAGTTTCCATTGCTATAACCTTTTGATATACTACGGCATGATCCGCAAAAAGCCTCAGTGAACTTCCGGTGTTATCCACAAGGTCATTTATATATATCGTGAATAGCAACGGTCTTACGACACTCCCCTGCGGTACACCTGAAGTCATTCTTACTTTGGAAGAATTCTCTCCATTGAGAATGCCATGCTGCGTTCTGTTATCTAGGAACTCTTCAATCCAATCACACAATTTGTGTAATAGTCCATATGCTCTTACTTTGATCATTAAATGACTGTGGGGAACTTTATCGAACGCCTTGCGGAAGTCAAGAAACACGGCATCCACCTGTGAACCCGTGTCTATGGCCCTCTGAGTCTGGTGGACGAATAGCGCGAGCTGGGTTTCACACGACCGTCTTTTTCGAAACCCATGCTGATTCCTACTGAGTAGATTTCCAGTCTCCAGAAAAGTCATTATACTCGAACATAATAAGGACAATCATAGCCGACCAAGGTAGCAGCAGGCGACTAACTACGGGCCTGTATCCACATACCGTGCGGGCTCACAACACTCCTCTCAACTCCGTCTCGCTAACGCCGTCCGGTCGCATCTGCTCATTCATGCCGCAACCCCAACCTCTGCCGCTGGTTCCTCTACTCGACCGCTCGAAATTCTCGCAAAGTTCTTCTTGTGAAGGAAAGCGATCCCTAGCCTTGAGCGCCACGGCTCAATCCATCTGTGTGTTTCCTGCAGTACTAAAATGTCTCATGAACTGTTGTCTGCACTCGTCTGATAGTAAGCCATCTATTTGTCTCGACAGTCGTTCAGTATTTAATAAAGCCGTACAGTTTTTGCTCTTGAAGAGGCCCAGGTTGGTGTGCTCGCTATTTTTCTTCGGTGTTTCCTGCTGAGGCTGAGGCTAGTTCAGCTCTTCCATGGTACGCCCGACTGCATTGTACCTATAAGCTTGCCACAAACACGTCAGAATTGTGGTCGGAAAATGACCTTGAGTGAGAGGGAGCGGAGAGGCGTTTCATGACTTGTGAATCAAAATAGTTTCCTGGAACTGATGCGGGCAGCGAATGAAGATTCGTGCCAACCAATTGGTGAGAGAACATTGCGACTGGAATAGCTTGCAGTGAACATTTGGAGTCGGTCACCTCCGAAGAGGCCACTCGCACAGGCACGTAAAGACGGCAGCAGCAAAGTTCATCGGGCTGCTAGAATATGCGACTGATTTTCTGAACACTCCACACACTATTAAGACTCGAATGGCCTGAAAAATCATCTGACCTGAAAATCTGTGCGAATGTTGGAACAGTGGATAAAACGCCAACATCAGTATCCCCGCAATCTGGTGGAAATTCGAGTTCAAATCCTCAGCGAGTGGCTTAAAAAAACATTACTTAATTACTTTGTATAAAGAAAACATATATTAAAGTGACACGTTCCAGAACATTACGAAATGCCGTATTCGTGAACTATGGAACAAGTATTTATGTATGTATGTATCACACTTCATAACCGAATCTACGCCGTTTTCAAGTCCAGAGTCGGTATTCTACGGCATTAAATGATGACTGTAATGATTTTTCTAGGGCTGAGTAATTCTATGTCCGGCGCTTACCTTGGAGCTACATGTGAAACTATCTTTCAACATGATAACGCAAAACTCCACTTCTGCATGTTGTTCTGATCTACCTTGATACAAGGGCTATTCGAATGCGGTTCCGGTGAGTATATTGTCCATATGTCTCACAGTCTGTTAACATATTGTCATGGGTTTCCGCCTAGCTCATCACCACTCGTCAGTCTGTGTGACTGATGAACTGAGAGCTGAATCTGCACGGAATGACTTACCTGTATAGGACATCCTAGTCTAGTTAGATTCTACACTGCTGGAAATTGAAATAAGAACACCGTGAATTCATTGTCCCAGGAAGGGGAAACTTTATTGACACATTCCTGGGGTCAGATACATCACATGATCACACTGACAGAACCACAGGCACATAGACACAGGCAACAGAGCATGCACAATGTCGGCACTAGTACAGTGCATATCCACCTTTCGCAGCAATGCAGGCTGCTATTCTCCCATGGAGACGATCGTAGAGATGCTGGATGTAGTCCTGTGGAACGGCTTGCCATGCCATTTGCACCTGGCACCTCAGTTGGACCAGCGTTCGTGCTGGACGTGCAGACTGCGTGAGACGACGCTTCATCCAGTCCCAAACATGCTCAATGGGGGACAGATCCGGAGATCTTGCTGGCCAGGGTAGTTGACTTACACCTTCTAGAGCACGTTGGGTGGCACGGGATACATGCGGACGTGCATTGTCCTGTTGGAACAGCAAGTTCCCTTGCCGGTCTAGGAATGGTAGAACGATGGGTTCGATGACGGTTTGGATGTACTGTGCACTATTCAGTGTTCCCTCGACGATCACCAGAGGTGTACGGCCAGCGTAGGAGATCGCTCCTCACACTACGATGCCGGGTGTTGGCCCTGTGTGCCTCGGTCGTATGCAGTCCTGATTGTGGCGCTCACCTGCACGGCGCCAAACACGCATACGACCATCATTGGCACCAAGGCAGAAGCGACTCTCATCGCTGAAGACGACACGTCTCCATTTGTCCCTCCATTCACGCCTGTCGCGACACCACTGGAGGCGGGCTGCACGATGTTGGGGCATGAGCGGAAGACGGCCTAACGGTGTGCGGGACCGTAGCCCAGCTTCATGGAGACGGTTGCGAATGGTCCTCGCCGATACCCCAGGAGCAACAGTGTCCCTAATTTGCTGGGAAGTGGCGGTGCGGTCCCCTACGGCACTGTGTAGGATCCTACGGTCTTGGCGTGCATCCGTGCGTCGCTGCGGTCCGGTCCCAGGTCGACGGGCACGTGCACCTTCCGTCGACCACTGGCGACAACATCGATGTACTGTGGAGACCTCACGCCCCACGTGTTGAGCAATTCGGCGGTACGTCCACCCGGCCTCCCGCATGCCCACTATACGCCCTCGCTCAAAGTCCGTCAACTGCACATACGGTTCACGTCCACGCTGTCGCGGCATGCTACCAGTGTTGAAGACTGCGATGGAGCTCCGTATTCCACGCAAACTGGCTGACACTGACGGCGGCGGTGCACAAATGCTGCGCAGCTAGCGCTATTCGACGGCCAACAGCGTGGTTCCTGGTGTGTCCGCTGTGCCGTGCGTGTGATCATTGCTTGTACAGCCCTCTCGCAGTGTCCGGAACAAGTATGGTGGTCTGACACACCGGTGTCAATGTGTTCTTTTTTCCATTTCCAGGAGTGTATATTTCGTCGGCTTAGAGAAACTGTTTCTGCAATAAGTGGTAGGACTGCGTCTGAATTTAGATCATTTGGTCTAAATTTAGATCATTTAGTATTTGGTTATATCATCTGAATTCTACATGTCATGTGTGGTCTGGCGTCTCCTTACCAGCAACAGGTCCCAGGTTCAAACTAGTCAATTCCCTAAAAAAAATACGCTCAGGGCGTCGTTGCGCGAAAGTGGTAGGGAGACACGATATAGAACAAACAGACGCCACCATGAATGTTTAGATTCTCATTTTGGAGAAACTGATAACTTCTTCAGATATCTATGTGGCATTTGATACAAAATGTAGATTACATTCACAGTGGTAGAATTTCACGCCTCTTCCTTCTCACGGCACTGGTCATAGAAAAACATCCTTTTCCACTTGCAAGAGCAATATGCACTGTTTCTGGAAAGTAATTCACCTATGAATCTAGATACAATCTCGGAATAGCTGTAAAGGCCTCAGTTTTTATAAAATTACGATTTTTGTAAACATTTATGGCAGCCGATGAATTCCATGTATCTGGTAAAACGACACGCTCTCTCAACAAGACTTTCCAACGCAAACCGCAAAATATCGGTCATAGGCAAATAACACAAAGTAATGAGCAATGTAGGAGGAAACGAAAGTAAAAGAAATCACTCATGCGAAACTGAGCTTACCCTTTTCTGACAGGATATATCGCGAACTATGGATGAAGAGCAACTAACTATGGATGAAGGGCAATACGCAGATTCCCTATTTCTAGATTTCGTCTAGATTTCCGGAAATTGTTTGACACGGTGTCCCATTGCAGGCTATTAAAGAAGGTACAAGAATATGGAATAGGTTTACAGATATGTGAGTGGCTCGAAGACTTTTTAAGTAATAGAACACACGATGTTGTCCTCGACGGCGAGTGTTCATCAGAGGCAAAGTTATCTTCAGAAGTGCTCCAGGGAAGTGCCAGACTTGTATTATTCTCTATGCAGGGTGTTTCAGAAATGATGGTCAATATTCAGCAATATGACAGGAATGATCATTCGAAACAAAAATGTCAAGTAAACATTGGCTTCAAAATGCAAATTTTAAGAGCTATCAGCAATTCGTGATCGTCGATACTCTGAAACACATCTCTTCTCGGTGCAAGCACTTCGCTTTCCATATTTATGGGACACAAGCAAGAAAAAATGTCCAGTATACATGTACTTTAAAATGCTTACCTTAAAAGTTCTAAGCACGCTTTCATTGGAAGAGTTGTGTTTTGAAGTCGCCAAGATGGAAAAATAAATTTGGTCCATACTACCACTACCCAAAATATGGAATGCAAAGACCCTGCAGTAGACGAGATTTGTTTCGTAGTATCGAAGATCAAGAATTGCTGATAGCTCTTAAGGTATGCGTTTTAGAGCCCACTTAACATTTTTGTTTCGAATGATCATTCCTGTCATTGCCCTATATATCGACCATCAGTTCTGAAACACCCTCAGAAATGATTTGGCGTGCAGGATGGGCAGCAATCTGCTGTTGTTTCCTGATGATGTTTTTGTGTACAGGACGACATCTAAGTTGAGTGACTGCAGGAGGATGTAAGATGACTTAGCCAAAATTTCTATTTAGTGAGATGAACGGCGGCAAGCTCTAACTGTTGAAAAGAGTAAGTTAATACGAATGAGTAGGAAAAACAAAAGCGTAAAGTTCGGATACAGTCTTAGCAGTCCTGCTTGTCGTAGTCACGTCGTTTAAATATTTGGGCATAAAGTTGCAAAGCAATGCGAAAAGGAATGAAGCTGCCGACTTCGCTTTATGGCGAAAGTTTTTAGGAAAGTCTGGTACATATGTAGAGGAGACAGCATATAGGACACTGGTGCGACCTATTCCTGAATACAGCCGAAGTGTTTGGGAACCGTTCCAGGTCGGATTAAAGGAAGACATCGAAACAATTCAAAGACGGGCTGGTAGATTTGCTTCCGGAAGGTTCTAACAACAGTTAGGTGTTACAGACATGCTTCGTTGCTGAAATAGGAATCCCTGAATGGAAGGAGACATTTTTTTTTCGAGGAACACTATTGAGAAAAATTTAGAGAGACGCCATTTGAAGCTGACAGTCGGACTACTCTATTGCTGCCAACATACAATTCGCGTAAGGACCATGAAGATAAGATACGAGAATCATTTTTCCCTGCTCTGTTTGCGAGTGGAACGGGAAATAATATGACTAGTGGTGGTACAGGATACCCCATTCCATGCAGCGTATAGTGACTTGCATGCAGAGTGTCTACGTAGATGTAAATGTAGAACACTGCAGTACTCCGTTTGCCTTGATAAGGCTTTGATAAAGCTTTTCAATATGAGAAGTATCATCGTGAAATTATTGTCCATGTTCATCTGGAAAGAAGTGCAAATGATCATTCAAGAAATGTAGTTTAAGTGACATGTCACATCTCATAATATTGTATGAGTCAGCAGTTCTTGTACAATATCAGGTTAGGTCTGCGACCTAAGGCTGCCTAGAAACTTCATGCAGACACTTGTGAGAGGTAGCCAATGCCATTCTTTCAACGTCACTCAGTAAATCAAGAAAATGTCCGAAAGAAAGTGCTAACAGACTAGATTTCAACACTGCAATGAAAGTACCACAAAAATAAACAATTAAAAATTGTGTAAAATATGAGAGTCATCGTCTTATTAGGTAGGCTCTTGCGTCTTTAAATTTCACTAGTAAAATTTGTTGTGCTTAAGAGAGAGTAATATCAGCATTCCATGCTGTCTTAATCATCACATTATGGACTTACGTATGTGAAAGTTCAATGGGACGTAATCACCTGTTAGATTGTCTTCAGAAAATTATATCCTCAGTCTCTGGACGTAGATAATGTACAACAGAAGAAAGACACTGGTATAAACAGATAACCAAGTATATTTTTTATTGGTGAAACATCTGGTGCATACGTCGTTCAAGAGTTCCAGAGACTAAATAGCAAGAAGATCGTAATGGTACTGTTACTTTGCTGTCTTGAAAGACGTATATTATCAACATGATGTAAGGTTTCAATAACGAAACTACGTATGAAATGCTGTTTGAATTATATATTACGATATAGGCTAATTATTTCGGAGCGTAGTACATCTGTAAAGTATCAGAAAGTTTCTGGAGTACTTATGATGGAGCTAAACCTAGGAAAAAATTTGCTGTGTAGGTCGCTGTAAGGTTTAAAATCAAAGTAAGTCCATCTAAGTGGTCTAATTTTGTTATACGCATCTGAAATTTTTTAAGTGCCATAGTTAAATTATGTCGTAGGTCTGTGGTTAGTCCTGTAGTGACAATTGGCATCCAGTTGCACGTTTCAATAATTTTGCAAGCAAAATTTCTAGGTGAACTCTTCTTATCTTTTAGCAGAAATGTAAACTACTTGGTAAGCAAGACTGTTACGAAGAACTCTCTTCTTTTCGCGAGCGGTTACAACACCGTAACCTGATGCTTTGAATTGTAGGGCAACGAAACTTGAATTGACTTGCAACTAGTCAAGATGTGTGCAACATTGGCGTGTGTGAAAAATTTCTTCTGCCCACCTGGTAAACGCGCACCTTACTTAAAACTATTCTGACCTCGCTTTGTGTTATGGAATATTTAGAACATTTCATCTATCACTGTAGCATCGAATGGAGATGCGAAAACGCAGCTGAATATCTCGTCTACTGGTCAACTGAAAGACACTGGTCGAAACATTGGACAATGCTGCCAAAGAAAGCTCATGATTTCTGAACTCAGTACACAGAAATACACGTGCTGAGATTTATCTAAAGACAGGCTGTGTGGCCCAGATAGAAACTGTGCTTTTTCAGTTATGTAGTCAGCTTCGCAGTCATGTCTGTGACTGAAGAATTCATATCGTCTGTAATTGGTTAGTTGGTTGGTTTGAGGGGAGGGGACCAAACAGCGAAGTCAAAGGAACCATCCGGGCATTTGCCTGAAGTGATTTAGGGAAATTACAGTAAACATAAATCAGGACGGTCGAACGCGGGTTTGAACCGTCGTCCTCCGTCTGTAATTGTGTTGTTGCCAAGGTACCCATGCAAACACTACTGTAATGTTTGTGCGATTCCGATTCATTATATTTATTTCATGTGTTGGAAAGTCGCTTTCTCTGTTTTCAGTTTTGTTACTTCTCTAGGTAATAGAGAAGCAACACAGTCCAGCACCAAACGTACACAAGTCGTCCTAGGTAGATATCACTTGCAGACGTTTCTCAGTTCAAAACTGTGTACTCAGGAATAACTAGAACAACAGATGGAATTTGTGAGGACTTAAAATACAATAGAAGCCCTACAGAACGCTACGCTGAGTACTGGGTTCTAAAGAACACGAATCAAGAAGTATTACTACAGCAGGAACAGAGATGGACTATAAAGACATGACCGATGCTACTACTCTTAATAAACAACTCCATTAAAACACGATTCGCTAAAAAATGTAATCTCAAATCATATAAAAATTTCTCTTACGAGCGTGGCACATACTACTGATGACGTACAAAGCAATGTTTTAAGTGGTGTGCGTTGGAAAAGATATGAAACACTCGAATTTTTTTAAAGAAATTCTTGTCAGCGCTGCGCTCTTCAAAACATATCCGCAGTTCGATAATTATGTAATAAATGTGACCTTTGATCAATTAACAGAAAAGGTTAAAGAGCACACAGATACATTAATAAAGTATCAGAAAGAGAGATCGCCAAAGAACTTAACAGAATTACATGTCATACAACTGGGAATGAAAAAAATCCCTTGTGCGTCCCACGCTCGTATTCCCTCATTAGAAACGTCGATACAAAATGCAGGAAAAGTAGCTCATTCAGGAAAAATGAATTTATGGCTTCAGTAGATGTGTTTCGATTAAGAAAATAAAAAGTCTTGTCACAGAAGCTGTTCACATGACGTAGAGCAAAAAGAGGCAAAGAAATGTTCAACACACAATATTCCATGTATATTTTCACAATGGGATAAATGGCTGAAGATGAAAAAGACAGAAACACGTTACAATCCACACAAAGAAAACCAGAGAAATAAAGCATCCAAAAAATTCTTTGCAAACGAATGATCCCACTAATAACAGACAGAGATTTTTTTACATTTATTTATTTTTATCAAAAATAAAGAAAATAGTATAGTCGCAATAAAGCAAATGAGTGGAGAAGAAATCTGCAAAAATGCATTGCAAAGAAAGTGTGATCACAGGGACATATGGCAGACATCCAGCTGAACTTTTTTATATTTTTTATTGCTGTTACAACGTACTGCGCTGTCTTTTGATTGTACGGCAGGTAATATTTTAGATAATTTCTGTGTTCTTTTCAATATTCCAATGAACACGCAATATTAAATATTTATAGCTGAATTGCATTTACCGAAAAATGTCGATATGAAAGACATGCGAGTGTCGTAGAAATGAAGAAAGACGAGACATCACAGGTTTTTTGGTCCCTGTCAGGCAGCGTGCCCAGGTTCGATTCCCGACGGGGTTTTAGATTTTCTCCGCTCGTGAAATGGGTGTAGTGTTGTCCTTATCATCATTTCATCCTCATCACTGACACGCAAGTCGCCCAATGCAGCGTCGACAGAAATAAGACTTGCATTCGGCTGCCGAACCTCCCCTGATGGGGCCTCTCGGCCGACAATGCCACACGATCATTTCAATCCGGTCCCTGTTCTGTTACTGTGGCAATGAAGCCCGGAACAGGAAACAAGTACAGACAGATTGTAAAGCCGTAATATGTTTCTAGAATAAATATCTTACTATGTACGGTATTGTAGATTGAACTGAAATAAAATGGTAGACTAGACTGCGTTTCACATTGGGTTTCGATTCCAGATGCTCGACCTTCGCAGTCAGTGTTCTTTCCAACTTTTTATCTGTACTATATTGCGTTTCCTGTTAGTTGATCCAAAACATTCAACAAAGCACAGATGATAGATGTTCGCACTGGCTAGTCTCCTGGTATATCACTAGCTGCAGCAGCCATGACAGCTGAGACGTAAAGGCCAGCGTACAGATACTTACATACGCGGTCCGTCATGTTACAACTGTACGATAAAATTTCGTTACTTCAGTAGAAATGCTGCATTAATTCAGCGACTACGAGGGACACAAACGAAAACGTTTCATTGAAGGACAGTTATTACACTGAAATTACCGCGTTTTATAATGCTCTCCTGGACATTAAAAAAGGCCTGACATGGTTGTTAACTAGACGTGTGATCACCACGGACGGCAGTGCATCGTGCCCCCACCCTAGCCACATGGTTGGTAAGGAGTTCATGTGAAAATGCGTTCCATTCCTCCACAAACTCGGCTGGCATCGTCTGAATAGGCGTTGTTTATGACGATGGTGATGGTGTTTGGTTTGTGGGGCGCTCAACTGCGCAGTCATCAGCGCTCGTACGAGGACCCAGTTTTCACACAGTCCAATTTTTTCACATTCAAATCTAACCATTGTCACTAATGAGGATTTTGAAATGATGAGGGCAACACAAACACTCAACCCCAGGGCATAGAAAATCCCGAACCCAGCCGGGAATCGAAGCCGGGATCCCGCAATCCAGAAGCAGCAACGCTAGCCACTAGACCACGAGCTGCGGAGTGCATAATCGTTGATGTATATGAACATTCTGCAAGAACTCTCCCCACTGCATCCCACAAGTGCTCGGTGTGAACTACGTCTGGGGCATATCAAAGCTCTTCCACCTGCGCTGTTCGAATCTGTGGTTCATAAAAGAAAAGTCAAGGTGAAATGCGTACATGGGGAAGGAATACTGTGGTACTGTGTAACAAAAACTTTGACCAATAACTGTACTATACTCCTGGAAATGGAAAAAATAACACATTGACACCGGTGTGTCAGACCCACCATACTTGCTCCGGACTCTGCGAGAGGACTGTACAAGCAATGATCACACGCACGGCACAGCGGACACACCAGGAACCGCGCTGTTGGCCGTCGAATGGCGCTAGCTGCGCAGCATTTGTGCACCGCCGCCGTCAGTGTCAGCCAGTTTGCCGTGGCATACGGAGCTCCATCGCAGACTTTAACACTGGTAGCATGCCGCGACAGCGTGGACGTGAACCGTATGTGCAGTTGACGGACTTTGAGCGAGGGCGTATAGTGGGCATGCGGGAGGCCGGGTGGACGTACCGCCGAATTGCTCAACACGTGGGGCGTGAGGTCTCCACAGTACATCGATGTTGTCGCCAGTGGTCGGCGGAAGGTGCACGTGCCCGTCGACCTGGGACCGGACCGCAGCGACGCACGGATGCACGCCAAGACCGTAGGATCCTACGCAGTGCCGTAGGGGACCGCACCGCCACTTCCCAGCAAATTATGGACGCTGTTGCTCCTGGGGTATCGGCGAGGACCATTCGCAACCGTCTCCATGAAGCTGGGCTACGTTCCCGCACACCGTTAGGCCGTCTTCCTCTCACGCCCCAACATGGTGCAGCCCGCCTCCAGTGGTGTCGCGACAGGCGTGAATGGAGGGACGAATGGAGACGTGTCGTCTTCAGCGATGAGAGTCGCTTCTGCCTTGGTGCCAATGATGGTCGTATGCGTGTCTGGCGCCGTGCAGGTGAGCGCCACAATCAGGACTGCACCTCTGGTGATCGTCGAGGGGACACTGAATAGTGCACAGTACATCCAAACCGTCATCGAACCCATCGTTCTACCATTCCTAGACCGGCAAGGGAACTTGCTGATCCAACAGGAAAATGCACGTCCGCATGTATCCCGTGCCACCCAACGTGCTCTAGAAGGTGTAAGTCAACTACCCTGGCCAGCAAGATCTCCGGATCTGTCCCTCATTGAGCATGTTTGGGACTGGATGAAACGTCGTCTCACGCGGTCTGCACGTCCAGCACGAACGCTGGTCCAACTGAGGCGCCAGGTGGAAATGGCATGGCAAGCCGTTCCACAGGACTACATCCAGCATCTCTACGATCGTCTCCATGGGAGAATAGCAGCCTGCATTGCTGCGAAAGGTGGATATACACTGTACTAGTGCCGACATTGTGCATGCTCTGTTGCCTGTGTCTATGTGCCTGTGGTTCTGTCAGTGTGATCATGTGATGTATCTGACCCCAGGAATGTGTCAATAAAGTTTCCCCTTCCTGGGACAATGAATTCACGGTGTTCTTATTTCAATTTCCAGGAGTGTATATTCAAAACTTTCGAGGTCAGTACGCCCATGGAACATTATGCTTCTTCACAGCATAACAGATTAGGACCAGCAAAATGATCATTTTCCGAGAATGTTGCCTAGTGCATCACGTTACAACGTCTAACAATTTGAGTGTACGTCCAGTATCAGTAATCAGACTGAATCTGCTCTCATCCGAGAAGATCACGCGTCTCCATCCCTCGCTCCTCCAGTCCCTGTGCTCTTGGCACGATAACAAGCGGTGTCGCCCGATATGTGGATATCAAGGGGACACAACGTACTGGTTCTCAGACAAAGAGACCACGCTCATGAAGTCGCAGAGCCACTGCGGAACGTGAGACTGCGTGCCTTGCAATCCTGTTACATGAGTTTCAATTGCACCCGTTGTTTGAGGTTAGCCTCTTCTTGCCTACCGTACAATGTAGCATTTGTCTGCCATACGACTACAGTGCGACGCGCACGTTCAGCACTTGCAGTGGCCCTGCGCCTATTGTGACGCGTTTGCAATCGCTCTGCGCTGACAATCGAAGCGTTCGTACGCTGTAATCTTTCTCAAATGAGTTTACAGAAACCATTCTACAAAAATATTTTATTTTTGCGTTACTTATAACGTCAGTTTCGTGGTAAAGAACCCATCACATCGCTAATGGTCATACTTACTGTGATGTACCCATAATTCGAAAAGTTTGCAACGAAAAATAGAGGTCGTTCTCTGTTCTTTCTTTTTTTTTCTTAAATCTTATGGGACGTAACGCTAAGGTCATCAGTCCCTAAGCTTACACACTACTTAACCTAACTTACCCTATGGACAAACACACACACCCATGCCCGAGGGAGGACTCGAACCTCAGCCACACACCATCAGGTGGCTTGCGGAGTATGGAAGTAGATGTAGACCAGCCGCACAGTCCAAGACTGCAGCGCTCTAGACCGCTAGGCTAATCCCGCGCGGCGGAGGTCGTTATGATTTTGGTTTTGCTGCGTATTACACCATATGTTTCTGCGTATGAAATTTAGCTAGCGAACTGAATTTTTCTTTAGACTTGAGGTCTCAATCTACCTCCGATATCGATAAAAAGGACGTACGTAGCGCGCTTATGCCCGATTGCACGCCCGTGAGATTTAAATATTCATAAATCCGTCACATCTCCTAAACTGCTAGACACATCGAAACGAGATTTTGGCGAATAACGGCACACAAATAGGAGAGACCTTTGCCAAACTGTTAACATATGGAACATTCTTATCTATGAAGTGATAATTAAATCAAGACCTTAAGCCGTCTGTGACCTCGGTGTCTCAGAATGATAGAGCGTCGGCCATGTAAGCAGGAGATCCCGGGTTTTAGTCCTGGTCAGAGCACACGTTTGCGACTGTCCCCGTCGATGTATAACAACGCCTGTCGACAGCTTAAGGTCTCGATTCAACTATCATTTCATTGTAGAGAGCTACACGGTCACCGATACTATCTGTTCTATCCCAAAAAACATATACCATCTTCATATATTCTTATCTATGGTGATATTTACCATATTTACAATTTTTACAGAAACCAGATGGCAGTTATAAGAGTCGATGGCCATGAAAGGGAAGCAGTGGTTGGGAAGGGAGTGAGACAGGGCTGTAGCCTATCCCCGATGTTATTCAATCTGCATATTGAGCAAGAAGTAAAGGAAACAAAAGAAATATTCGGAGTAGGCATTTAAATCCATGGAGAAGAAATAAAAACTTTGAGGTTCGCCGATGACATTGTAATTCTGTCAGAGACAGCAAAGGACTTGGAAGAGCAGTTGAACGGAATGGACAGTGTCTTAAAAGGAGGATATAAGATGAAGATCAACAAATGCAGAGCGAGGATACTGGAATGTAGTCCAGTTAAGTCGGGTGAGATTAGGAAATGAGACACTTAAAGTAGTAAAGGAGCTTTACTATTTGGGGAGCAAAATAAATGATGATGGTTGAAGAGGAGAGGATATAAAATGTAGACTGGCAATGGCAAGGAAAGCGTTTCTGAATAAGAGAAATTTGTTAACATCGAGTACAGGTTTAAGTGTCAGGAAGTCGTTTCTGAAAGTGTTTGTATGGAGTGTAGCCACGTATGCAAGTGAAACATGGACGATAAATAGTTTGGACAAGAAGAGAAAAGAAGCTTTCGAAATGTGGTGCTAGAGGAGAATGCTGAGGATTAGATGGGTAGATCACATAACTAATGAGGAGGTATTGAATAGAATTGGGGAGAAGAGGAGTTTGTGGCACAACATGACTAGAAGAAGGGATCGGTTGGTAGGACATGTTCTGAGGCATAAGGGGATCACAAATTTAGCATTTGAGGGCAGTGTGGAGGGTAAAAATCGTAGAGGGAGATCAAGAGATGAATACACTAAGCAGATTCAGAAGGATGTAGGCTGCAGTAGGTAATGGGAGGTGAAGAAGCTTGCACAGGATAGAGTAGCATGGAGAGCTGCATCAAACCAGTCTCAGGACTGAAGACCACAACAACAACAACAACATGGTGATATATCAGAAGCTGTAGCTTGTATTATAGAGTCATCGACAGCTAGTGAAATGAGAATTTCCTAATACGAAAATAGACATGAAATTTACTCTCTTACGTAACTTCAAACCGACAGAATGAGATTTTCTGTAGGGTATTTGTGAGCAACTGCTTGTTTAATGAGATACTACGTTTGAGAATTATGTCGCAATAGCTGCTGCAAGGTGAATTTGTGCAAATTGTACTGTGTTTTGTCAAAGAAGCACAATTATACCTGGCAACAAGAGAAACGTAGCAGTTACTCATAAATGCTGATGCTTTTTCGAATGAGAGAAGGTTAAAATTCACTTACAAATAAATCGCCAAGTTTGTTATGATTTTTATTGAACTCCCGTAACTTATATTTTTAACACTGAACTACTGGAGTGGAAACTTACCAAAGGGTTTCATTGCTTGTCTTCATCTGAGCAATATTAAAGTAATGAGAAGCGTGCCCTTCACGCGGAGTGACGCGCACATGGCAGGCGGTGGTTACTCACCTATGGCTTGCCAAACTAACAGTGTGTGATCCGCGAATAGAATAGTTGTTATTGAGAAACGTAAACAATTAATCAATCGCACAACACGGTTATCAGTGTACAGTCAGCAGCTGAGAATATTGCGAGAGACAGGAATGCTGAATGTGCCTTGTGAGGGGATTAGTTCATGTCGATTCAAAAAACGTTGTCATGAATGTAGGGACTGCCTTTTATAGTAATTCAATCCAGCAAATTAAATACATCATATTTTCAGATTCTTTCAGGATACTCAGACTTTCGGAATAATACCGACCGCTTTCTTCATTGGCGTAGCCTCTTGCATAATTAGTTTATCGATGCTGATACCGTGTATGTAAGCACCGAAATGCATATTGTCTACAGTACGCGGGAATTAAAACATTGTTATTTAAGGGGGTTTCTCGACTGTTTCTAACAGTGATGTCTGCAAGCATACATTATAAAGTCTCTCTCCATATTCAAGTAATCACAATGAATCTCAAATATTTCAGATCTTGGACGCTTTTTAGCAAGAGCACGAAGGAGATACGCATATGGAAATTCCCACTTTTCGGAATGTTGTAACAAACAGTACATAAGTGTCAGTATAAGCAACACGTAGATTACCGTCTTTCACTGTGTAATATATGAAATTTCCTGCCTTGCTTCTTGACCACATAATTTTATTATATTGCTTCACCTTTCACTAACCACATCAATCGTCTGTCTCATGTTACCATTTAAAGACATTGTGGAGGAAAAAAAAAAAAACAACTCACAGTGGCTAATGGCTCACCACTTAATGAACTGCGGATTTTACTGAACAAAGAAAAGTAACGAAATAAAACAGCAAAAATATGTATAAGTAAATAACTAAATAAATGTCGTGACTAAGGTCTCCCGTTCGGTAGACCGTTCGCCGGGTGCAAGTCTTTCGATCTGACGTTACTTCCGTGACTTGCGCATCCATGGGGACGGAATGATGATGATTAGCACAACACACCACCCAATCCCTGATCGCAGAAAATCTCTGACCCAGCGGAGAATCGAACTGGGGCCTATAGGATTGACATTCTGTCATGCTGACCACTCGCTAAAGAACTGAAAAATATAATGAACTAATGAAAACAGATCGAGAACGTAAATGGTGCAAATGCAACATTACTCAGTCACTTAAATTTCAGTGATAAGGTAATATTTTTCGGATGGTCAACACTGCCACTTCCCATACGCAGGTTGCTTGAGGTACCATATGGCAGGACTGCTTTCTAGCTCTCCGCCTCACCCCTCCCGCAGTAGCAGCGCGGCGCGAGAAACTATGCCACAATCACAGCGCCGCGCGACCTGGCGCAGTCGCGTGTCCCATCACCATCGCGTCGCGCCCCTGTCCGAGCGGTCACACTTTAACCTGTTTATCCACAAAAAGGCGCCGTGCGCTGCGCTGGACGAGCTATACAAGTCTCAGTCTGCACTTAGCGAAGGCCAGTAAGGCAGAGACTGTATTTTACAGTGTGTGTATAATTCGATGCAACGCTCCTTCAAGGCACGCACACATTTCCCGAGGAACACTGTATCGACTATGCAGACAGTGTAAAATATTTCCCTGCTGTATTTCTTGCCAATGCAAGCGATCTGACGGGCAAAATGATGGCTCTTCTCGTCGCACGATTTGTATGTGAGCACTATGACACGTATACACCAGCATGTATGAAAGTTTGTGTCGGTCCTGGAGACGTTTTCGAATGTCCGAGGCAGTACCGCTTTCGCACTCGTGCAGTGCAGACGCCGGCAGGTGTTGGGGAGCGTTTCTAGACGCTTCAGTTTGGAACCGCGTGACCGCTACGGTCGCAGGTTCGAATCCTGCCTCGGGCATGGATGTGTGTGATGTCCTTCGGTTAGTTGGGCTTAAGTAGTTCTAAGTTCTAGGGAACTGATGACCTCAGATGTTAAATTCCATAGTGCTCAGAGCCATGTGAACCATTATTTTTATTTTTATTTTTTCTGCAGTGCAGACGTGCTGCGGAGCCGTCGCGCACGCTGTTGATTACTTTCTACGGCTGTCACTTATGTGTGGCATACCTGTTCTAGAGTCATGGCCAAACGTTTTCGAAAATTCACACTACGATTTACGTTCTGTAATACCTATACCAGACCAAAGGCTCTGAGCCGGCCGAAGTAGCCGTGCGGTTCTAGGCGCTACCGTCTGGAACCGAGCGACCCCTACGGTCGCAGTTTCGAATCCTGCCTCGAGCATGGATGTGTGTGATGTCTTTAGGTTGGTTAGGTTTAATTAGTTGTAAGTTCTAGGCGACTGATGACCTCAGAAGTTAAGTCGCATAGTGCTCGTAGCCATTTGAACCATTTTGAACCAAAGGCTTTGCAAGTGGAACGCTTCCTACCCAACGAAGCTAAGATGCCAGCTTTCAAGGTTTCTGGCATCCATTCATGCATCTTAAGAAATAAAGTAAAATGACGCGGCGTGCGAACAAATACTTCGTGGCACTAAACGTGGCTCTGAGCACTATGGGACCTAACATCTGAGGTCATCAGTCCCCTAGAACTTAGAGCTACTTAAACCTAACTAACCTAAGGACATCACACACATCCATGCCCGAGGCAGGATTCGAACCTGCGAACGTAGCGGTCGCGCGGTTGATGCGCTTAGAACCGCTCGGCCACATCAGCCGGCCCACTAAACATGAACAGTGGTTTTGCCACGCCGGCGGCAATGACGTCGCGATCACTGTCCACCAAGAAGGCTTGGCCATACACGCCAGACGAGTTCTCGAACTACTATCAGAAGTCTCGGCGGAGGATATTATCGCGGCTTTCCGCCGCTGTCGCACTTTTCATAGTCATACTGCAGAACTTTGGCCGCAGTTTCAAACGTACCCCATTGTCAACGGTGCACGACATACTGCCGTTGATCTCCGTTGCCGCGTGCCATCATACATGTACAGGTTACCGGCTGCCGCATGGTCGTTATATACGACGGCCAACCCAAAACCTGCTCCGGGTGCGGCGAAGAAAGGTCGCCTCACGTCTGATTGTCTTCAGTGGCGTACCACTCAATTGCTGCCGCTACTGTGGCACCTCCAACACCTACGCATCGCCACTCTCTTCTCTTCCTGCCTATCCATGTCGGCCGGATGAGGGATTCTATTGTATTGCATGTTAACTGGGGACCTAGAAACGACGGAGAGGCTCCGACCCCGTTTCAGATGCACTGGTCCACAGACCGACGACGACTGCCGCAGTCCACTTAACCCCTCCGCCGCCCCACAGAGAACCACTTTTTCAGGGTTATTCTGCGGTTCCGCCTCCGGTGGAAGCCCCCCCCCCCCCCCCCAGCAGCGAACTTCTCACACCACACGAGTGTAACCCCTATTTTTGCGTGGTAGAGTAGTGGTGGTGTACTCGTACGTGGCGAACTTGTTTGACCAGCAATCGCCGACATAGTGTATATGACGCGGAATAAGGGGAACTAGCCCGCATTCGCTAAGGCAGATGGAAAACCGCCTAAAACCACCCACAGGCTGTCCGGCTCACCGGACCTAGACACAAGTCCGACAGGCGGATCAGTGCCGGGGACCAGGCGCTCCTTCTCAATCCGGAAAGCCGTACGTTACACCGCACGGCTAACGGGGCGGGCCCGAATCACGTACCAATGTCTCTCCGAGCTACCACGGATAACGTCGGTGTCTACGCATCAAGCTCACATCTGGGCACGACTCTGGTGCCACCACCAACAGCAACGATTGCTCACCTCCTCCCGTCCGATGATAGGGACGTTACATCACTCATTGTCCCTGCGATGAGCTTCGTCCCTGACCGCTGTGACACCTCCCTAACACAGAGGGATGGGACGGACGCGTAAACTACGCTCACCTAAACGTCGTAGGAGGAGGCGTCGTGCGCTCTCGGAAGGACACAACCCCCTCCCCCCCACCTGAAGCTTCAGATGGCATCCGTCCTGACGACGCGTCGGAGAACCTGCACTACGGCAAGAATGCCGAGAACGTGACGCCGTATCTGGCTGTGCTACTCCCCCAACTCGCCCAGGTGCACCGTTACGAATGCCCCCAGACGCCCTGCGCTCCTACAGACGAGGTGGACCGTATGGATGCCACTACTGCAGCGCCCTCGACCACTTGAAATGATGACGTCGACGATGACGCGAACCAAACGCTAAAGACGGTGTTATCCCAGACGGAGACCTGTTTACAACGTCGCCAACGCCGTCAGGTAGCGTACGGCACAGCTCGCCACTGCCTCGACCCTTCTCTCCTCCCGCAGACGGAATTCCCCTCCACGGCGGACTGAATTTCTAAGGGACAAAATTGCTGAAGTCATCGGTCCCTAGACTTACACACTACTTAAACTAAGTTATGCCAAGAACATGGCGCCTCAAACAGCGCGGCCACTCCACGCGGCACCGGTTAACACTTAGAACACTAGCTTCCTAGTAAAAGTTCAACAGCTGCGAAGGTGATAGGGACATCGGACGTCCATATAGCAATATTACAGGAAGTAAACTTGGACATACTTCCGGACGTCGCTGGCTGTACCACTTACCATTCTGTTATGATGTGGAATAGCCATCTACGCCCACAAGGGCATCCCGTTAGCTGACGTAACATACCTTCTGTCCTCCTGAGGCTTGGAGATCACAGTCATGGGAACGCATATCGTTAACATTTTGCTCCCCGTCAGGCTTCACTCGCAGACAGGATGCTTCAAGTGGCTCTAAGCACTGTGGGACTTAACATCTGAGGTCTTCAGCCCCCTAGACTTATAACTACTTAAACCTAACTAACCTAAGGATATAACTCACATGCATGCCCGCGGCAGGATTGGAACCTGCTACTATAGCAGCAGCGTGGTTCCGGACTGAAGCGCCTAGAACCGCTCGGTCACAACAGCCAGCCGCGGACAGGAAAGATAACGCTTCTACTCACAAGAAATCGTCCTTTTAGTTCTTGGACACTGTGTCCGTTATTTGCTTGGGGTTGATTTTAATTGTCTCCTGCAACCTAAGGATTAAAAGCCCCAGTACAACACCTGACAAGAACGGACCTTGTCATCAGTGCTTTATTGGTCCGTGACAATTGGGAAGTTCGGCGAGGGAAGCAGCTGAACATACTTACCAGACGAGTCAATCCACGAGACGCCTTGACAGGATTTGCGTCTCTCGAGAGCTCACACCTGCTCTCCAAGGTGCAAAACATTGGCTCTTGGCCTTTTCGGACCACTGTGCCTACATTTACAATATTCTCGTTACCCAACAAGTGGTCTGGCACAGTCGTGCACAGTGGAAGTTAAATATGTCCCGCCTCCACGATCCCGAATGTGTTCAATACATTACCGAGACCCGTGAACGTTGCTTTCGTAAGTACTGTACAACACTGACTTTGTGAATGGGACGTGCCACACCTGCCTTTCGACGTAAGTTGATTCAGTAAGGCAAGGAAGAAAGTAGCTGAGTCGCACCGTCACGCTACCGACTATTTATATGCCGTTCTCCGTGACCTAGATGCACAGTCGCCCATCCATGAAACACAGAGACAACACAGTAGTATTAAGGCACAAATCGTTAAAGTGGCACAACACAGAGTGCAGGAGGTGGTGCTGAGGTCGATACGTCAAGATTCGGCGGAACAGTAACACCCCACCACGTACCATATCGCTTTCGACTGGAAACGACGTCGACGACAACGACTCATTACCGAAATCTAGACCTGTCTCGCCCAGTATATAACTTGTCTTTGTAGACCACAGCTGTACACTGCACCAGGAGAAGTCTGCTTACACCTCTGCTGTGGTGTTTGTGTTACCACAAATCACATTCAACTTCGCCGAGGACGAAGCGGAGGAGCTGACGGGGGTGGTTACGTACGAGTATTTCCGCGACGTAATCAACGAAAGTGCCTTGAAGGAGTAACCCGACGGTGACGGATTACAAACAGAATTTTATCGCGCCTTCCTTGAGCTAATTACTCGCAGTGGACGACAATGTTTTACGAGCTGTTGTCGACGGACAATGCTGTACCGTCAGTATTTATCAAGGGATTATTATACCCATCCACAAGCAGATACAGGGAGCGACGCCCTCACATTAACGCCCCCGACTCTGCTTAACACCGAATATACAATTTTTGCACGACTCCTGACGGACACAAGATACATTCTTGTATTCTGTCCCTGGGACAGACAACTCGGAATGGCCACAGGGGAATGTCGCGATTTAGTCGCACTGGCGATGGCGTGTAGCACGCTGCTGCCAGTGCAATTATATTGCTCCCCGCTGGCTGCCATTGATTTTGACAGTCCATTCGTCAAGGTACAGCGTCGTTTTCTATTCTCCGTCATGGAGCGAATGGGTTTTCCACTCCCCTTCATTGCTATCGTCCGGTGCCTCTACGGCAGCAGTGGATCACTGATTCATGTCAATGGCCATGTGGCGGGACAGGCGACCATTTCTTTTCTGGGCATCAGTCATCTAACTGGTTTGATGTGGCCCGGCACGAATTCCTTCCTACGCCAACCTTTTCACTCAGAGTAGCACTTGCAACCTACGTCATCAATTATTTTCTGGCTGTATTTCAATCTCTGTCTTCCTCTATAAGTTTTACCCTCTAATCTCCCTCTAGTACCATGGAACTATTTCCCTGATGTCTTAGCCGATGCCCTATTCATGTCCCTTCTCCTTGTCAGTGTTTTCCACATATTCCTTTCCACTCCGATTCTGCTTAGAGCCTCCTCATTCCTTACCTTAACAGTAATTTTCAAGATTCGTCTGTAGCATCACGTCTCATATGCTTAGATTCTTACCTGTTCTGGTTTTCCCACAGTCCATGTTTTACTACAACACAATGGTGTGATACAAACGTATATTCTAAGAAATTTATTCCTCATAATAGAGGCCTACGTCTGAAACTAGTAGACTTCTCCTGGCCAAGGAATCCTATTCTGCCTTGATAATCTGCTTTCGATGTCCTCCTTGCTCTGTCCGTCATTACTTGTTTTACTGCCTAGGTTCAAAATGGTTCAAATGGCTCTGAGCACTATGGGACTCAACTGCTGTGGTCATCAGTCCCCTAGAACTTATAACTACTTAAACCTAACTAACCTAAGGACATCACACACATCCATGCCCGAGGCAGGATTCGAACCTGCGACCGTAGCGGTCGCTCGGCTCCAGACTGTAGCGCCTATAACCGCACGGCCACTCCGGCCGGCCACTCTTTCCAGGTCTATAAATCCGATGAAAGTGTCATTTCTTTAGTATTATTTCCAACATCAACCGCAACGTCAGAATCGCCTCTGGTGCCTTTACCTTTTCTAAAGCCAAACTGATCGTCTTCTGACACATTCTACATTTTCTTTTCCATTATTTTATATATTGTTCTAGTTAGTAACTAGGATGCATGATCTGTTACACTGACTGGATGATTATTCTCGCACTCGTCAGCTCTTGCAGTTTTGGAAATTGTGTGGATGATATTTTTCCGAAAGTCAGACGGTGTATTCTCAGACTCATACATTCTACAGTCCAACGCGAATAGTCGTTTTGCTGCCAGTTTCCCTGATGATTTTAGAAATTCTGATGGAATGTTATCCATCGTTTATGCCGTATTTTATCTCATATTGTCCAAAATTTTCTTAATTTCTGTTTCTTATACTGGATCCCCTATATCTTCTGAATCGTCTCCTGTTTCTTCTTCTAACATATCAGACCCCTCATAGAGATCTTCAATGTACTATTCCCATCTATCCGATATCGGCTCTGCATTCAACAGTGGATTTTCCGTTGCACTCTTAATGTTGCTTTTAATGTCACCGAAGGTTGTTTTGACTTTTCCGTATGTTGAATCAGTCCTTCCCACAATCATTTATTTCTTCACATTTTTCATGCAGCCATTCCGTCTTAGCTTCCCTGCACTTGCTATTTATTTCATTTTCAGCAACTTGTATTTCTGTATTCCTGAATTTCGGGGAAAATTTTTGTACATCTTTCTTTCATCGATCAACTGAGGTGTTTCTTCTGCTACCATGGTTTATTCGCTGTTACCTTCTTTGTACCTATGTTTTTCTTTATAGCTACTGTACTGCCTACCGAGCTATTTCTTACTGCTGTTATCTGTAGCCTTAGAGAACTTCAAGCGTATCTCATCATCCCTAAGTAATTTTGTATCCTACTTCCTTGCGTGTAGATTCTTCCTGACTAATCTCTTGAACTTCAGCCTACTCTTCATCACTACTGCATTGTGACCTGAGCCTACATCTGATCCTCGGTATGGCTTACAATTCAGTATCTTATTTCGAAATCTCTGTCCAATCATAATGTAATCTAACGGAAATCTTCGCGTATAACCCCGTCTTTTCCAAGTATACCTCCTTCTCTTGTGATACTTGAACAGAGTATGAACTATTACTAAATGAAATTTACTATAGATCACAATTAGTCTTTTCCTCTCTCATTCCCTGTCCCAAGCCAATATTCTCCTATAACCTTTCTCTTCAACTCCTTCCGCTTCAACAGCATTCCAGTCCCCCATGACTCTTAGACATTCATCTCTCTTTGTGTATTACCCTTTCAATATCCTCATATACCTTGTCTATCTCTTCATCTTCTGCCAGCGACGCCGGCATGTTTACCTGAATTGTTGTCGATGTTGGTTTGTTGTCGATTCTGGCAAGAACAATCCAATCACTGAACGGTCAACTGTAGCCCACTCTCTACCTACCACTCTATTCATAAGAAATCCTACTCCGGTTATACCTTTTTCTGCCACTTTTGATGTTTCCCTATACTTATCTGACCAGAAATCAATGTCTTCTTTCCAGTTCACTTCACTGACTCGTACTGCATCGAGATTGAGCCTTTGCATTTCCATTTTAAGATTTTCTAGCTTCCCAACAACATTCAGGCTTCCGACATTCTACGCGCCGGCTACTAGAACGTTATCCTTTCGCTGATTATTCAATCTTTTTTTTTCGGGGTCACCTCCACATTGGCAGTCCCGTCTAAGAGATCTAAATTGGGGAATATTCCGGATTCTGGAAGATGGAGAGATCATCATGACAATTTTTCAATTACAGGCTGCGTGTCCTGTGGATAAGCGTTATGCGTGTTTAATGCAGTGGTTTCCATTACCCTCTGCATCCTCATGTCGTTGAGTATTGCTGATTCTTCCGCCCTTAGGAGCAGTTTCCCACCACCAGAACAAGAGAGTGCCCTGAACCTCTGTCAGCTCCTCCACCCTCTTCGACAAGGCCGTTGACAGAATGAGGGTGACTTCTTATGCCGGAGGCCTTCTGAAGCCAATGCTGATTATTAATCAAAATTTAAGCGGTGGCGGGTTTTGAATCCTGGACCGAGGACGTTTTGCTTACTAATAAAATACACTACCGCTTGTTTTGTTCCGAATTTTTCGTTGGGTTTGGTCTGGGTGGACGTCACAGAACAGCCATTCAAATTGACCTTTGATTACTAAGTTTTTTTTGTAACAGAGAGCAACTAGCTCTTTGACCAAACACGCTGAGCAACCGTGCCGGCGACCGTTAGACCATGGTTGCAGGCTTTCACACCATACGTCGCTTCATTAGGAAATTTTACACACTTTCGACACTACTACACGCTGTAACCTTGGAGCCACTTATCGCGAGCCTGACGAGCTACCTTTCTGGTTTCATGTGCGTACAGTACAATTCCCATTGGCGTGCTTATGTGGACGACCTTCTTTTCCTAGTCCACTCCTGGACCGAAAACACAGTGGATAGTGCCATGAATGTGGCTTAATCCTCGACCATGCTCATTCATTTCGGTCTCTCATATGACGACTTAGTAACCTTGCCTTGCATACAGATCTTACGATACCTTGTTATCATTTCCGCCTCCACTGTGGCCACTCCGGTGCCACCAGTTTACAGCGTACTCTCCACTTGCGTGACAGCGCGACAAAACCGCCCCCGCTGACTCGATTCCTTAAAACTCGTCGAATATCTCAAGTAAGATGGGGCGCCCAAGAGGGTCCACATCTCTCAGATGCTCTGACTGTCATCAGATACTGGCTGCGTTCGGATATTTTCTTATGGCTGGCATGCTCTTGAAGGTCCTTTATGAACTGCTTACCATCCCATCGTAAGCGAGGGCCACAGATTTTCCAGTTTTCGACTCCTAGTGGCATCTTTGTATCTGGATATTATGGACAAACTGTTGACTGGTGGCAAATCCCTTATGCGCAGCTTGCTAGACATTCTTTTGTCCACGTCCACATCTCTGCTGGTGCTAGCAGGTCACACCATGCCCTTTGTACCATAATTTCATCGTCACCTTCATTTACTGTCACACTCACTCACCGACCACGCTATATAACTCGAACCAAAGATGTCTATACCCCACTACTGTATATTTCGCAATGATACAGAGTTGGAAATATCCACGACTTGGCGTCATACCCACAGCCGTTCGCTACCTCCAACGTCGGGGCAACATGGTACGATGTCGCATGTGAAAAATTCGCGACATATCAACGTCTTCACGCAATCTTATTGTCAAAAGCTCCACTTTGTACAATTAGCCACTTCAGTGACGACGATGTCATCACCTGACGTCTGCTACCACCAGTGACGTCTGGAAACAGGCTCGACACTTTGTTCACTTTGTTGCCTGTCATCTAGGTGTCCACACGGTCTAGATTAACCCCTGGTCTTTTATCCATCCTGAGTACACTAATTTCCCTGCCACCAAAAATAACGCCATTGCATGGCTCAAAAGACGGACGATCACTTACTGGGGTACTGGTGGCGACAAGTCATGCCTTGGCTTCTGGCAGTACTTACAAACTGATCACAATGAAACTGAGTACCGAACACGGTACAGCACCCCTCCACCAGTTATATTCACCTGGTCATTACGTCACGCCGCTCAGCTCGCTGGTGGCTCACGCGGTTGGCTTTCCCCCTCTCCTCCCCCTCCTCCTCCAACAGTCCCCATCCCCGCCTTCTGACGTCGGAGATACCACGTGCTGTATTTCTAGACAGTACATCTTAGCGCGTAAGGCTCACGAACAGGCGCCCCTTTCTTTTATGTACTATGCGAGACCATTACCCAAATACACTGGCCCGTTTTCTTTGGCATGCACCATCCTTACTTGCGCTTCTGCCTGGTAGTGGTGGTAGTGATGGTGCTGGGGACACCGTGGCCAGGCCTCGCATATCGAAGACTGCTCTCTTTGTACCCACCCTCCATCTGCCGAGCAGGGGGCGCCTGCAAGTCTTACCATTCCCCGATCCTTTTTACGTCTTTAGTTACGGCATTACACCTCTCAGCTTACTTTCTGTTTTACTTGTTTACGGGTGCACCTATTTTCATTGCTCCCTCACCTTGTTAATAAACACGTTTGTACGCCTTGTTAAAAAAACAAAAAACAAAACAAAGGAAAAGAGAGAGTGAGATAAAGGCAGTGGAAGGGACTGCGGACGTCTTGTCGCTAGTAGACTTCCACCGGAAGGAAAGCCTTTACTTTCTATTTGTGTTTACACGAACACTGATGTTTTGCTAAACCTGTTTCGTGTACCTCAAAAACAGTCGGAGGGGGCCGGTTCAGGGACGGGTAGGGGGAGACATAGTGCCCAATCTGTACCCATCGATCTGAAGCTGATCACTCTTCTTCCTGACAAAAAAAATTCCTTAGGGTACTTTAAAAAGAAAAAGGAGGTGACTTGGTCGTCTGTGACGTGAATGCTGCCTTGGCTCTCAGTAAAAAAGAAAAACAAAATAATGTTGGTTAATTCGATTACTTGCAAGAAGTGGGACATCCGTGAAACGCCCTGCTTATGTCCGCAGGACAGAACAGGCCGTTGGAACTGTGAAAAGGGGCCAAAAGGGAGCTGTCAGTTGCAGTCAAACACACATAACTTTGTTTAGTTGGTCAAAAAATTTTTCAACTTAGTTATCGGCTGAATAGGCAAAATATCTTATGCCGTAAGTGCAGAGCCACTTCAATTTAAAAACAGCTGAAAGCCATTAACTTAAAATTCAGACTCAAAACAGAATATTTAGAAGGCAGAAGATGGTTCAAATGGCTCTGAGCACTATGGGACTCAACTGCTGTGGTCATTAGTCCCCTAGAACTTAGAACGACTTAAACCTAACTAACCTAAGGGCATCACACACATCCATGCCCGAGGCAGGATTCGAACCTGGGACCGTAGCAGTCGAACGGTTCCGGACTGCGCGCCTAGAACCGCGAGACCACCGCGGCCGGCAAAGGCAGAAGACCTCACGTAAGTAAGTTCTATAACTTGGCTGAAGGCCCAACCAATTTAACACTTGAAAGGCAAACATATTTAATTTAAAGACTACCGAAGGCCCGTGATTTAAGACTGCAGGTAAAATTAATTTAAAAAAACACAAGGCAGAAGGCCTTACCTTTAATTAGGCTGAAGGC
Source organism: Schistocerca gregaria (assembly GCF_023897955.1). Taxonomy (NCBI): domain Eukaryota; kingdom Metazoa; phylum Arthropoda; class Insecta; order Orthoptera; family Acrididae; genus Schistocerca; species Schistocerca gregaria. The sequence continues at coordinate 226,680,892 of NC_064926.1, forward strand.
CCCACACAGTCTGATACTTGAAAGACAACAACCCGAATTTAAAAACGGCTGAAGGCCGATTACTTAAAACAATTAAAATAATTTTTAGTAGGCAGAAGGCATAAAGATTTATCTTTAAACAATATTTTACACAGGCTGAATGCCCACACAATCTAAGATTTAACAAGTAACAAACTTAAATTTTAAAGCAGCTCAAGGTCAATTATTGAAAAAAACTACAATAAACTTTCAAAAGGCAGAAGCCCCTAAGCCTTATTCAAAAAAATATTTTAAATGAGGCTGAAGCCCCAAACAATGCAAGACTCGCCAATTAAGGAACTTTCAATTTTAAAGCGACTGAAGGCCCATTATTTAAATCCCAAATAAAAGCATACAAATTCAAACCATCGACTTCAAGCCCTTAAAATACACAATCAAACACCAATATGAAAAGGCAGTATAGCCGGCGGCGCTCAGAAGTTTTCGGGTGCCGGTCTGCACCTGAAATATTCACGTTCGCTTAGGGGAGACTGGTAGTCGGCCCAACTATATCCTATTCGCCAGCAACCCAACCCAGAGGCAGACCAGTAGACCCACCGACAAGACGAATTGCTTTCCACCTGACCAGTGCACAAGGAACTCCAAAGCCAAAACGTAAAAGGCGTAGCGGCCTACGACCAAGTATGCATAAGCTGTGAAAGCTACTCACACGGACAGCGACAACACGGTGAGGAACGGACACTGCCTGAATTTTACGTCAGTGGCCAGGGCAGGTAACCAGAACGCAATAGGGCAGAAGATTCCGCTGGTGCACTTGGACTTCCAATAACCAAAATACAGTTAAACTACACCGGATGGTGGCCAAACTTTCGCCAACTCGAACACTCGCTGTTCCTCACGGGAATTTCCCCAACAGCCAACCATGAAAACCAACGGCACAATGTGAACAGTCTGGCTTCGGTAATTAAATCACCACTCAACTTTGATTTCCTGGGTAGGTGAGCCACGAATCCCGTAGCAATTGGAACATGTACCACAGTATCCCTCCCCCCATGAACCATGGACCTTGCCGTTGGTGGGGAGGCTTGCGTGCCTCAGCGATACAGATAGTCGTACCGTAGGTGCAACCACAACGGAGGGGTATCTGTTGAGAGGCCAGACAAACGTGTGGTTCCTGATGAGGGGCAGCACCCTTTTCAGTAGTTGCAAGGGCAACAGTCTGGATGATTGACTGATCTGGCCTTGTAACAATAACCAAAACGACCTTGCTGTGCTGGTACTGCGAACAGCTGAAAGCAAGGGGAAACTACGGCCGTAATTTTTCCCGAGGGCATGCAGTTTTACTGTGTGATTAAATGATGATGGCATCCTCTTGGGTAAAATATTCCGGAGGTAAAATAGTCCCCCATTCGGAACTCCGGGCGAGGACTACTCAAGAGGATGTCGTTATCAGGAGAAAGAAAACTGGCGTTCTACGGATTGGAGCGTGGAATGTCAGATCCCTTAATCGAGCAGGTAGGTTAGAAAATTTAAAAAGGGAAATGGATACGTTGAAGTTAGATATAGTGGGAATTAGTGAAGTTCGGTGGCAGGAGGAAGAAGACTTCTGGTCAGGTGACTACAGGGTTATAAACACAAAATCAAATAGGGGTAATTCAGGAGTAGGTTTAATAATGAATAGGAAAATAGGAAGCGGGTAAGCTACTACAAACAGCATAGTGAACGCTTTATTGTGGCCAAGATAGATACGAAGCCCACACCTACAACAGTAGTACAAGTTTATATGCCAACTGGCTCTGCAGATGACGAAGAAATTGAAGAAATGTATGATCAAATAAAAGAAATTATTCACATAGTGAAGGGAGATGAAAATTTAATAGTAATTGGTGACTGGAATCCGGTAGTAGGAAAAGAGAGAGAAGGAAACGTAGTAGATGAATATGGACTGGGGCAAAGAAATGAAAGAGGAAGCCGCCTGGTAGAATTTTGCACAGAGCACAACTTAATCATAGGTAACACTTGGTTCAAGAATCATAAAAGAAGACGCCTGGAGATACTAAAAGGTATCAGATAGATTATATAATGGTAAGACAGAGATTTAGGAACCAGGTTTTAAATTGTAAGACATTTCCAGGGGCAGATGTGGACTCTGACCACAATCTATTGGTTATGACCGGTAGATTAAAACTGAAGAAACTGCAAAAAGGTGGGAATTTAAGGAGATGGGACATGGATAAACTAAAAGAACCAGAGGTTGTACACAGTTTCAGGGAGAGCGTAAGGGAGCAATTGACAGGAATGGGGGAAAGAAATACAGTAGAAGAAGAATGGGTAGCTTTGAGGGATAAAGTAGTGAAGGCAGCAGAGGATCAAGTAGGTAAAAAGACGAGGGCTAGTAGAAATCTTTGGGTAACATAAGAAATATTGAATTTAATTGATGAAAGGAGAAAATATAAAAATGCAGTAAATGAAGCAGGCAAAAAGGAATACAGACGTCTCAAATATGAAATTGACAGGAAGAGCAAAATGCCTAAGCCGGGATGGCTAGAGGACAAATGTAAGGATGTAGAGGCTTATCTCACTAGGGGTAAGATAGATACTGCCTACAGGAAAATTAAAGAGACCTTTGGAGGTAAGAGAACCACTTGTATGAACATCGAGAGCTCAGATGGAAACCCCGTTCTACGCAAAGAAGGGAAAGCAGAAAGGTGGAAGGAGTATATAGAGGGTCTATACAAGGGCGATGTTCTTGAGGACAATATTATGGAAATGGAAGAGGATGTAGATGAAGACGAAATGGGAGATACGATACTGCGTGTAGAGTATGACAGAGCACTGAAAGACCTGTGTCGAAACAAGGCCCCCAGAGTAGACAACATTCCATTGGAACTACTGACGGCCTTGGGAGAGGCAGTCCTGACACAACTCTACCATCTGGTGAGCAATATGTATGAGACAGGCGAAATACCCTAAGACTTCAAGAAGAATACAATAATTCCATTCCCAAAGAAAGCATGCGTTGACAGATGTGAAAATTACCGTACTATCAGTTTAATAAGTCACAGCTGCAAAATTCTAACTCGAATTCTTTACAGACGAATGGAAAAACTAGTAGAAGCCGACGTCGGGGAAGATCAGTTTGGATTGCGTAGAAATGTTGGAACACGTGAGGCAATACTGACCCTACGACTTACCTTAGAAGCTAGATTAAGGAAGGGCAAACCTACGTTTCTAGCATTTGTAGACTTAGAAAAAGCTTTTGACAATGTTGACTGGAATACTCTCTTTCAAATTCTGAAGGTGGCAGGGGTAAAATACAGGGGGCAAAAGGCTATTTACAATTTGTACAGAAACCAGATGGCAGTTATAAGAGTCGAGGGTCATCAAAGGGAAGCAGTGGTTGGGAAGAGAGTGAGACAGCGTTGTAGTCTCTCCCCGATGTTATTCAATCTGTATATTGAGCAAGCAGTAAAGGAAACAAAAGAAAAATTTGGAGTAGGTATTAAAATCCGTGGAGAAGAAGCAAAATCTTTGAGGTTCGCCGATGACATCGTAATTCTGTCAGAGACAGCAAAGGACTTGGAAGAGCAGTTGAACTGAATGGATAGGGTCTTGAAAGGAGGATATAAGATGAACACCAACAAAAGCAAAGCGAGGATAATGGAAATTAGTCGAATTAAGTCGGGTGATGTTGAGGGAATTAGATTAGGAAATGAGACACTTAAAGTAGTAAAGGAGTTTTGCTATATGGGGAGCAAAATAACTGATGATGGTCGAAGTAGAGAGGATATAAAAATGTAGACTGGCAATGGCAAGGAATGCGTTTCTGAAGAAGAGAAATTTGTTAACATCGAGTATAGATTTAAGTGTCAGGAAGTCATTTCTGAAAGTATTTGTATGGAGTGTAGCCATGTATGGAAGTGAAACATGGACGAGAAATAGTTTGGACAAGAAGAGAATAGAAGCTCTCGAAATGTGGTGCTACAGAAGAATGCTGAAGATTAGGTGGGTAGAGGAAGTATTGAATAGGATTGGGGAGAAGAGGAGTTTGTGGCACAACATGACTAGAATAAGGGATCGGTTGGTCGGACATGTTCTGAGGCATAAGGGGATCACAAATTTAGCATTTGAGGGCAGTGTGGAGGGTAAAAATCGTAGAGGGAGACCAAGAGATGACTACACTAAGCAGATTCAGAAGTATGTGGGTTGCATTGGGTTCTTGGAGATGAAGAAGCTTGCACTGGATAGAGTAGCTTGGAGAGCTGCATCAAACTAGTCTCAGGACTGAAGACCACAACAACAACCACACTATCCGACAATGCGTAGAGACCGTCAACGGCCCGGCAACTGCGCCGCGCGGAGATTTCCTAGCTGATCCACACCAACCGACCGACTGCCACACATCAGCACGGAGACAGCAATAAAATAACTGAGCAGTCGACATCACAAGCTACACACATTTTCACGAATACTTGCACGAAAGACTAGACAATACTAACGGCAGCGACTGTGCAATAACAAGGACGAATCACGTGTCACCACACGCAGTCAACCCATAAGCGATCGCCGGCCAACATATACCTCGTCCGACAAGACGACCGACGACCAACCAAGGTTGTCTGCACTCAAGTGGTATGTATCGGCAACCGTCGGTCGAGTCATGGCTGTCCGGAGCTCACTGCAGCCGCGCCCCGACTGAACTTCTGCAGCGTCATAAATCAAACACCGCCGGGTCCAAACGGCACTGTTAGAGCCTCCCAACTCACTGGCAGATCCGAACTAACCCGAACACACGACAAGTGGGAAGTAATAGAAGTCAGCAAAGATAATACGTCAGGGCTTACATCGATAATGGCCGCTGCTGCCGCTAACGGGCAGGCAAGGAGGGCAAGTCAGTGACACCAGTAATTGAAATTAACATAACGAGGTGGTAGTCCGTTAAAAACACGATGCAAACGAGGTATGGCGCCAACACGAGCCACGCACGGCTCAATCCGGTTTCGAGTCCCGGTCTGCCACAAATTCGCATTTGTAACTAGTAAATCCTACAGGCGTTGTACAATCGCATTCGAAAATTGCGAATAAATTTCCTAAATGCTGTATGCAATACCAAACGCCTATCTGTCTTCCAATTTTCCTAAGATTTTTCCCCGTGCAGAGTCATCGAAACGTAATTTTTGGTCCATGTTGTAATGAAGCACAGCATTAGAGTGCCCTATAAATCTGCTGCCTGATTGACGCACAGTGTTTTTTTTTTTTTTCAATCTTTACACTTCCTCGTGTTGCGGAGCCAGCCTTGTTGGGGGCTATAGTCACGCTTATCTCACCCTGTATGACGTCCAACTTTCAATGCACGAATGAGAGACCTCTGGCAACGTGCTCCCACAGTTTCATTCTTTTTCAGCGGGTAAGCCAGCACGTTATGTTACGTTATCTATCCCACACTTTTGTATTACGGTGTGCTTCCAACACACTTCCACAAGAACTGAATGAGACATACCAAGTTCGCATATGCAACGATCTACAAGCCCCTTACCCGAAACATCGTAAGTCTTTATCCGCGTTCTCATCTGCAGATATTAAAATTTTGGGAATCACTGTAATGCATTCGGTATGCCGGAACTCTGACGGCAGGCCTTCACTTGGCACGATTTTCTTCTGCTGAAGTTGCACTACGCAATAACGAGGGGAGGAAGGGGGGGAGTACTTTATTTCCATCATATGAATATATAGCAGTCTAGTCATGTACATTATATTTTAAAGTTTGTTCTTTATTTTACATAAGCAACGCATATTGGAAATAATCGGATTATCTGCGGGACGTCCACAACGGGTATAAATATTTGTCATGAAGAATCTCTCTTATTTTCTGTCTTTGTTCTCTCTCTCTCTCTCTCTCTCTCTCTCTGTCTTTTTTTTTTTTTTTTTTTTTTTTTTTTTGGCACCTGATGATGGGATTTTCATCCTGAAACCCGGGTCGTGTGTACACTTGACATGTGTGTCACTCCCGTATACGACCGACATGACATAGCTGTGTTGCAGGTCCTCTAAACTCCAAAACCGCGTTGGGTACAGTCGTTTGACTACACACAATGGGTACCGCAAGAGACTAGTAGAGACCAAAGGTCTTTATGGCAGTCAGTCTAAGCGTCAAGTAATATCGTCATACAAAACATACTAGAAAACACGTCCTTAGCGATGAGACGCCCCATAACACTCAAAAACTAACCTTATTTACAACAAGTGACATGCCAAAGTTATGAGAAAACACATTATTTTACATATATCGTACAGTAACCCTTAGTCAAAATTAAATACTTGAGACAATACGTGGAGTTACAAAGCTGTATGGCAATTGGAAAAAAGTTTTTCGCTCTCGAAAAGGTTTTCCATCCACGTGCTGAACGTCGCTCAACGGCGAGTGGCTCTGGAAACTGGATATTGGACGAACCAGTAAAAAACGCGATTAACGGCAGCAAGCATTCTACGGAAATCTCAACAGTAACAGCGAATCCCCATTAATATCATTGTTCTCGTAACTCATCAACAGCTACGTGTACACAAATTTGAACTTTCAATGACATCACCAACGTCGTCGTTCTTGACCTGGATCCATACCCAGCATCTATAGCCATTGTTAACTAAGCTAAGCTTCGGTTGTGCCTTATTGTGACCCGATCACTAGGCATAAAAAGACGTGAAGTATAGACGTTTTCACCAGTATCATTTATCAATTCAGATCCTGAAAATAAATGACGAAAATGTTTGTACTGAACTGGTAATCCTGTCATAACAGTTACCTTCCTGGGAACTACCCCAACGACATTTAATATGGTGTCATTCACAAGGAACAAGGTATGCTCATGTTCAAAATTGAAATGCTATCATGAAAAGCTTGTGACAGGGATGCGAACCCAGCACCTAATCGGATTGTTAACGAAGTACGTAAAATCAGAAGTTAAATATCAAATATTTTCACCAATAGCGAGATGTTGGAACCTTCAATGACGATAGAACTGTTTTTGCCTTACTGGGATTTGAACCCAGCATCTAGCGCTGTCGTTTCCCAGCCAGGAACAGACGATAAATAGCTATTTTTGGTTCACCAGTAGAGAGATGTTTAGCTAGACATCAGGCTGTGCTGAATGGAATTCAAACCCCGCACACGTGGTCATAAAGACACTTTAACTATCAAATTCTTTTCTAATAATAGCTAGAAGTGGCATGTTTGTACTTTCAATGATGTGATGGAAAATACTCTGCTGGTTAGAAGTTGAATCCACAACATATCGTCGTTGGTGGTCACAACGAACACAACGTCAAACCCAAGTCCGTATCCGCCAGAGGATGGAGAGGAATGTTTGGAATTGAAAAAGTGTAAGGAAACGTTTGATCTTGTAATGCTGTGATAAAAAGCTCATCATGTGGCTGTGAGTAGAAACGAACACGTTACAGCTGACAACGCACGAAGGGACGTTGAAAATGCAACTATTTTTCACTAATAGTTCGGAGTGCACATGCTAGGGCTTGAAATGAAATAATGAATATTTTGTGCCGATCAGAATTCGAAACCAGATAGGTGCCTTTCGAGGAGGCCGAGAAGAGTTTGCAGTCTTAGGGAACACTGTGAAATCGAATTCGAATCCGCGTCTAGCACCACTATTTTCAACGTCTCAGTTTCAAGTGAAGTAAGAGCCTTACATGGCCATTGATTCATTAAATGAAAAACGTTTTCTAGTTTACGATGGCTTGCTGGTGACAGAGTCTCTGCCTTCCGTGGTTTCTCCATCTGTCACAGCTCAAACGAATGCCGCTCTGCCCTAGTCGGCAGCGAAGGGATGTTATCTTTACTGCGGATATTGAAGTACGGAGCTTACTGGCGTTCTACACTTGGCGTTACTTGTGTGTGTTAAAAATCAAGGCCTGACGCTAGATGTGAACCTACACGTTTTACACATTAATGCAAGATTAATCCACCAGACCACAGAACCCCCTGCCAAGTACATAATTATGAATTGCAGAGTATTCATTTAGATGTAGATGCTGATGTCAAGGGACGGGTAACAGGAAGGAGGGTGGGCTCTGGGAATGGATAGAAGTGCACAAGTGCCAAATATAAGCGTGAAATAGTTGCAAAGTATTACTTACTTAGATGTGTGCCACAGTTCGTTTTATCTTGGGACAAAGAGATAAGTAAGGACTGTTTTCAGAACGAAGAATGGGTTATAGGGACGGGGAGATCAAAGAAAACGGTTTCATAGGTGTTGAGAGGAATGACAGAGAATAAATACATCAGCAATTAAAAGAGAAAATGTAGCGTTAAAGGAAACCACTAGATTTGTTTATAAAGTTTTGGGAGAATGGAATAGAAGGGCACTTGCGGCCATAGTGTCAGAGAGAGAGAGAGTGTGTGAGAGAGAATAGAGGAGATATTAACAACGAGTAAACATAATATGAAATCGTTTGCGTATTGTGTGGAGGAAGGAGGGTGTATCCGTGGATGGAGGGTAAGAGAGAGATGTAATTGAAATAACAAAAAATACTGTGACAGAGTTCATCTTAGCTGATTAGTTTGTAAGTACCTGGTCAGGGTATAAATGGAATCAAAATAGAATAATTAAAAAATTATATATTCAAAAGAAACCCACTTAAATTAAAAAGGAAACTCAAAGGAAAACTAACCCATATTGTATCTTTTCTATAGCCACGCGATCTTCCACTAGCTTCCAATGAGGAAAAATGACGAAAAAGGAGACATAAAAAAGCATTTTAAGGCCTCTAATATTTTATCCAGAATCCTTCATTATTTTGTACATCTATCACGCGTCTTCTGCATAGAATGTATAAACCGTCGGACGTAACAACCTGAAGAGGCAACTTCCTCCCAGGCTTCCAGGACGCAGTCCCAAAGAGCGTCCGCAGTAGTTGGTTGGTTTCGAGGCCAGTTCTCTGTTAATGTTCTGGCGACCTCAGCCCACATGTTCTCCAAGGGGTTCATATCAGCCGCCCGTGGCGGCCAGTCCATGACGTTGACGCCAATCGTGGAGAGCCGCTGCTGAACAAATGCAGACTTGTGAATGGGAGAATGGTCCTCTTACAATGTGACGTCCACTTCTGCGTACAGCGCTGGCGCTGGTGAGTGGTTGGTCTTTCTGAAGACATTGCTGAGTATGGGCTACCATCTTCCTCAATCAGCTTCTTCTCTTTTGTGTATTAAAGACGTTAGTCTATATAAAGTGATAGTTAACTTAATCTAGAGTACTGGTTACAATCTGTAGGTTTTAATGGTGTACGTAAATTATAAATATGTCTTGCTGCTGAAGATATTTCAGAATTGGTGTGAATTGTAAGCCAAGACACTTTTAATTATTTTCCGATTCAAATAAATTCAATTTTTAAATCATTATGTACAAAACTATAACAGTTAAGCTTTTTATTCTTGTAAATATGCATTTCTGTATTTGTTTCTTCAATTATGTGTACATTGTCACTATGAGTTGCCGATGGCTAAATTGAGTACACACTCAAAGGTCAAATAAAAAAAAGGAAGCGTTGGACTGACGGAAGCATCACATTTTCCAATATGTGGGCATACTGCACGCTCTACAGAGTTCCTTCTATTCTGTGAAGAATTCCCGCCCCTCTCGCAGAAATCCAACCCCAGCAGATAGCCGGCCACTTCTTCTCGTTGTGGCGTCGATGGCGAGTCCCTTGTGGCCTGTAAACGATTCGTGGACCGTCGTTACTGGTGGAAAACACCTTGTCATCAGTGAAAATAACGTTGTCCCACGTCGCCCTCAGATGGAGCTCCGCAAATGCTAGCCGGATCGTCGTGCATGCAGTCCAGCGCTCCTCAGGCCTTCGGCGAATCGTGTCACTGGAGCCGGGGAAGCTGGTCTCCCGCCGCAACTGCTTCGCGTTCTGAAAGGGATTTTCTCAGCTCCTAGACGCTAGGTCCCTCCCTGTCTTCCTGCTGTGAGCTCACTCTCTTCCTGCCTGAGCCAGGAGCCCTGTTGGTGGTGCCTCTTTCAAGGCAGATCCTCCACCATCTCGTTGAAGTGGTACGTGGTACGCCATACTGTCTGCCAGCTTCTCTTGATGGAACATCCTCCTTCTTCAATGAGAGTGACGACTCTGTCTCGAATAGACCTCTCCCAGTGAGCCATTACGGCAGACAGCCTGATGCGTATTTATGCTTGCCGCTTTTATACTGGTGCCTATGTCAAACGGAGTGAGATAGGCAGAGGCATGCGGTGCAGCCGTGCTGGCTCGTCCCGGGCTGTTGGCCCACCAACGCCACCGCCAGCTCGCTCGCTCACTTCCGTTTGTCGCCTCGGCCAGCCTGGCTGGCCCGTAGGTCGCGAGCCGCGGCTAGTACACACCCGGGCCGCATGGCTACGATCACCCCTTGAAGGATCAAAAGTTACACCTAACCTACCCAAGTCTGTAGTATAAACTAACGCAGCTACAGCTATTATGTTGTAACATGGTACAGCTATTATGCTTGAACTACAGGTGACGATTCATTCAAGTATTTGACGAACAATACGTTCAAGATTACATTCATTTTAAACATAGCTACCACAAAATATTTTATCTAGCTAGAAATAGCATGACGCAGGAAACTATTCTTTCTTGTAAGCGCTCTCCATTTGATGTAGCCTTAAGAAAACATGTATTCAACCACGACAACTAAGCGGAATGTAAAAATAACCAGGTTTGGCGGCAGCTTCTCCAAATAATAGTATATACGTAGTATATAATACACGTTTTGTGCACTTATAACATGTACTCAGTGTCTCTGAAACAATACGTGCTGCACGACAGGAATTACTTTCTGCTGAGGAACAGTTACATCTCAATGATACACGACTACTAGAGAACATTGCTCTTTACGGCAGTCAATCCACTTGTAACCTAACACCATGATATCGTAGATATTAAGAGACACGTTACTAGGGAGCCTTAAGGCTTGCAACTAAACTTGCTACTCCTAGCTACTACTGAATAAAAGTTTGATTATTAATGTGTCTTCAGCACCATGTGTGCGGCGTTCGACTCTCAGTCAGCATAAACGTTTTCGTCGCCTTATATCTAGTTGAACGTGGGCACATCTCGCTAATGGTGGACCAACATTGGGCATTCCTAGTCTGTTCCCGATTAGACAACAACGGCGGTAAGCGCCGGGTTCGAATCCCGGTCAGGCAATACAACTTCAGTCGTTATTTAAGGTTCCAACCTTATTACTGGTGACAAACTGTGATATCTAAATTCAGATTTTACGTACTTATTCAACAGTCCGATTAGGTGCTGGGTTCGCATCCTTGTCACCAGCATTACATGATGGGATTTCACTTTTAAACATGTGCATCCTTTGTTCCTTGACAATGCAACAATATACAATATCTTTCGAGGTTAATTACTAAGAAGGTTAGGGTTTCTGGTTTCGTACAAACATTATCGTCATTTGCGTTCAAGTTGAGAATTGGTAACTGATACTGGTGCAAACGTCAATATTTGACGTCTCTTTCTGCCTAGTGATCGAGTCTCGATGAGGCACAAAGTTTTGCTGGGTTAACAGTGTATTTACGTTCTGGGTTTGCACCCGGATCCAGAACGAAGACGTTGGTCATGTCAATTAAAGTAGAACTTTGTGTACAAGTAACTGATAATGGGTAATGTGAACAACGATACTACTTGTGACTCGCTGCTAATGTTGGGATTTCCGTAGGGTGCTTGCCGCCGCCGTTAATCACGTTTTCTTTTAACTGCTTAGTATTACATAAAGTTGATGCGAAACCACTCCCCGTTGAACGTTGAGCGACGTTCAGCATGTTCTGAGTTAACCTTTTAGACACCAAAGAACTTGTTTCGAATTGTCATACAACTTTATAAATCTATATACTGTCTCAAATATTTAATTGTGCCTAAGGATTAATGAACGATTTATGTGACAAAATTAGTAGTCCCATAACATTTGAAGTGTCACTTATTGTAATTAAGTTTAGTTTACAAACGTTAAGCTGATCTCTTCTGTACTATCGTAGTGTTACTTAACATCTGGATGGACTGTCATAACGACCGATGTTCTCTAGTAGTCTCTAGCGGTACCCATTGTGCATCTTACAACGACTGTACTGTGGAGGGTTGCGACGAAGTGCAACACAGATGTGCTATGTTGGTTGCATACATTCAGGTGCAGCGTACACGTTAGAATCCAGGCGTGATCCACTTTTTTTGCTGTCGAGTGTACATTTTTATCTAACTTAAGTATTAGTCAACTACAACTGTAGCATGTTTATTTACCATGACAGGGTACTAGATTGTTTAATGACCTCAGAGGTACAAAGTATCTGAAATTACGATGCTCTATACTGCTTCTCTTTCTAGAGGACGTTGCTACCTATGAACGTAGTAAGAGGATCTAGGATGAAACTAAGGTAAGACGTCATGATAAACTATATCTGTTTTGTGCCAAATAATTGGTGATCGGTAGCAGAACATTACAGTTAAAGTGATTCCTCAGTGTGGCAATGGCACCTAAGTTTCCATGGAAACGATCGATAAGCGAAGAAAATTACTACTACGCTGCCTTTGCATGTTTTATTAAGTGGGCATTCGACCATTACAATGTTACGTGCACTACACTTTGACAAATGAAGGGCGGTAACGACGTTTCTACGCCACTGTGGTTTGTCAGGCAGCTAATATTCTCTTTTTGCTTCGGAAATGATGGAACGCTTACGTTCCTCTACAAAGTGCTATTAACGATTCCATCAGAACATCTTCTTTACTGACACATAAATTTCTTCTCGCACCGACTACTCCAGTTTGCGCTGACAAGTTGTACTTCAGGCAGTCAATAGCCGCCTCCGTGGGAATGTGTAGAGTGGCAGCGGTGAAGCAATGCTACGAGCAACCCCACGCCTGGCTTTACTAATAACGAGAGGAACTTCAGCTTTTTTCTGTCGCAATACAGTTCCTATGCGCATGACAAGTTCATTACAGAACATCATCAAATAACCTCGCATCAGCATTTTTGTTGGTTGAAAACCATTTGATTACAAGTCCTGCTATGAATATCGTTATTCTATTTTGTTGTGTCATTCCCGTTCACTCCACATGGGCGATAGAGGCAAGACAGATGGCTAAGACATGATAACATTTACAATTAGGAATTTTAATGTAGTTGGAAAAAACAGTTAGAAAGCTAAGAAAATAAAACTTAAAATTTCGTTAAATGAAGCATGTGTAATACTTTGGATGGCACTAGTGAAAGGCTATATATATACATCAAAGTGTCGTAGGTATCAGGGTTTCAGACATATACTTCGCTTCTGCAAAGTTAAAACTGCAGCCCGTGCTCGATACAGGGAGACCTTCCACGTTACGAACGAATACACGAAAGCAAATGAACTCGCAAATGTGATTCACATGCTCTGAGGAATATTGCAAAGTTAGGGACCAAACAACAACTTCTTATGGACAGAAAGCTCAAACGCAGTCATTGTAGTTATCGCTCATTGACAGCCTGACGGGAAAAGGAGCAATCCTATTAATTTCGACCAAGTATATGCAGTAATCTGCTACTCCAAGGCTAAAATCTGATTCCGATTGAACCGTGATTTATTTTCATAGAATATTCTTAGGAATTTATTTTATTTACTAGCGATTCATCAAGAACATTAACACATTTAATCACACTATGTAAGCATGGAAGTAGTTGCCAGGGAGTAACTGATGAAATCATAACGTTATTCCTTTTAACAAATGGGAATTTTATTCACCTTAATAGTGCTTAAAAGCATTTTTTAAAAGAAACAGATTTAAAATTATAATCAGAAAGCACCCTCTAAATATCAAAGTTACAATTCATTCAGAGGCAGAAGGAAAGAAGTTTTGACTGTATGAGCTTTCGGGCAGAGAAGCTTGCCGCTCCTTTTTGACACGGCCGTAAATACGACCGCGCACAACAGCCTCTTTAATAATACACTAGTGCAAATCTGCAACGCACCAGATAACTTTAAACTAAGAGTTTTAACAATTTACACAAGCACACAAACCATGCACCCCCAGTAGGAGGGATGGAAATGGTGCAAAATACTAACAATTAAAAATCAACCTTGCCACCGAAGGTGCAACTTGATTTTAACTTCTAAGAAATGTTTTACGGTGAAAGGATGGCAACTTTATACACCAAAATGAACATTTAAATAAAGCCCATGAAATGCAGTCTTATATAAAATTCTACAAGGTTGCCCAAACAATAGCTAAGATGCTCTACAGTACACAGATACCGCCTGTCAAGATCATAGGCAATAATGTCAAACTTTCCAAAGATCAAAACATATTTCAGGTATTAGGCCGTTACACTCTGAGCAATAAATTCGTTAACATACAAAATCCGACAAACATGACAGAGGCAGCTACTAACGTACTGTAGACTGATAGGGAGATTACTGAACAACTCGAACCGCATGTTGCTCTAGCCGCCCCTACTCCACTAGAGCAAAACGGACCACCCAATTTACAAACAACCACCTTCCAGCGGGTGGACGAAAGGAGAAGAATGGTGGGACGACCCCAACGCAAAACGGCTGGTGACCTCACCAAGAAAACAAGTAGAATTTAACAAGAGTAAATCAAACAACGTATCACCAATCACTTAACTTCTAATAAACTGCGATTTCCCGAGAAGGCCTGGCGCAGCATCCCCAAATCGCTCTCCCGAACCGTCCGCTGCCAGCCGCTTCAACGCACGCAGGAAGGCTCGCCGATCTCCTGTCTCAAGGCGTCGCAGCTCGCACCGGCCAGACCGATGTCGCGGGTTGTCTCCTGTTACTCTCGTGTCGACCGTGAAGCCACTACTCCCGCGCTATACGGCACGGCCCACTGCAATCACGTGGCGACCTCACATGCGCCGATGCTCAAGACGGACAAATCATCTTGTGTCTCAGTGCGCGACCGACCAACCGATTGATTCAACCGCCAATGACCAATGCCTGTGCAACCTGGAGCAGACTGGCGGCCTAATGCGCAGATTCAGATGCAGGAACTAAGCCCCGACCGGGCGACCACTCGCTGAGTTCTCTTATGCCTAACAAATGCAGACGACAAGCTGGGGAAGAGAGACTGACCCAGACTGACAGACTGGCGAGCTCATAGCACCCCTTAAATGCACATGTACAGGCAACCTTTCCCACCAGAGAGAGACACCAAAGCTGCGATTGCCACAGCGGCGCCACCGCCAGAAACGGAGGGCGACTGCTTCACACTACGCGCTTCGGAGCGCTCTTCAAAACAGAAATTTTTGCCACGGCTCGAAGAACAAAATATCTGCTGCGAAAATTATACAGGTATAAATGTGATAGACATAGCTTATAAGATATATGGTAGAATGAATTGCAAAAGACTGAATATGTAATTGAAACACTCTTGTTAGAACAAGAGAATGATTTTTTGAAGGGAAGGTCACAAACTGATAGCGTATTTACTATGAAACAGTTAATACAGAAAAGCTCGAGCTTAAAACGGAAACACACACAGATTTTGTAGATTATCTAAAGGCCTTTCATTGTGTCCATAGGCAAAACTATGAAAAACATTAGAGGACAGAGGTTATCCGAAACATTACATAAAGATTCTGAAATATATGTACACGGACAATAAAATAAAGATAAAAACACGTGCAAGAATTTGAGATATGATATCTGTGACTCATACAATGGTCTTATTTAATACATACAACGACATCTTAAAAAGATGGAAACAAGAACTACATCTTGGATTACACACATTAGACTTTGGAATCACAAATACCTGTCTTTTATCTGACTAACAGTATATGATTTTGAATACTAAGGGATATTATACCATACCATGCATAAGTTGCACCTGATGGACAAAGAATAGAAAATGGAAATATTAATTAGTAACACAAATGTAGTGACATTTAAAGGAGCCGCGTCAGTCAGATGAAAAATTGTTACCATTAACAGAATAAATGTACAAGTTATATTTTTAAGCGTTTAGGAGACCAAATAATTTAAAAGTATAACTGAGATATTGGCAACACTCTTCTAACAAAAATAAAGCTTTTTACAACTACCTCGTCCTTATGGGAGTGAGACTTAGGTTCTCACAAAGACGGATAAGAGCAAAATACAAATAGCTTAAACGATGTACCTAAAAAGAGTGAAAGGTTGCATACGTCAAGACCGGATTAGCAATGAACATATTAAAGAAGAACTGAATGTCGAAGGGCTCAACAACACAATAGAGATATATAAATACAACTGGAAAGGGCATGTGAACAGAATGCCAGAAAGAAGACTGTCGAAACAATTAATGAGATACAGTCCTAGAGGAAGAAGAGATCTCAGAAATCCCACTCTGATAGGAGCTCAAAAATGACATTTCAAGAGGAACAGTGTGCCTAGTCCCTGAAAGTGGTGACATTTGCTGCCAAGAGGAGAGATGGTATACTTATTATATTCTTATTGTCTGGTGCCACATGACGTAATATTTAAGGGCAACTCAAGAACATTACATCTAAATGCTTGATATCCATTGCATGTTCGGTGAGGTTCCAAGAACTGGAAGGAACCCATTATATGAAATTCTGGAGATTGCCAAATTTACTTCGCGCAACATCTACTTTATAATGAAGCTTCTTATTTAAAGCAATAGATAATGTGTAAGGAATAACTACAATACTTCCAATGATACACATTATCGTTTGTTGTCACTAAAATGAGCGTAACTTGGCTAAATATTATAGATTTTCAGCAAACTTCGTTAAGAGTTAACAAACTCATAGTCTGAATCAATAGCTAAGGTTTTTCTTATAGCATACTCCTTTCACTTTTAGCTCGACAACTCTCATTCGTATTCGACGTAAGAAACTGGCGATAATACTAAGTACCGTTAAGTGCAGTTCAATTAACGAAATGTAGTATACGTAGTAATTTCACGCTAATCTGCCCATATGTAATCATATAGAGATACGTTGTTTGCTGCTTGTGTGTGTGTGTGTGTGTGTGTGTGTGTGTGTGTGTGAGTGAGTGTGTGTGTGTGTGTGTGTGTGCGTGTCAGAAGTAATATATTGCAGGACAGAGTTACATATCAACCCATAGGACACCCGAACAGTTTGCCCATTGTTCGTAAGCAACTGTAACTGGGAGTTAACAAATTATAGAGTGCAGCAATCAGTCGTTCTTCTTTACATTTCATTACGCAAATCCAGATTCCGGCTAGTAGCTAGCCTTTCTCAATGCACTATTTTCTATTCTCAATGCATGTAAGTCCCTATTGTTCGGGCATCAGTCAAACAACAGGTACTTACATGCATTGAGAACAGAAAATAGTGCTTTGAGAATGGATAGCTACTAGCCGGAATCTGGATTTGCGTAATAAAATCTAAAATAGGACGACTGATAGCTACACTCCACATTTATAAGTCACATAACAGTCGCTAAGAGCACCCAATTTCCGAATGGAAGGTAACCTGATGTAACTGGGGAGTTGTGGCCTGAAAAATCCCTGATTGCTACTCTTTACATAATAGGATGCAGTAACACCACACAAGCAGACCGTCCAGTATAACTGATAACTCATTTAAACAATGAAAAATTTTAGCTTAATTGTAGAGAATTTGAGACATAACCTTTATCACTGAAACATGTACTTACAACGTTGATTCACGATACCAAATTACAAATTATACAACTTCACATTGCATCACATGAAATACGGGAACAAGCATAACAGGAAGAAACGTAGGCACCCACAAAATCCTGTCACCATAAGGTCCCTTCAAAAATGCTTTTAGTCACTCAAATCGAAACAATTGTTACAGTAATTAGATCACGTGATGACAAGTACTGATGTGCAATATAGTGACTTAACATAGCTCGTAGTTACAAACCTAACCCTGTCAGCCCAAAAAATATAGAAGTAAATTTAAGATGGTGGTTTCAATGCATCTGATGTTCTGCATTACCTCATAGTCAGAGAAGTAAATTTTTGGGAGAATATAATTGACCTCGTGCGACACATTGGTTTGAATGTCAGCTATGGCGAAAAAGCGTTGGCCTTTAATGTGAATTTCTGCACTTTCTCGTTTTGTAGTAGGTTACTATCGATAACACTAAGCCTCGTCACTTGCGATGATTTTTCCGAGAAACGAATTGTTTGTGTTTTGCATTTCAGGTCAAGTCGCGTCCACGCGTCGTTGTTTTCGATCGAGAGCCAAAATATGCGGGAAAAACTTCTCATGTACTTTTCTTTTCTTCAAATCATCCTGAAGAATGTATTGAACATTTAATTTAGAGATGCTGCTCCATTGTTATTTGTGACGCAACAGCTAGTATACACCACGGACACACAACACTGCCCGCTCGAAACTTACTGATCAAATTCACTTCCTTGCTTTACAGTTGATAGTTCAAGCGGTCACCGTATTTAACACGTTGACGTCGCTTATTAGTATTATTAACACCAGGTCCGATTTCTCCAACGATGTAGAAAACCATCAACGCATGAGCACGGTACTTCGAGTGATTCCACAAGACACGTTTACTGGCTGTTTCCAACAGCTTTACAGTCGACGCAAGAACTGTGTTGCAACTTTGATAGCCAGTAAAGATATTTTCGTTGTAAATCCTGTTTCCATAATTTCCTAAAGCACTCACCGAACTTTTCAGGCGCAATTTGCATTTCCTTTCCGCGCTCTCCTACTTATCCATAAGACTCCTTTGTCGTAAACTAAACAAACACAGTAACTTCTAACACTCTAATTATTCCTCGGAGACAAATATAGCACACGCTCTGAACACTCCTAAACGTCCATAGGGCATTTATTACCGCACTATCAGGAAAATTATTTTCATTCATACCGATTTCTGTGTATCTTCTAAATTTGTATCACTTTTGTGCTTTTATAATCGTACTGGAGTTTTCACGAACACATATGCATCATTTGTTATATGAGTATCGTACAGTGACAGAAGGAGAAAGGGTTACTTCATGAATATCATGACCAAACGCTACGAAACTGATACTCCAGTATTTCCTTATCTGTGTGATAAGATGATTCAAAGTTCATTCTTACGGAAGCTTAATTGCAGTACAGTAAAACAACATTAAGAAATGGTGCCTAAAGGCTGTTGGTGGTGTCAAATGTTAATGGAGTTTTTCGGGTGGAAATCGCAGCACAGCATGCCCAGAGGACGTGCACGTTCAACAAACGGCCATTTTTCAGCTTTTGGAAATATCAAACCATTGGTATGAGAGACATGAGAGCATCTTCTGGACAGATTGCACAGACAGTTGACTCTGGTGCAAAGACTGCAGACAGAACGGTGACGAGAAGGGCCTGAAGTCAATAGCGTAGCAAGAAGAGTAGGCATGGGTCCCCCCAGACGGACAATATCAGCAGAAAATTTACCCCGTGGCCACAGCAGTTCGGTATCAGGAATCACCACTCCACAACGCAATAACTCCTCTGCGTAGTAGAGCATAGAACATATGGATACAACTTCACCAAAGCAAGGGGTGTTGTGTTCCTGAATATTCGACTTTTTCTGCCACAATGACCTCGTCCACAGAATCAGTGATTTTGTTTTCCCTATTAGACTCGTATATCTGATACACTCACATTCCACAAAGAGAAGTTTCACCACATACATTCAGGGCAAACAATAAAGATGATATGCTGTTCAAGCCGAAGTACCCCAAGGCAGCATCCTGGGGCCACTATCTTTTAACCACCACACATAACACAATGGATTCCATTTACGCACATGACACTACGATCCTAGCACACAACTATAAACCCTCACATATCAACTCACGACTAGCTGGCCGCTGTGGCCGAGCGTTTCTAGGCACTTCAGTCCGGATCCGCGCTGCTACTACGGTCTCGGGTTAGAATCCTGCTTCGGGCATAGATGTGTGTGATGTCCTTAGGTTTGTTAGGTTTAAGTAGTTCTAAGTTCTAGGGGACTGATGACCTCAGATATTAAGTCCCATAGTGCTTGGAGCCATTTTGAACTCGTCACTACAGACACCATGTATAAGCGTCGAGCCTTGGTTGGAGAGATGGCGTAGCGAGGTAACCGTTGACAGGTATGTGACAGTTCTCTTTACATGCAGACTGTGGCAATTGCACAAATACCAGAACTGTAGACATGTAACCCCCCACACACGTTCCACATGTGCGGTGTTCGCGAAGAACTGTCAGCGCTAAGAGACGAAAAGCTTTGGTAACGGTAAGAGACCGGCTGCGGCGCCCCGGCTGGTCTCGTGAGCTTATCGGTTGGGCCATTGACGAACGGAAAGCCGTGGCCTGGTGAGATCAGTCCCGATTTCAGTTGCTAAGATCTGCCGATAGTGTTCGAGCATGGCGCAGACACCACGAACCTATGTGCCCAGGTTGTCAACAAGCGGTGGTGAACCCATAATTTTGGTGTGGTCTGTGTTTTTATGGATTGGAGCGGGTCTTCTGGTCCAAATGAACCGATCCTAGTCTGAAAATGGTTACGTTCGGATACCTGGAGACCAATTGCATCCATTCATGGACTTCAGGTTCCCAAAGAGCGATGGATTCTTTATGGATCACAATGCGCAGTATCAGTGTTCCACATTCGTTCGAGATCGGTTTGAAGGACATTTCGGACAATTCGAGAGAATAATTTGGGCACCTTGATCGCCCGAGGTCAATTTCTTCGAAAATTTATGGGACATAATCGAGAGGTAAGTTTGTGCACAAGATCATGCACTGACAACACTTTTGTAACTAAGGACAGCTATAGAGGCACAATGACTCAACATTCCTGCAGCTGACTTCCAACGACTTGTTAAGTCCATGACATGTAGAGTTCCTCCATAACACCGGGAAAAATGTGGTTCGACACGGTACTGGCAGGTAACACATCACTTTCCTCCCTTTAGCGTTTGTTAGCTCCAGTCAGAGGTATGCAGCTCCGATACATATGGGCCGCCTGCAGGTCATAAAATGTTGCAGATCATAAGTTATGCTCTAAGATACACACTCACTTTTGGTTTACATAAAGAATTCTGCCTCGATACTCTCATGAAGGTATTAAAAAAACTCACCAAGCCACTGTACAAGAATTGGAGACATTCAAACAACCCACTCCTCCCAAATCTAGTGAACTACGATCATAACCACAGGTGGGAGCATTACCACCCAAACATGCTTTTCCTTAGGAAACATTAATCAGGTATGGAAGTCTTAATTAAAGCAAACAAATAACGCTATAACGGTGAACCCCTGTATTTCATCAAATCTGACCTGCACCGACAGTTGTATCCGCACAGCGAACTACACTCATGCTCATAAATTAAGGATAATTGCAGAATGTGGTGCCACACAACGTGGCACTACACAAAACTGGCTCTAATAGCTTAGGCACAAAGGGAACACACACGACACAGATTTTTAAGTCCACGGTATTGGTGATAAGTTGAGAAAACCGTCCCGAAACACATGTCCTACAAAACGCCACTGTTTCCTGCTCATGTACCCTAAAATCAATATGGGATATGATCACCATGCACAGGCCACACAACGGGTTGGCATACTCTGGATCAGGTGCTCGAGCAGCTGCTAGTGTATATCCTCCCATTCTTGCACCAGTGCCTGTCGGAGCTCCTGAAGTGGCATAGGGCTTTGAAGACGTGCAGCGATATGTCGACTGAGCGCATCCCAGACGTGCTCGATGGAGTTTAGGTCTGGAAAACAGGCAGGCCACTCCATTCGCCTGATATCTTCTGTTTCAAGGTACTCCTCCACGTTGGCAACTCGGTGGGGCCGTGCATTATCATCCATCATGAGGAAGGTGGAACCCATTGCACCCCTGAAAAGGCGGACATACTGGTACAAAATGGTGTCCCAATACACCTGACCAGTGCCTCTGTCAAAGACATGCAGGGGTGTACGTGCACCAATCATAATCCCACCACACGCCATCAAACCACGACCTCCATACAGGTCCGTTTCAAGGGGTTGGTATCTGGTTCCTGGTTCACAACAGTTGAAAACCCGACTAGAATCACTGTTCAGACTATACCTGGACTCGTCCGTTAATATAACGTGGGACCACTGTTCCAATGATCATGTGCTGTGTTCCTGACACCAGGCTTTACGGGCTCGCCTGTGATCAGGGGTCAGTGTAATGCACCTTTCAGGTCTCCGGGAGAATAAACCATGTCTGTTCAGTCGTCTGTAGAATGTGTCTAGAAACAATTGTTCCAGTGGCTACCGTAAGGTCTTGAGCAAGGCTACCTGCAAAACTCCGGGCCGTCTGCGGGCACTGATGGTGAGAGATCAGCCTTCTTGTGGTGTTGTACACTGTGGACACCCCGTACTGTAGCCCCTGGAAACGTTTCCTGTCAGCTGGAATCGTTGCCATAATCTTGAGATCACACTCTGTGGCACACGGAGGCCACGTGCTATGACCTACTGTGTTTGACCATCCTCCAGTCGCCCTAGTTATCTAACCCTCACAACGTCATCAATATGTGTTCTTTGAGCCATTTTCAACACGCAGTCACTATTAGTACGTCTCGAAACGTCTGCACACGTACTCACTGAATCGTAATCTGATATGCACCAACACACCTCTGCATATGTGGACTGCTGCCAGCGCTACCGTGTGATGACCGCAGTTCAATGCACCGCATGGTCATACCCCAAGGTGATTTAAACCATCAAACTGCCAACAAGAGCGTTGTTTCACCATATATCAGCATTATCCTTAATTTATGAGCATGAGCGTAGTCCGCGAACGCAGGGAAGAGGAACGTAAAAGACAGAAAAAACACACAGCGTGAGTCCAATTTTATAATCGAATTGGCCACTCTTCTGACGATTTTGTTTGTTACAGTTATGTTGACAGTGCAGCTGGGCCAGGAGGTCTCGTCGGACACCAATGCTACAGTAACACCTGTCCAGTAACATTCCCCAATACCTGAGTATGAGCTATGCCTACTGGTACAAATCCGCCGTAGCCCTACTTCTGCCCAGACTACCGCAAAGGCTTTTTGCCCATGTCGCTTTCCGTGGCACTTTTTTCCTGTGTGCCATGAACCATACAAGCGTTTCAGTCAACTCTCTCCTGTATGCGACCGTATTAGTGGTTGATCGCACGTAGACAATCGGACAACATCACTGATTCGCATTCTGTTACTACTACATTGGAAAGTTAACCGTATTGGAGACTTTTTTGCTGATCGCCTTGGTACAGAGGATGTGGTTGGGACCCAAGTCTTAAAAAAAGAGTAGGAATATTGTTCGCCTGGCTTTGGGAATAGATAGACGACAACAGCAGAAATATATAAACAGGTTGCAGGCAGAGTGTCGTCACGGAGCGTGTGGAACAGTTTACTGTAAGCTACGTTAAGATCTAGAGTTGCCTTGCTTCGTTTGCTGTTCTTATCACACCTCAGATAACAGGGAATTTCATGACTTATGGAGCCAGAATCGACTGGGACAGCAGGTGGTGATCAACGATGAGTCTCACTTCTGTTTGCAGTGGTCAGATAGACGCCCATGTGTCCGTAGATGAGCTGCTCAAAGGTCACATAAAGCAGTGATTTTCGAAATTCACACCTCACCAGCTCCTGGAATCGCGCTGAGGGGAGCTATTGCATATGACAAACGGATTGATTTGGTAATTTCTGATGAGAGACTTAATCCTCGTCAGGTTGTGGGGACAATGGTAAATTCTGTTGGCATAAACTTTCGTAATCAGGGTACCAAAACGTGTATCCCAGCAGTTTCATGCAAGACCCCACACTGCAGCCACACCATAAACGCCTTGACTGACCTATCAGGACCCATGATTTGCCACCCACAGAGCATGTCCGGGATGTGACTGGAGGACGTAAACATTCATTCGAGCCTCTAGCCAACAATATAGGCTGGCACACAATGTTTTACAGGCAAGGAAAGAAATTCCTCAAGGCAACATACTGAGGTTGTTTGCTTCGGTACCACAATAAGTACAGGAGTGTATTCGTGCCTGTAGGGGTCTCATCTCACAATAATGTTTATTACATCTGACAATTTTAAATGGAATGAAAGTTTAATCACTGTATACCTGCTACGCATTGAATATCTCTACAAAGATTTATAAATATTCGACTGCTGCTTCGTGCTATAATACTTTCATTTCCGTTAGTGCAGTCTTTTTATCATAGATAATATCCTACATATAAATCTAAAGATGTCGACCTTCAATCACTGCCTTAATTGAGATTACTATTGCTCAAAATTCTCTAACCCAGGATTATACTTTCGCTGCTAAACTGTTTCTGCATTTCCTCTTATCACCATTTTTTTAAACTCTAGCCTAAATAACAAAATCTGACAAGAAGACAGAATTTATATTTTATTCATGTTTACTAGTCAGCATGGAGGATGCAAATGAGAAAAACGGTCCGAGTGCACGGAGTACGACAGCGCTGCACTGCACGTTCAATGAGCTTCGTTTCATTTTCAAACAATGCCTTATCCATACTGAGTTTTTACTGCTGACAACGTTAATTGGTCGTAATGGCCACCCAGTACCGTTACTTTAGCGTCCTTTTTCACTCACTCTGACGGGAATACCAGCAAAAACCTGTAAGTTGTAGTAAGATAATATCTTAAAATACACGTAATTATTATAAATTTCCCGTCCTTTTCAAAATGTACATTCAAAAAAGGAATATTTATAAAATATCACTTATAATTAAGAAATTCTGATAAAATACACCTTTGCTGAAGAAACAGAGGTTAAAATAATATCCCAGGAAACATGAAATGGAAGTCTTAGAAACCTGAAAACACACTGTAATCTGCTCACCAACAATTTGGGATTACGTTACATAAAATTTTAAAATTTTGACATTGACAACGTACTCTCAAATAGAAGGCTGGTCATCTATCAATCCCATATCACTCTGTTATCACAACATAAAAGAAATTTGGTCACCGATCGGTGAAGTGAAAGTAGTAAAACAAGCGCAGCGCCCACCAAATAGGCCATCTCACTGGAGAAGAAGCCTGTATATCACAAAGTGACGTGCAGTAGTGATTACTTCGTCTTATCGGAAGCGACAAGGGCATTTCACGCTATTTCTGTACCAGTTCGCTTCTGCACACTGGTTAGATTGCAAACATTCCACTAGAAATGTACGACGAGAACACCTCAGCCTCCACGAGAAATACATGGTCTAGGCGGTGACTTCCGATATCACCAGGACTAAAATAGTAACTTAATAAACAAAAAATTTTATATTAAAAGACTTTTATCGCCTAGATCGCAGTTTTCCTATTACAATTAAACTACGACAACTAGTTTCGGTTGCTATCTGCAACAATGTTCAAATCGTACAAAATGTAAACAATGTTTTGATTATGCATTGGAAAATCATCGTTAGCTGTACTCATGCAGTGACCTGTATTTGTAAATAAGAACACAATTAAAATATGCACTTTAAAAACATCACCGTGAACAAGCCAGATTGCACATCGCAATCTTGCAGGATGTCTCTGAGCACTATGGGACTTAACATCTGAGGTCGTCAGTCCCCTAGAACTTAGAACTACTTAAACCGAACTAACCTAAGGACATCATGCACCTCCACGCCCGATGGCGGGATTCGAACCTGCGACCATATCGGTCACGCGGTTCCAGACTTAAGCACCTAGAACCGCTTGGCCACACCAGCCGGCATCTTGCAGGATGACGGAAACGAAGCAAGATGGCCAGCTTCAGATGGCAACCGAAACTAGTTATCGTACTTTAATCGTAATAGGAAAATTGCGATCAAGGCATTAAAAGCTTTTTACTTTGAAATTTTAGGATTTAATAAACCATATTAAGACTTCCATCTCTTCCTGACGTCCTCAAGTTTCACTAAAATAGTAATTAGCGAGCATTAGTAGTATACTGAATGCCTTCCACGTCTGGATAAGACCACAAAACCGGGTATTCACGATTGGTAAAATTTTTGTCTTCATCTGGAACAACTCATCAAACAAGGACAGATCTAGGATATCTATCCTAGGATCATGAGTATTGCGACAGGGGCGATAAATCATTAGTCTCTCCTGAGTACAGAAAGTCCTTCAGTCAATGTCACAAGTAATTGCAACGTACACAGGCTCATGCTTTCCATTAATATGTATTATTTTCTCAGTAGCTGCTGGGAGTATGCTAGATCTGAAATTTCCCAAGCATAATGGTTTTCAGCGATTATGCATTCATATTACTTGTACATATTTTCTAACGCCATCTACTCATTCTCCAATAGGCCGTCGTCCAGATGTTTCAATAACCTTTGTATTTTTCTCTTGGCATCAAGTTGCCTCCACTAAATTATAACGTGGCCTTTTATTGTATATTACTGTTAAAGTAAACCAAGTATAGTGTGCCTATATGTAACTATCTATAAATGTTAATATTTATGTGCAACGGAGTATACATATCTACCGATATTTTTTGAATGTAACTGTGATTATGAATGGAATCTGACTATAACGAAAGTTATTTAGAGTTTTTACCACATGAAAACAATGGTGACATTACGAATTCTTTATACAGAAAAGATGTCCTCTTATCCTGAAGAACTGTTCTGCAGCTCGCGCCTCCAACCCTCGTAGGCAGCGGGTGGGGACTGTACAAACATCTAATCGTTTCCGACTCCGTACGCACATGCAGACTCATGACGACGACTCGTCGATCCCTCATCAGGAAACCCACTCCGCTGCCCCACAACATCTGAGAAAGTCTTGACTTAAGTGCGGCATTGAAACCATCGTTTTAAGGTCCTCTCAAGGCTGTTTATTAAGGGTAGAGGGGTCAAGTTTCATCTTGCTACCTTTTTCAACATCATCAACTTGGTTTCTGCACTCATCAGCCGCCTGATGAAGAGCGGCTAATGGCTTTGTTGAAGGGTCTTCCGGCGCAAGTTCCGGTAGATGTCTTGGCAAGAGAAAGGCGAGGGAAAGGTTTTCCTGCGGTTATACCGTACAAATATAAAGAACGGGAGGAGCCGTCTAAGGACTTAAGACATCTTCTTATTTAAGTTATTATTATCTTACCGCGAGGAGAGGTCAAGGACCGAATCTACAATGTGTCATATGTACTTCATACTAGGGTGTGGTTCGAAGATTATATACGATAGAAGGGCTCCCCTCAGTGTAAAAGTTGCCAATTCTTTGAGTATACGGCGAACTGCTGTTCCACGACGACGAATGAGATGAGAAATTTACTATCGTTCTCGGTAGAAGGCGAAATTCCATAATTGTGACTACGAGCACCCTGCTTCAAATAGAGGGCGTCCGGCTTATCAAGACTTGCTTCCTGCCTACCAACAAAGAGCTATTGATTGTAAGTAGGCTGTTTAAGTTTTTATGTTGGTAACGCCACGTAGCGCTCTGTATGAAAATCGCTGACTGTGCTGTGTGCAGTCCGTGGCTGGAAGGACTCATTGTTGGAATATTGACTTGTGTGGTGTTGGGCAGTTGGATGTGAACAGCGCGTAGCGTTGGACAGTTGAAGGTGAGACGCCAGCGGTGGTGGATGTGGATAGAGAGATGCCAGAGTTCTGAGACGTTACTGTAAGCAGACGATCTGGACGTGTGCCCGCCAGGAAAAGGAAATTTGTGAACATGGATCTCACATGAATATATATATATATATATATATATATATATATATATATATATATATATATATATATATATATATATATATGATGACTTTTGAACATTATTAAGGGAAATACATTGTTTGTTCTCTATCAAAATCTTTCTCCTGCTAACTATGCCTGTAAGAAGTTTGTGCTTTCAGTAGTTAGAATCTTTTAATTAGCGGTCAGTGTTGGCTCTCCCTGTACTGCAGTAGTTCGAGTAACGAAGATTTTTGTGATTTAAGGGATTGAAGATATAGGTTATTTTTAGTCTTTTATAGGGAATACTGGAAGTCAAATTGCTTTGCGCTAAAATATTGTTTATCAATTTAGTGATGATCAGAATAAGCAAAGAGAAAAGTGTTCGAGTAAGTTGATTTTTGCTCAGCTGTTTGAAAATCAAATAGAAGTTTGCCAGCACAGTCATTCTTAATTTTTCTATGGGGACGTCTCACGCTAAGTCACGGCCTCATCGGCGCACAGCTGCCATCAAGCCGTCGTCCCAGGACGTCTATCAATTTTCTGACGTCCGCTCACAGTCACTTCATTGAACTCAGTAGCGTTCCCAACAACACTACAACTTGAACGACACCAGGCGACTTCTCAGAATCGAAAGCAAACGCATGCACGAGCAGCGATTTCTGAACGCTATTAACAGCCTCAATCTGCAGAGGCTTTTGCCGCTTCTTATGTGACCCATTACGACTGCTCTTCCTTACATTAGGAATCTGTTGTACACGCTCACGGAAAACTTACGAGTGTAATGGAAAATGGAAATGAGCGTTCGGCGTCAATTACCGGGATTTCTCTTACAGGGCAGGTCCACACTGGGAGGCCTGCGCGCTGGAGGGGGATGAAAAGATGATGAAGACACCACAACACCCAGTCCCTGCCCGGATAAAATCCCCCACCCAGCCGGGAACCGAACCCGAGCCCGCAGGACGGCAATCCATCACGCTGACCACTCAGCTATCGGGGCAGGCAATCCGTGTAATGACCCTCGTTGAAGGACTTCTCCAGGTGTTTGCTACGCTGTAACTGGGCTGTTACGCCGTGGTTACACTCACCTTCGTGTCCTTTTATTATGTATTCCTTCTAATGTTAATGCTTTATTAATTTACATTTACTTATGCACAGGTGGAAAGGACTCAACGACTGCCCACCTGTAATAAAGAGAAAATTTCCTTTTACTTTTGACAATAGAAGCATAGACCGCTAACGGCGGTAAGACGTCTGTCACATACACATACACACACACACACACACACACACACACACACACACACAAAAACCCACCATCCCCTCAAAAAGAAGAAAAAAGGACACGCAACTCGCCAATGTGTGATCCAATTGAAAGACTTGCATTTGGGTTGTTGAGCCACATAGAACTGTTATTATTATCATTATCATTATGATTATTATCAAGCTGCCTGACAAAAACCGTTAAGCACAAAGAAGGGGAGGAGGAAACAAAATGAAACTTCACGGATCAAGAGGGTTTCTGATATTAATGATAATTATTCAAAACCCTGAGCTGCCAATAGGTGTTGTTGATGTATCTCAATGGGGATAGCTGAAAATGTGTGCTCCGACCAAAACTCAACCCGGGATCTCCTGCTGAAATGGCAGACGCTCGGTCCATCTGAGCCACCGATGGCACATAGAATATCGCGACTGCACGGACTTATCCCTTGCACGCTTCCCGTGAGACCCACAATTCCAACTGTCCACATCCTACATTCGTAATGTGAAAATTCTCGTAGGAGTTCGGGCGAAGTGTGCGCATTCGCACAGAAGGTCAATGGCCGAGTAGCCTTTACCTGTATGAAGATAGTAACTGTTCCGAGAGAAACAGATGCTGCTGATTACCGTGCAGCTTCTCTAGAAAGAAATGATAGTTAATCGAAACCCTCAGCTGCCAACAGGGGTTGTTGATGTACATCAATGAGGACAGCTGAAATTGTGCGAATGCTCACACTTTGCCCGACCTGTTACGGGAATCGTCACCTTAGTTGGCGCGAGTAATGACCGAATGGGCAAATATCCTTTACGAACATTACGAATGTAGGTTGTGGACAGTTGGTAATGTGGGTCTCACGGGAAGCGTGCACGGATAAGTCCCTGCTGTCGCGTTATTCTATGTGCTCATGGTGGCTCAGATGGACGGAGCGCCTGCCATGTAAGCAGGAGATCCCGGGTTCGAGTTTCGGTCAGGGCATACATTCTCAGCTGCCCCCATTTAGGTGTATCAACAACACCTGTTGGCAGCTGAGGGTTTCGATTAATTATCATTTCTTTCTAGAGAAGCTCTGTGGTCGTCATTGGTATCTGCTTCTTTCACTATCTTCATACGTTTGTGATATTATTTCAGTGATTACAAAATAGAGTCAGATTTACAGGTAACTTGGCGGAAGTGTGAGCCCACTTATCAGCACATCATTGCACCCAATCTGACCTCGATGCACGCACTGATTTGGTTGGAAAGGGCATCACAAAGCTGTTGTATCTTCTTCTAAGGCAAGCTGGTCCACAGCTGTCGTCCTCGGTAACCTGAGTACTGGCATTGGGATGGAGATTATGTCTGGATTGGTCCCACACATGTGGACAGATCTGAAGGATGGCCCTGGGAGCACCTCAGTATCACGCTGACAGTTCGCAGAGACACGGGCCACGTGTGGACGAACGTTGTGTTGGAAAGGGCACCACGATACGGTCGCATGAGCGGTAACACCTGAGGGCACAGGATGTCTGTAATGTAGCGTTGTGCAGTGACTAACAGCTGTTGACTTGAAGTCATACTCGATGGTTCCCCATACCATGACGCTAGGAGTAACGCTAATGTTTCTCTCCAAAACATTGGAAGAATGGAACCACTCACCAGGTACCCAACATACTTGCCGACGTTGGTCATCAGGGGTAACGCAGAACGACGATTCATCCCTGAACACAATGCGAGGCCATTCATCAGCATTCGAAACATTCTGATCAGAGCACCACTGCAAACGCAGCCATTGGCATTGCGGTGTGAATGGCAGCCTAGTCATGAGACGGTAACCCTCCCTTCTGTTGCTAGTAGTGTCTGACCAGTTTTTTTGTAATGGCACAGAATGTTGCAGCTAGTTGAGTAAAGTTCCAGGATGACACGAGCTGATGCGAAGGGGTTATGAGGTGCTTCGTTCACAATACGGCGATCATGCCTTGTGGTGGTCAGAGGTGGTCCACAAAAACCCTGATGACGAGTATCCCCGCTCTCGCCGTCTCATTCAGTGTAACACTGGGCCATTGTCACTTCAGAATGCCTCCCATATCCGGATATTGCACGATCCGACAAGTCGGCCATATAGAGACCCACTAAGTGGCCCCTTTCAACTCAGGTAGTGACAATATTGTCCCACACGAGTACGCCGAATATCTGTGTCGTTCGCAGGTCATCTGACGCTGTTGGCGCCACTCATACTCCCCAACAGGCCTGGTAACAACGATAAACATGAACAACACTAATGCTCTCTGGTGGCCATTCCACTCGTGTCAGAGAATTGCAACTTTAATCATCTACATTGCCGAAGACACTGTAATTCTCACAGAGATAGCAGAGAACTTGGAAGAGCAGCTGAAGGAAACGGGTAGTGTCTTCAAACAGGGATACAAGATGAACATCAACAAAAGCAAAACAATGACAATGAAATGTAGTCGAATTAAATCAGGTGATGCAGAGGGAATTAGATTAGAAAACGAGGCACAGAAAGTAGTAGATGAGTTTCGTTATCAGGCCAACAAAATAACTGGTGATGGACAAAGTAGAGAGGATATAAAATGGCAACTTTAATGGCAAGAAATGTGTTTCTGAAGAAGAGAAATTTGTTAACGTCGAATATAGATTTATATGTTAGGGAGTTTATCAAAATATTTCTATGGAGTGTAGCATGGGATGGTTAGTTTAGTTTAGACAAAAAGAGAATATAACCTTTCGAAATGAACTGCTACAGAAGAATGTTGAAGATTAGATGGACAGATCACATAGCTAATGCGGAAGTACTGAATAGAGCTGGGAAGAAGAGAAATTTGTGGCACAACTTGAAGACTGGATTGGTTGGTAGGATACATTGTGAGACATCAACGGATCGCCAATTTCGTACTGTAGGGATGTGTGGGTGGTAAAAAAACGTAGAGGGAGACCAAGAGATGAATGTAGTAAACGGATTCAGAAGATGTAGGTTGCAGTCATTATTCAGAGAAGAAAAGGCTTGCACAGGATAGAGTAGCATAGAGAGTTGCCGAACTGAAGACCACAACAACAGTCATTAACATATACATCGATTGTGTGTACGTATACGAAGTTACATTGACATGCAACAATGTCTTCTGGCTTCTTCACTTTTTTGTTAGACAGTGAATTATGATTTAAGGATGATTTATACAATTTTAATAGAAACTCATCGGAAAAAAGCAAGTGAGAACGTCAAATATGGTGATAATTTTACTACCAAACTACTCAGTTAAAAGAGTGCCTTGTGTAGCATTACTGGCTACTATCAAGCTCATTTCCGAGGGCACAGATCAATGTGCAATGTACATGCGCCGTCCTCGTTCGTACTACGTCTACAACTTTGCTTCCGCCGTTTTTTCTCGAAGTTCGGGGCTTTATTGTGAAAAAGTTAACAAAAACATTATGATTCATAGTATTTCCCATCGCTAGCCATGACATTCTCCCATGTGTAGGATACCATACGAATCCCGTGGCGGAAGAAGTGGGCGTCTTTTGTGGGGATCCATAAATCGATTCAATTTTGCACTTGTTCATATGATCGGAAGCGCTGGTCAGCAGACTGTATGTCACTGACACAAAAACGTACTCGTCAGAGAGAGCAACGTATGGAGAGTACGGCAGAAGGGGTAGGGCTTCTCATTTCAACGTTTCCATGTATATTTTGATGGGTTTTACGACATGGGGTCGACCACTGACCTGCTACAAAATTACCTTGACGTTTCTATCGCTGTATTGTGGCCGTTTGTGTTTCAGTGCTGGGCTCGAACGCATCAGTTGCTTTCTATAATGATGTCCGGTGACTGTCTTCGTCTGTTTCAGTAGCTACGAAAACGTTCTGTCTTCCACCGCCATGCCGGTCTTCGACATGAAACTCACCGTTGTTAAGGAGTTGAAAACATTCTCTGCACGTTCTTCCACTAATAGTTTCCTCGCCATTGAGCTTACCAGCATTTTAAGAGGCACAGCCACAGATTTCTTAACGTCACAGTAGAAAATTAAAACTTCGCGCAAATGGTGAGAAATGGGTACGTAAGTTGACGTACATAATGGAGAATAACCTTATGATACAATCACAAATCGACTAATATTTTTATGGCGTTATGTTTACAGATGCCTACGCTTATTGTATTACACCTATGACCAACCACCTGAACACCACTTCCCACTACTCAAATGTCACAAGGTATGCACATTTACAACTAACATAGTCGCCAATGGACACGTACTCCAAATTTACAGCCAGAAGCGATGATAATTAGTAGGAATAGTATTATTGAATTTTTTTTCACTTTTTGTTGTCTGCCAGGAAGGTGAATAACCTTATATTTGTGACCTTCAAGTCAGACAGAAATAACACTCGAAACTACAGGAAAGGCGGAAGGAGCTGTGTGTCATTTGGATGAGCCGAAGAGAGGGCGACTCGGTTTGTATGCAGATGTGCCGGAGACGGCAGTGCAATTAGCGGAGAGGGATGGGAGTAGGGGAGGGGGTGACCCGCTCCATCACCAGCGCCCCCCCCCCCCCTCCTACTTCCACAGCGATCCACAGCGGTCCCTGCCCCGCAGCGCGCTAAAAAAGCGCCACCAATTGCTGGTTTAGTGCCCGCCATTTGTTGGCCGCCCGCGCGTCTCATTAAGCCCGGCTTGCCTAGTCCGTCTTCCCAGAGACACCAGCAACCTACCCCCGCCTCCCCAGCGGCGGCTGCGCCGCTTCTTGCAGCTCCGTGCTCAGTTTACGTATGGATCAGATCAGGCTCACCAGTCAGCTGCACATCGCTACTCAGAGACATGCTGTTCTCCTACAGTAGCTCAGGCAGTAGGGATCTGTCTGGTCTTGAAAATTCTCTTCTTGTCGCCATCGCCATACTCATCCCCATTCTCACAACATATTTATTAGTCTAGACGAAATTTTGTGTAACTTGTGTTTCCATCCCCTTTGACGAGCGAGATGAACCTATACTGTCCATTGTTGAGTGCCAGTTGCTCAGGTTCAGTAATGACGCATCCTATGATTAGACAAATCTAAGAAATGCTGTCCAAAAGTTCTTGAGATACACTGTACAGTCTGAACGCCATCAAAATTCTGAATAACCAACTTTCGCCACGCAGACCATTGCGAGATGTACAGGAAGATTATCAATGAAACTATGTGTGGAGAGGGATGTGGATTCATGCCATCTTCACTGTCTAGGCCAACTGCGCTAGATTTCTCAGCTGACGATTCAACACTTCGACAGCCCGATCGAAATGGTCTCACAGCATCTCGATTGCATTTAAATCCAGGGAGTCTGGTGGCCATGCGAGTATGGTAAACACCCTGATACTCCCTGGATCACTAAAATACGCTACGAGCTATGTGAAATTTTGCATTGTCTTGCTGGTAATTCGTGAAGAGCCAAAACAAACAGTGTGAGACATGGTTTCCAAGAATGGGTGCATAGATTTGAAGGTTCATTGCACCTTCCAGAGTGGCGATGTCACACAGGGAATGTCTCAAAAATATAACCCACCCATCTACGGCTTTGACCCATCTGTAGATTGCTGGACGGTGTTACTTTCAGATGTTTCACACTATGGAGTGTAGAACGCGACTCAACTGAAAATTCATCTGTCGCCACACAAGAGACGTCCAGTTGCAGGACTGCCTTTCAAACTCCAGGCTTCGTTCCTGATGAACAGCAGTCGGTATGGGTGTGTGAACCAGACATCTGCTCCGTCGAAATTTGCAGGGTGTTAATTTCAGCTGTTTCACACAAAGGAATGTAGAATGTGATTCACCTGAAAAGGTCATCTGTCACCACTCAGTGGACGGCCAAATGCGGGACTACCCATCAAAATATGGCCTTCACTGCCGATGAACAGCAGTCAGCATGGGTGTGTTAACCAGACACCTGCTCTGTCGGTTGTTGCAGGGTGTTACTTTTAGGTGTTCCACGCGATGGAGTGTACAACGTGGTTCATCTGAAAAGGTCATCTGTCGCCACTCAGTGGACATCCAGTTGCAGCACTGCTGTTCAATCTCTGACCTTCATTGCCGATGAACAGCAGTCGGTATGGGTGTGTGAACCAGACACCTGCTCAGTCGATATTTGCAGGGAGTTACTTTCTCATGTTTCACGCGATGGAATGTAGAATGTGATTCACATTAAAAGGTCATATGTCACCACTCAGTGGACGGCAAAATGCTGGACTGCCCATCAAAATATGGCCTTCGTTGCTGATGAACAGCAGTCAGCACGGGTGAATTAACCAGACATCTGTTCTGTTGATTGTTGCATTGTGTTACTTTCAGGTGTTCCACGCGATGGAGTGTACAACGTGGATCATCTGAAAAGGTCATATATCGTCACTCAGTGGACGTCGAGTTGTAGGACTGCCGTTCAAACTCTAGACTTCGTTGCCAATGAACAGCAGTCAGCTTTGTGTGTGAACCAGACACCTATTCCATCGATTGTTGCTGAGTTTACTTTCAGATGTTTCACGCGATGGAGAGTAGAACGTCATTCATCTGAAAAGGTCAACTGTCGCCACTCAGTGGACATCCAGTTGCAGCATTGCTGTTCAAACTCTGGCCTTCATTGCCGGTGAGCAGCAGGCGGTATGGGTGTGTGAACCAGACACCAGCTCCATCGAAATTTGTAGGGTGTTACTTTCAGAAGTTGCACGTGATGGAGTGTAGAATGTGATTCACCTGAAAAGTTAATCTCTCACCACTCAGTGGACGGACAGGTGCTGGTCTGCCGTTCAAAATACGGCCTTCGTTGCCGATGAACAGCAGTCAGCATGGGTGTGTTAACCAAATACCTGCCCTGCCGGTTGTTGCATTGTGTTACTTTCAGGTGTTGCGCGCGATGGAGTGTACAACGTGGTTCATCTGAAAAGGTCATCTGTCGGCACTCAGTGGACGTCCAGTTGCAGTATGGTTGGCACGGTAGATGGCGCTGCCACATGTCAAGCCGATATCAACTGCGATTTTTGAAATAGGAACCCCCGTTTTTATTACATATTAGTGTAGTATGTAAAGAAGTACGAATGTTTTAGATGGAACACTTTTTTCGCTTTGTGACAGATGGCGCTGTAATAGTCACAAACGTATAAGTACGTGGTATCACGTAACATTTCGACAATGCGGACGGTATTTGTTTCGTGATACACTACCCGTGTTATAATGGACGGTTTTCCAATCGCCGAAAAGGTCAATATCGTGTTGATGTATGGCTATTGTGATCAATATGCCCAACGGGTGTGTGCTATGTATGCTGCTCGATTTCCTGGACGACATCATCCAAGTGTCCGGACCGTTCACCGGATAGTTACGTTATTTAAGGAAACAGGAAGAGTTCAGCCACATGTGAAACGTCAACCACGACCTGCAACAAATAATGATGCCCACGTAGATGTTTTAGCTGTTGTCGCGGCTAATCCGCACATCAGTAGCAGACAAATTGCGCGAGAATCAGGAAACTCAAAAACTTCGATGTTGAGAGGAATGTTGTTACACGTATTTCCAAATGCATTGAGGTTGACAGATATCATTTTGAGTATTTATTGCATTAATGTGGTATTTACAGGTAATCACGCTCTAACAGCATACGTTCTCAAAAATGATAAGTTAACAAAGGTGCATGTATGGCATTGGAACAACCGATATAAACTGTTAAAACGTACCTAAGTTTTGTATTTTAATTTAAAAAACCTACCTGATACTAACTGCCCGTCTAAAACTGTGAGCCATATCTTTGTGACTATTACAGCGCCATCTATCACAAAGGGAAAAAAGTGGTCCAACTAAAACATTCATATTTCTTTACGTACTACACGAATATGTAATTTTAAAAAAATTGACATGCGGCAGCACCAACTAACGGGCCAACCATAGCACCATCTGGTTTCCCCCATCAAGCTAGACAAGTTTTATACTTTGTAGGTTTTTCGTTTGACGCTTATTTCGTGAGATATTTGGCCCGGCCACGATCAATGGACCACCCTGTATGTTTTTAAACATAATCGCATGCTCTATAAGTATTTCTGCGAAACGTGAAAACTTTTAAAAAAATCTGCACACGATACAGGTAATTGCTGGCTTGCTGGTTCGAGTCTAGTTCCGGTCATCACTTTTTTGGTTTTATTCCATTCAATTCGGATACCTACGCCATATAAAATCATCCTAATATGCACATATTTCATTGTTATTTTTATGAAAAAGCCACGTCTTCTTATTTGTAATTACATATCACACATTAAAATCCAGTTTTCGAAAATGGTTCAAATGGCTCTGAGCACTATGGGACTCAACTGCTGTGGTCATCAGTCCCCAGGAACGTAGAACTACATAAACCTAACTAACCTAAGGACATCACACACATGCATGCCCGAGGCAGGATTCGAACCTGCGACCGTAGCTCCAGTTTTCATTGTAGATATAAATCCCTACTCATCGATCCTTAATATTTAAATCTGTTTGAAGAAAGAAAAAGATTTCACATTATTTTTTTCCATCTTCACGTGCCCTATGCTTCACGGAAATGCCCTGAAACATAAACATTTATTTAAAAATTAACCACAAGGGGAAATCGAAGCCATCAACTTGCTTGACAGTGTTAAACAACTTCGGCGAACTTTAAAGTATATTTTGTAGGCAATTTTTGAGAGCTGCATCGAACTGCTTTGGGTAACTGATATTTGATCCTGAACTTCATGTACCATATAAACAAAAAACTACAAAACTCCGATTAACATGTGGCGTCTTTGTCAGTTTCCCAATCATGATAAAAAAATGTCTGTTTCAGTTCAAGGCGTAAACTTGGTTTGGCGTCAACTAGTAAACAAATAGGACCTAAGAAGAGGGAAGTTACAGAGACGTTGAAAACTTTTCATGAGAGGTGGACTGTAAATATTCTTTTATAGAATGTAGCAGCAAACGGCACTACGACACTAAAAATGTAGTTGTGTTTGTTAAGTACAAGGGACAATTTAGACAAGACGAAGCAAACGACTTAAAAGGAAAACTTTCTGCTCAACAGCAGATATTCACAAGGGCGAAATCAGAGTCAACATGTTATGTGGGAGCAAGTTATGCAGTAGCTCTGGTACTGGAAAAAAAATGATAGCCATATTCGGATGACGAAATGGTTAAGGAATGCTTAGAGACCCTCGCTGACACTGTGTGCACAGAAAAGAAAAAGTATTTCTCAAAAATAAGCCTGTCTCGTCGAATTATTACTAGACGTCTAGACGTTATTGGAAGTCAAATTGAAGGTAATTTTAAAAATCGAACAACTAGGTTTATATTTTATTCTCTAGCTTTGGATGAATGCCCAGATATGGCGAATACCACCCAAGTGACGATTTAGGTCGAGTTGTTGATGCCCATTTTAATAGAATAGAAGAATTAGCTCCATTGTATCCACTCTAGGATAGAACGAAGTCATGAGATTTGTAGGAAGCAGTTACATCGAGATTAAGTCGCTTTTCGTCAAAACTGAACAACCTGTCGGAGCCACCAACGGATGGTGCTGCAGAAATGGCTCGGTAACACGAAGGCTTAGTTCAGCTGATTGAAAACGAAGCCCCCGAAGTTGGCAATTCCTTGGTGCTAAACTTTCATTGCATTGTCCATCAAGAGAATTTATGTGTCAAGTCCCTCAAAACGAACCATTTCATGAAGGTAGTTGTCAAAACAATGGACTTTGTTATGTCGAGAGAATTGAACCACCGTCAGTTCCAAGAATTTTTCAACTCTTTAGATTCAGAGCACGATAACCTTTCGTATTATACAGAAGAAATATGGCTAACCCGTGCGAAAATGTTGCAAAGAGTGTTTCATTTGAAGCAAGAACTACAATAATTCTTTGAACGCACGTCAAGGAGACTCCCGAAGTTACAAGGTAAAGAATGGCTTTCCGACTTTGCGGCCTTGGTCGATGTACTTAGCCACCTCATTGATTTTATTCTGAATATTTATGTGAAAACTATTAAGATTTTTTAAGTAAAACAGACTTTGAAACTTCCTGACGGATTAAAACTGCTTTCATGATCAAGACTCGGACCTGAGAATTTCGCCTTTCGTGCGCAAGTCCTCTATCAACTGAACTACCCAAGCAAAGTGAAAATTCATTCTGGAAGCCATCCCCCAGGCTTTGGATAAGCATTGTTTCCGCAGTATCCTTTCTTCAAGGTGTGCATCCGATTTCGGAAAGTTTCTATATTTGTTGGAACGTGACTGTGTATGACGGAAGAACCTACCTTTTTCATTGTCGAGTTTGTCTAATTTCCTAAAATAGGATGCAATAATTTGTCAGAAATCGGGGTATTACTTTCTGTTGAATTGGACATGGCTAATGGTTGATTAGTACTGGTACGAGAACTAATGTTTATCGGCTTACGCGTCATCGCAATAAAGTACAATATTCACATGAAAACCAATTGTCAAAATTAAGTATGCCGATCTGTATGGGAAAGAAGACACCAATGATTAATTTATAAGCATAGGGCAAAAATTAACTACAAACAAAATGTTACAGACAGCAGAGCACATATCTCAGAAGATTTCCCAACGTTCGAACTGAACAGAGCTGTCGCCAACTTAAAAATTTTCCTTTAAAAATTATTTTCATTTGACTTTTTATTAACTCGTGATTGGTAGGTTTTAACTTTTCTATTTCGCCCTGTTTTATAATTACTACATAAATGTGCAAAATGATTAAATCGTGAACTTTACTATTAATATCTTTAATTAAAAAAGTTGTCCCCGTGCATTAATGATCTGCCTTATAATGCTGTACATGAATTGGTCCCTGTGTGCTGATAATTTTAGTGTCAAACTGATGCTGAAATTAAAATATCTTACCTCATAACGCTTGGAAACACAGTGGTTGCTGCTCTCTCTGAGTCAACTACAAATTTCTAATTACAATTGCGAAAGTTTAATGAAATGCTCCAGATTACTAGTAAACTATTTTATACACCTCTCTGATTTACACACTGTTTAAATAAATGCGCAGATATGGCATATACCGTGGAGTCGCGATTTACGTCAGAATTGTTGATGCCCGTTTTAATAGAATGGGGGAATGCCCGTATGTGAAATATTCCTTTAACAACCTGTTTTTAAACTATCTGATATATTATTAACTATGTGAAATTCATTTTGCAACACTCATTAACATTGACTAAGGGAAACACTGATATCAAACTCTTGTCCTCACAAATATTAGACAAATAATTAATAAACATAAACAAGTGCCTAACGGTGGAAGTTATGCCACTTTAATGAAAAATCTGAAGTTCCCTTTTACGGAAGTATCTTCGGTTAACGATCATATTGATATGCAGTAAGACTTTGACAAATTTTCCACTTTGGTGGATGAATGACACCTGTCTTTGAATGCAAATGAATATCCGACTACTAGATTAGTAATGAAGTTATGGAGCCTGTCACATTTTTAAATATTTCGCGGCAATATCAAGAAATCCTATGAAATGGGCAAACATGTTTACAGTAAGGAATACAAATAAAAAGTTATAGCAAAAAGAGACGAACAAGAAAAATTGCATTGGGAAAGATGAATAAGAGACCTATGTATGAAATAATTTCATTGCTGGTTTCACTTTTTACTAATATTTATTTGCACGACGCGGATGGGCAACATGTAGGTGTTATCAGATGTATTCCAGTTATATACACATATTTTAGGCTGAAGTACGTTTAGAATTGCTTGCTGGCCGTGAAAGTGAGGTTATATAATGAAATTTAACGCAGTGTAGAGAGATTCATTTATTTTAGTTTGCATCTCAGTTGTACGAGTAAATCATTCCATTAATATCTTTATCTACATTTTGTGCTGTAGATTCGTCTGGCCCAAATATCGCAGTAACAGTCGCAACACCATCACTTAACACTTCCATATATAGATTTTTATACTGCAACGACTCTTAATTGCTAAGATCAGAGTGTTTCAGTTACTAGGATGGTGTGAACAATGGAAAACTTATCAAAATCGTGGCACACATTAAGTAGTATGATTTTTTTTGTGTTATTTCCAAGGCATCCCTGAACAAACCGATGTTTTAGCACTTGTCTTCAGCAAGAACTTTCGCGTCGGGGTGAATTTTTCTATGTGGTCGGTCTCACATAACGCGTGCTGCGCTACGACCGGTTTCTCCACCTGCCGCAGTCTGCAACGCCGCTTATGTTCAGTGACTCTGTGGTTGATTTATCGTCGTGTCATTTCAATACAGACGTCTCCACATGTACGTGGTATGCGATGTATTCTCGACATTTTTAGTAGATTTCGATTTTCCTTTGCCTATTTGATATATTCTTCGATCTTATTTCTCAGTTTATAAATCGCTTTTAGTCCATGTTTCCGCAATATAAGGCAGTTCTTTTCGGCGCTCTGGAATGTGTGGCAGAAAGCCCATAACTGACATATCTCTTTCCGATGTATCACGTTGCCGATTGTTTCATTCCAAGACAATTCTCATGTAAGGGTGGCGGAGTACTCATTGCTTCTCAGAACACTTACCAGGTGTTGTACCTCGCTGTCGAAGTTTTGTTCCTCACCTATTCGTGTTGTTCGCCTTATGGGCGTGTTTATCATTCCTCTTTTCTGGCTTGGGTGGTAGTGTGACGTTCGGTGCAGGTATAGATCCGTGTCTGTCTGTTTTCAATTAACGCAGTGTTCTTGTGACACAGCGTAAATGAAAACCGACACAAACGGACCAATACCTGCACAAACTGTCAAAACACCACCAACGCCGGGAA
Organism: Schistocerca gregaria; assembly: GCF_023897955.1. Classification (NCBI taxonomy): domain Eukaryota; kingdom Metazoa; phylum Arthropoda; class Insecta; order Orthoptera; family Acrididae; genus Schistocerca; species Schistocerca gregaria. Next base: position 226,722,608 of record NC_064926.1, read on the forward strand.
AGAGGCATGATTAACACTTTCGTACGAATATGTAACCCACCTCACCTCGGCAGCGAGAGGTAACACCTAGAAAGCGTTATGAGGAGCAATAGGTACTTCACCAGTTACATAGGGAGTGTCACAGAATCAAATAATCGGCGGAGTGACACATCGGAAAAACAAATGTCAGTTACGGCATTTATTTCTCCTATTATTGACAGTTGCTGAAACGGAGTATATTGTGAGGTCTTTAATGCATGTGAATTTTATTATTAAATGTTGTAGTTTTGCACTACTTTAGGTACATTCACGAGTTTTATTAAAAGAAATATCGTAACATTACTGAAAAACGCAAGAAATTCCAAAAAATGATACAATGCAAATTGTTTCAAAATAAATCATTTTGTCCCGGCTGCTGCAGTTTTCATGCACTGAAGCATATAACCGTAACTGTAGGCGCCGCTCCTACCAAGCTGTTTCTATTCAATGTGTGCGACGACAAAATACAGTAATATAAACATTTTATTTTCATATTTTGTATCACCTATGCAACTGAAATGAATTTATCTTAGCAGATAAGAGTCTCTGGAATCTGAAAGTAGAAATATTAACGATGGTGGTACAGTTACGACTGTGGTCTGCGTGCTACACAGAAAAATCTCCAGCATAAACATCCAGAAAGACATCAGTGTAATGATTAAAACATATAACTCTCTTAAAGTACATAATGAATCTTTCAGTATGGGGTTAAATTTCAAAAGTGACTGACGTAATAAAATTATTTCATAAATTTATAATACGAACGGTGACATCCACCAATTCCCTATAATGCCTGTAAAGTTAAATAAGTCCTCTTTTAGAATACTGTTGCGTGATGTAAGATCCTTACCAGATAGGACTGACGGAGAAAATCTAGAAAGTTGAAAGAAGGGCAGCACGTTTTGTATTATCGCCATATAGGGGAGACAGTGCTACTGAAATGACACAGGATTTAGGGTGGACGTAATTAAAACAAAGCCGTGATGTCCAGAATTTAAAAAAAAAGGAGAGTGGTAATTTTTTTGTTTTTTGTTTTGTTGTTGGAAGGAAAGAAAGAAAAAAGGGTGAATAAAGGTGAAGGGAAGTGGTTCTATTTTTACTGGAATGAACTTATTGATGGACATCACAAAAATTTATTTTACCTATATTTTTTTTTTACTCATCGAAGAAGACAACACAACACATATAAAAGAAATCATCACACAGAATGATCGTTTCACAAGACACTTTCTAGCTCGACTGACTCTTAAGACTGAACAAGACTCGACTGACTCTACTCTCTCTCTGGACCACAGCCTCTTCACGTCCCTCTGGACCAGAGAGCACGCCGATTATTTAATTAATCGTACAGCCGCTGGGCGCGCGCTTGGCGCGTCATTTAAATGGGGTTAAACGCACACCGCGAGAGGCGTGGGCTAGCGGTGCCTTACAGGTATCGCCACACGGCCCCCTCTACTGGTGCGTAAGTTTTTCAAACTTCGCGGCAGTACCAGATTTGAGTTGACGAACAAGGTTGTGCAGTGTTTGCACCAGCATTATACAACATTTTCAAACATATGACAAGTACATACATATATAAAGAATTATAGCCTAAAGTACAAAGTTTAAGTAAATATACATAAGTTGTTGCACATTACAAAATAGCCACTTTGAAATTGATCAATGGATGATTCATTTTTTTAGAGAGATGCCTGCACCGTTGGCAGTCCTGTTATTAAAACAATAGCTGCTACCCTGTATTCACAGTTCTTATTGTGTCGACCAGTGAGCACTATGCTTTGCCTCAGTTCAGTGTGGTGCGTCGTGCGAAGCACAGTAAAAGTCACAGCACCACAACTTTGTTTACTTTACAGTTTGCACATCAGGACAATAGGTAATGAATCTGCTTACGACAAAAGAACACAAAAGGTCATACAATTTGGTTTTAAGTTGTCGATGACAACAAAGCTCATGTCAGTATTGTTGGTGTTTAAGAGTGGCTGTGCGTGCACGAGTGCAGTAATTGTGATAAAGTGGTCCATCCACCACGCACCGCGGCACTGCGTACAGCCTCGCGCTCGGGTCCGCTGTTGAGGTATAATAGGCGGTGACACGTCTGGCGGCGCCACCCCTTACGACGGACGCGACAGTACTGGTAGCCGCATCCGAAGACCGTACAACGCAGACTTCCAAGTACTTTCCAAGGTAGGGATCACTGTGATACGCATCATTGCACTTTATCGTAGAATTTGAGATTAAACATATCACTTTGTACGGAAAACACTTTTCTATCATATTTTTACTCTTGACTGGTTGATTTCTCTTTATCAACACTATTTGATTTTTTTTTACACTGTTCAGAAGGGAGGTTCGACGTCCTGTTCCTTCTGAGAACACATTTTCACAGACACTTCACTTTTGAGCAAAATTACACTTAGCATTTTTCTCCTTTTATATTAGGTGCACATAGTAAGACTGTTTTGTGTGTAGCCTTCACAAGAGGACATTTAAGTTTTGAATAGGCAAGTTCAAAATTACATAGAAAAAATGGACATGTACATATACATAAAATGATTACCTACTATAGACATGAAATTCAATATACATAATACAAATGAACTTCTTCGTAGCTAAGTTGCTACATAGCCATTGAAATACTTTGCTAGTCGTGACCTGTGAAACTCTCCCAAAATTCATATTTATATAGAGTATACTAGTTGTTCACATCTTCAAAAACTTACAATTAGACATGTTTTGCTAGTTGTTTCCTGTGAAACTTTCCCAAAATTCATATTTATATAGAGAATACTAGTTGTTTACATCTTCAAAAACTTACAATTAGACATGTTTTGCTAGTCGTGTCCTGTGAAACTTTACAAAATTCAGATTTATATTGAGATTGCTAGTTGTTTACATTTACAAAATTTTACAATTAGACATGAAATGACATATTTATGTACACGAAATTCAGGTTGTGCCATCTATTTCTTGCTGTGCATGTGCACTAACGGAGTACTATCTCCTTCTTTACAGAATATTGAAATCTATGGCATCTGCCATCAAGAATTCTGCAAAACTCGACGAGAGACCCTAAGTGCTGCAAATTATGAATGGACAAAATATACAAAAGAATAGTGCAAAAACCTCACTACCCCACTATCCATCGTCCAGCAGTGGGCAAGGAGGTGGGAGTAGGATCAAGATAGAAGGATTGGGTTATATTCATATTTACAAAATCTTCATCAATACAGTAGTGTTTTCACACATGTGTGCGACGAATAGTGTATCTGTTTGCGTAACGTATGCATCATAAACTTTGCCATTGCGCAAGTGTCACTGACTTTAAGCCAATTCATGTTGTATTCAGTTTCATCCTTTAAAGTTGATCCGAATTGCTGTTTAAGCAAAAAGACATTCAATGATCATTGTCAATCACTTCCTGTAAATCAGTCAAAGGTTTTTGCAAGAATCAATGTGAGTACCGTATATGGTTTAATTCACTCGTTGTATCAGTCATGTTTAGGTAAATACGCGCTTAATGACACGGTAGTTTATATTCCTGAAAAAAATTCGGTCAGTAAACGTACTAATAAATGACTATAGGATCCTTCCATAAGAGGTGTACTTTAGTGAGTATCACGTAGTAAAATAAATATATGAATTTCCTGTAGGTAAAGTAAAATGAATGCGCTTTAGTTTCCATAAAGACAAGAAAATCGCTGTGTCCACGAAGACAGCTGCGTCGTACTGCTTCACACACAAATCTTCAAAAACTTATCCACTTTGCTGAAAGAGAAAGAAAAATCTCATACACTAAAGTATGTTTTCTTGTAATCGTGAATTGTACGTCGTACCGGTAGTCGTGTAGTTTTTGTTTCCTGGTCGAGAACATGAGCAGAGAGCGGGAGACTTCGTATCCTAGCAATTGTTTTATGAGAGTCGCATTTTCTTAACTCTGGTCCAGACAGAATGACATAAAATTGCATAACTTATATACTATCCCACTTACACAAATACATATGTCCATGTCCTCACAGTATCAAGTAATGAGTGCTAGATTTCACCTAAATTACTTCACAGGATAAAAACATTTTTTTAAATAGTGTTAATGTTAGTGAGTTCATAAGTTCGTAACCATTAAACACGACCTTCGTAAATGTAGAATACGAATCTTACGAAGGCAGCCTGCATGCATGGTACTACACAATCAGCCTGTGTAAAGAATGAGATTCTATAACGACAGGAATTCTTATTCGCTACGTAAGCAGATTATTTATTTCGCTGTGGCTGATAAACATTTTTCCTCCACAATGACCTATGTACAAAATTTACGTTTGTTACGATGGAGAGCACACAAACTCTTTATGCCAAGCGTGAGATAATGGTTTTTTAAATAGGGCACATACCAAATAAGTTTTTCTTTCTCCTTTTTTATTGCCTACACGGCGAATCATTTCTCATTAACATCTATCAGTATTCATACACACGTATCGTTTTCATTCATACAGCTTCATATAATTAATATTCACCTTTCTTCTCATAGAACAGCTTCAATATAAATCGCAAATCATCAAATAATACTACGTGGTGGCATCATTGGCTCACACACAACGAAATCCTCATCATCATCATAAAAACTACCTTATAAACTAAAATTCACATTCATTCTTTCACACTCATTTCAGCACAATCATTCACTCATGCTGGCGTATAGTATACCATTCTGGTGGCTCTCAAATTCATCACAGTTATTAACATAATAAAATCTTTTTCTTGTACATAGTTTCCTGTTCTAGAAAATGCCTGTTTAAGGAGTAAGTTTGGTCGCTAACTTCGTTGTCCTTGGCTAGTAGTCAAATTATTCGTAGCATAGTAAATATAACGTAGATTAAATAGTTCTTGGATTGCATGTAATGTTTAACGTAGATTTGCTATAGTTTAATGCGTTATGATTCTTTGCATTGACTAACAATTAACACTAACATTTTAGCTGTAACTAGCACATCCTTTCTCTTTCTCTTACTTTACATACTGCTTTAAGTGGTGGTGGGCGTGAAGTCCTTTAACGTACTTTCAAGTGACGTACGTCCCGATAAGAATTGTTGTTATTAATTGTTTTAGATAAAGGTATCAAAATTCTTTGCTTTTCAACCGTCAATTGACAGATACCATTCCCTATGTCAATCACTGCTCGATACTGATTTAAGAAATCGATGCCGAAAAGACATGGAACTGTTAAATTATCCACAACAAGGAAATGATAACGAACATGCACGTTGGAAACAACAAAAGTTAGAAGAGCTTGTAATTTGACATTTTTTGATTTGTTTCCAGTGGCACCGATGATTCGGCAGTTCTGCACTGGAAACGTCGGAAGTTTAGAACCTTTATCTAGATCCAAGTACAGGGAACTAGAAATCACGCTTGCTGACGCTCCAGTGTCGAATAACACTTCTACAATGGATTTCTCTAACGATAAAACTGCAGTTGCCTGAACCGTTACCTTTACTTTGTCGTTATTACTAGACTTATTATTCTCGGCAAGAAGGTCATGTTCAATAGTGTGTCCGTCTTGGAATCTCAAAAAACAATTTGCAAGATTATTTGCGCCCGTGCTCACGTTCTCGACCGGGGGTTGGGCGCTTACGCCGGTCTGCTCATGTTTTCCGCCGCGTTATTAGGCGACGCATTTTGGTCATCACTTACCTCAATAATATTTATCCTTTGTTCATGGACATGTTTGGTATTCGGTGGAGTTTGATTACCGCAGTCCTGATTATTAGCATTGTTTGTTGGTACAAAGTGTCGTGCATTCGGAAACATATAATTGTAGTTGTGTGGTGTATAGTTCGGGTTTCCCCACTGCGGGGGTGGATAACTGACTCTAGAATTTTGACAATTTGAATTATTCTGCTGATATGGCGAATTTCTCTCAAAATAACCAGGGTTGTATCTTCCATCCTGACGTCCGTTTTGATTGTTGTTGTTTCGGTTACAGTTGTTGTTGCCTCTGGAGTACTGATTGTTGTTGAAACTACCATTGCGTCTGTTGCCATTACTATTACTTTTTCGGTAAAATTGACCATTACCAAAACTGTTGTAATGGTTGGAATTTTGGAATCGGGGATCGCAAGATTGCTGCGAATATTGTGTGAGGTTGGGCTGTTGTGATTTTTGCCCCTGATTTTGAGGAAGCGGGTTTGCATTCCACATGTTACCGCTGTTGTTATTTTGATTGAAATTATGGCAATTGTTTTGGCGAGAGTTGGAATTAGCATTATAAATATGTGGAGTGTTCCCTGAATCTCCTCTAAACACAAGGTCTACTTCATTCAAATAATCTAGAAATTTCTTGATGTTAGTTTCCGGAACACCAATTAATTGTGTCCGGTAATGCAGGGGTAAATGACTTTTTAAGGTGTTAATCACATCGGCAAGATCGGCCGGTTTTGACCAATAAAGTGTTTTGTCCAGGTATCTTTCAAAATATTGACGCAAAGTTTCTTTACGAGGGTTGTATGGTTCGGGATTGTGAACTTCACGTCGAAGTTGTTTTTGCTCATGTTCTGACCAGAATTCCTGCAGAAAAGCCTCTTCAAATTGCTTGAAAGTTAAATTTTCCCTCTTTATTTCAGCTCCCCATCTGGATGCTCGCCCCCTCAACAGATTACTTACAAAAAAATCTTTTCCGCATCTGACCAGTTGTGCGGAAACATTCCGTCAAAAGACCTAATAAAAACAATCGGGTGCACCGCTTGGGTATCATTCACGAAGTTGTTCAAATTTTGATTGAGCTTCCTCATCCCAACACCAATTAGAATTCCTTCCAGATAGTTCACACAAACGGGGTGTGGCCAAATTATCCAATCTAACAAAGCGTCTAAGAAAATTACAGAGACCAAGGAAACTACGAACATCACGTTTTGTAGTAGGAACAGCATAATTACGAATAGTGTCTAGTTTCTCTTGATCTGGAAGAATACCTTCTGTAGAAATAATATGACCAAGAAATTTCACCTGAGAACGACCAAATTCAGATTTTTCCAAGTTCATTGTAATGCTAACTCTAGCAAAAACACGTAATAATGAATCCAAAATTTTGTCATGCTCACTCCAAGAACGTTTAGCAATAAGAATATCGTCAACATATGAAGTAATATTGTCACGAAGATAAACAGGTAAAATTTCGTTGAAGCTACGAATGAATGCTGCTGAAGATACAGTAAGTCCAAACGGTAATTTCCGAAATCACTTTTGGGTAAAATAGTCATATCCGGTTATTCTTTACCGACTCTCTAGATAGATTGTTAGTTGAAGAGTTGTTTTGATAGATACAAAGAATAGTAAAAGAGTAGGAAGCGGTGTAGAAAACTAAAAGGGAAATAGCACCACCACAGCTCGGGGCCCTGTGCACGCTACGGCACATATTCACTTAGTGTAGCGAATCCCCTGAGGATCGGAACGGAACGTTGGAAAATAGGCATGTTTAATCATGTTACCGTCAACAATACCGGCAGGCACTATAGGGCCTGAACTATTGTTCCCTGGTGAAACTTCATGGCACAAGGGTGGTTGAGAATTACTGTTTTGTGCGATCACTGAGAGCGGCTCTGTTTGATTTTTTTCGCTCGCAAGTGATTCGCTGTTAGACTGTGGAACAAACTGCACAGTGAAATTAGGCGGTGAACTCGTTGTGAGTGGGGTTGTAGGCGGAACAGTAACTACGTTAGAATCGGGAGTTAATAACTGAGAAATTTGGTTTTTTAAAGTGTTGGTCTCGGTTTGCACCTGCGACATGGCCTGGTGTAAAATCTCTTTTGTAGCGGTTTCTACTCTTTGCTCAATGAGCTTGTTGCAAATACCACATTCCTGCACTAATTTTTCTGCAATGTTTGCGTTACACTCTAAAGAAAGCGATTCTGTTTTTTCCTCCAAATGGGAAATTTTTTCTTTCATTTCTGATTGTTGTAAGCATACTACGCTAACTTGTTGAGTAATACCTTCGATATCCATCGAAATTTTATTTTGTGAGGTGGTTTGATTTTGCACGAAATTCTGAACTAGATCATTGACCTGAGCCTGAGCGTTCGTGACCTGATCCAACTTGATTTTACATGACTGCATTTCGGAATTTGTCACTGTTTGATATTTAACAAAGGAATTTTCGTGAGTGTTTACACGACATGACAATTCGTTGAAACTTTCGGTCAATTGTGTCGTTTTTGAATTAAGTTCTGAGATTTGGTTAGCCTGTTTTTCCAGAGTAGATGTTACCTCAGAAGACAATTGATCGATTTTGCTGTTTAATTCTTTTGTACTCTGCTCCTGTCTATCAAATCTAGTGTCTAGTTTATCAAACCTTTCATTAAGGATGCTATCCATACTTCGCGTAAGAAGTTGTATTAAAATTCCGTACTGATTCGGATCAATGTTTGGATCATTGTTCCTTTCACTAGAGTTGTGCAAATTAGGATCGGAGTGGGAAATCCCTAGTTGGACACGTCTACTATCGTTTTCCATAGGGTCAGGATTATTGGGTGTGTCACCTGATGAATTACTTTCGTTACTTAGTATTATTTGATGTGATACACCTGCAGTAAATTCCATAGATTCTGGGCTGGAAAAGCCTAGGAAAGGGGATGCTGATGATACAGTAGCATCACCGTTATCAGTTTGCTGTTGCTGTTGTTCCATTTTTGCCAATAATTAACAAACGTGAAATATACAAATAGTACACCCAGAATGGCGATGGCTTGCAAAGTACAAAAGATAAATAAAATTTAAATAGTTAGACGGTAATAACTATTACTTGATAGAATTTCCAAAAATGTTTGAATTATTATTGTGGTTGTAACCGTATTCGCGTAGCTAATCTGAAAGTGGTGACATGACTTAACAAACAGGACTGACTCATAACAATGACTTCTGCATATCTTACTGTTGAATTTCAATGTTACAATAATAGAAATTCCATTGACAAAGGGTATGATTCTTGTTTAGGGAAAGGCATGGGAAATGGGAATAAAAGTTAGCATAGGCGGGAGGCGCACGCTGGACAATGGCATAGCAGAACAAATGTTTTGGCACTACTCACCGCGCTGAATTGAAGCTTGCAGAAATCTTGTTAATCTTGAAACAACGTTAGCTCTCGTTTTCATATTGGGCACGAAAGAGAAAATTACAGTTTTTTAGCCAATGTACAAGACAATAAATATTACTACACGTATGATTTTACTTTAATTTGCCCTTGTTAAGTTCATTCCAGTAAAATCCGAAGATTGGCGTCCTGTAAACGGTCGCCAGTGTGATGTCCGGAATTTAAAAAAAAAGGAGGGTGGTAATTTTTTTGTTTTTTGTTTTGTTGTTGGAAGGAAAGAAAGAAAAAAGTGTGAATAAAGGTGAAGGGAAGTGGTTCTATTTTTACTGGAATGAACTTATTGATGGACATCACAAAAATTTATTTTACCTATATTTTTTTTTACTCATCGAAGAAGACAACACAACACATATAAAAGAAATCATCACACAGAATGATCGTTTCACAAGACACTTTCTAGCTCGACTGACTCTTAAGACTGAACAAGACTCGACTGACTCTACTCTTTCTCTGGACCACAGCCTCTTCACGTCCCTCTGGATCAGAGAGCATGCCGATTATTTAATTAATCGTACAGCCGCTGGGCGCGCGCTTGGCGCGTCATTTAAATGGGGTTCAACGCACACCGCGAGAGGCGTGGGCTAGCGGTGCCTTACAGGTATCGCCACACCACCAATTCCCTATAATGCCTGTAAAGTTAAATAAGTCCTCTTTTAGAATACTGTTGCGCGATGTAAGATCCTTACCAGATAGGACTGACGGAGTAAATCGAGAAAGTTGAAAGAAGGGCAGCACGTTTTGTATTATCGCCATATAGGGGAGACAGTGCTACTGAAATGACACAGGATTTGGGGTGGACGTAATTAAAACAAAGCCGTTTTGGGTTGTGGCGAAATCTTCGCACGAAATTTCAATGGGCAGTTTTCTCCTCCGAATGCGAAAACACTTTGTTGTCGCCGATCTACATACTGAGAAACGATCATCATAATAAAATAAGGGAAATCACAGCTCGCACAGAAAGGTACAGGTGTTGGTTTTTTTCCGCGCAAGTATGGAATAATAGAGAATTATTGTGAAGCTGGTTCCATGAACGCTCTACCATGCACTTAAATGTGATTTGCAGAGTATCGATGTAGACGTTGAAAATGAAAGGATTTATTTCTTGGAAGGGTTCTCAGAAGCTGCAGTACATTTGTGAAGGTTATTGCTTGCAAGAGTCTAGTGTGTCCGAGTGTAGAGTAATGCTCCAGCGTTTCGTGTCCCTGTGAATTAGATATATCAGTAAACATACAACTGTCAAATCACCAGCCCAGCCAGAAAAGATGCATGATTAACACGCTCGTAAGGTGAATGACACGAATATGTAAGCGACGGCACCTCCGCAGCGAGAGGTAACACCTAGACAGCGTTCCTAGGAGCAATGGGTACTCTACCTGTTACATAAGAAGTGTAATGGAATCAAATAATTGACGAAGTGACACATCGGAAAAAGAAATGTCGATTATGGCCTTCATTTTATCTATATAGGTCGATTTCATTGCAAATATACACTCCTGCAAATTGAAATAAGAACACCGTGAATTCATTGTCCCAGGAAGGGGAAACTTTATTGACACATTCCTGGGGTCAGATACATCACATGATCACACTGACAGAAACATAGGCACATAGACCCAGGCAACAGAGCATGCACAATGTCGGCACTAGTACAGTGTATATCCACCTTCCGCAGCAATGCAGGCTGCTATTCTCCCATGGAGACGATCGTAGAGATGCTGGATGTAGTCCTGTAGAACGGCTTCCCATGCCATTTCCACCTGGCGCCTCAGTTGGACCAGCGTTCGTGCTGGACGTGCAGACCGCGTGAGACGACGCTTCGTCCAGTCCCAAACATGCTCAATGGGGGACAGATCCAGAGATCTTGCTGGTCAGGGTAGTTGACTTACACCTTCTAGAGCACGTTGGGTGGCACGGGATACATGCGGACGTGCATTGTCCTGTTGGAACAGCAAGTTCCCTTGCCGGTTTAGGAATGGTAGAACGATGGGTTCTATGACGGTTTGGATGTACCGTGCACTATTCAGTGTCCCCTCGACGATCACCAGAGGTGTACGGCCAGTGGAGGAGATCGCTCCCCACACCATGATGACGGGTGTTGGCCCTGTGTGCCTCGGTCGTATGCAGTCCTGATTGTGGCGCTCACCTGCACGGCGCCAAACACGCATACGACCATCATTGGCATCAAGGCAGAAGCGACTCTCATCGCTGAAGACGACACGTCTCCATTCGTCCCTCCATTCACGCCTGTCGCGACACCACTGAGGCGGGCTGCACGATGTTGGGGCGTGAGCGGAAGACGGCCTAAAGGTGTGCGGGGCCGTAGCCCAGCTTCATGGAGACTGTTGTGAATGGTCCTCGCCGATACCCCAGGAGCAACAGTGTCCCTAATTTGCAGGGAAGTGACGGTGCGGTCCCCTACGGCACTGCGTAGGATCCTACGGTCTTGGCGTGCATCCGTGCGTCGCTGCGGTCCGGTCCCAGGTCGACGGGCACGTGCACCTTCCGCCAACCACTGGCGACAACATCGATGTACTGTGGAGACCTCGCGCCCCACATGTTGAGCAATTCGGCGGTACGTCCACCCGGCCTCCCGCATGCCCACAATACGCCCTCGCTCAGAGTCCGTCAACTGCACATGCGGTTCAAGTCCACGCTGTCGCGGCATGCTACCAGTGTTAAAGACTGCGATGGAGCTCCGTATGCCACGGCAAACTGGCTGACACTGACGGCGGCGGTGCACAAATGCTGCGCAGCTAGCGCCATTCGACGGCCAACACCGCGGTTCCTGGTGTGTCCGCTGTGCCGTGTGTGTGATCATTGCTTGTACGGCCCTCTCGCAGTGTCTGGAGCAAGTATGGTGGGTCTGACACACCGGTGTCAATGTGTTCTTTTTTCTATTTCCAGGAGTGTATTTTGTTTTAAGTGGTTAAAATGTGAATTGACAGTTGCTGTAACTGAACATATTGTGTGATCTTTACTTTATGTAAATTTTATTATTAAATGTGACGTAGTTAGAGTTTTGCACTACTTTTACAGTTTTTTACAGAGTTTGCTTAAATTATTTTCAAATAACACGCACTATACTCTGAAAATATGGTGTGGCGTGACAGAATATTTTTAAATGTTACGAACCATAAAGTTTATTTTTATCCTATTACCTCTCTTTATCTGAGTACTATTTTACGTGAAATTACAACAGGTTGATTCAAGTCAAATGATGATCTAGCTTGGATTGGGGAATCTGAGTGGGAATCTTTTGGAAAAGTAGTTTTTTTATTACAAAACTGTTTTGGAGAAATTTAGTGAACTTTTATTGGTATATCTCCCGAAGAGATCATGATAATAGGATAAAAGTGAGGAAGGGGCTTACCGTGAGAAACAGACAGCCACTGCTCCTTCGCTCAATACCGAATAAAACAGGACCGAATAACGCTATTCTTGATTCGAAAAACCCTCTGCCACGTAGCGCATAGAGGCTTATAAACCAGTTCTTCAGTTGTTTATTCATTTACACATCATTTTCCAGTTATATCACGCACGCCAGTTAAATACCAGACTGAAGCACAATTAAAATTTAATGAAATTGTGGGTACGTTATTACTTACAGGTCTAGTTAATCCGAAACTAAAATTACACTAATTATTCACATCTCATCACGAGTCACTGCAAACATTGCACACACTGCGTACACCACAAAATCATCCTTTCGGCTGACATCATGACCATCTCTGGACTACAATCTCTATGCGTTTGTATCTCTGAAAAACTGAGTCAGCAGTCTCTTCATACTGAAGGACACATTGCATTCAGCAACATGAACGGATTTTCCATCACGGAGCTTCCTCGTATTATTTTCAAGCAGCACGCAACTATATTTTGAATATACGTTTTGGTATGACAGAAATTTTTACATTTCACGAATAACATTTATTGTAATTCCTTAACGTGGATTACCTGAGTACTTTTTTACTGCGTAAAGCGTATTGTTTAAGAGATATGCTGTAGCTGCGTTTTAAAGCCTGTGATTAACGCTATCTCAGTCACTTCAGGGCTTTTTTAAAAATTTTCACGCTACATGCTAACTGTTCTTACATGATTATGAACAGAATTGAATGTAGAATGACATATGCTTTCCTTAATGTGCAGAAAAGCCTGGTAGATGTACCGAAATGGTGCAGACAAAACACCCACTCGTTTTACATATTTTTACACTGTACCCCACTACTACTGTATTTCGTTACTATTCTTACGTACTTTTTAATTTGAATACTGAGCCACTAATCTGTGTTTTTACTTTCGAAATAACTAGTACTACGTTTAAGGTGGTGGTGGTGGTTGGTGTTTAACGTCCCGTCGACAACGAGGTCATTAGAGACGGAGTGCAAGCTCTGGTTTAGGTAAGGATTGGGAAAGAAATCGGACGTGCCCTTTAAAAGGAACCATCCCGGCATTTGCCTGAAACGATTTAGGGAAATCACGGAAAACCTAAATCAGAATGGCCGGAGACGGGATTGAGCCGTCGTCCTCCCGAATGCTACTACATTTAAGGAACGAGCTAACGCAGGAGTAGCATGTCACTATGAAACGCTTCCACGATACACACTGATTAAAGAAATCTGCAGTAGACGTTTCTACATCTACATTTATACTCCGCAGGCCACCCAACGGTGTGTGGCGGAGGGCACTTTACGTGTCACAGTCATTACCTCCCTTTCCTGTTCCACCCGCGTATGGTTCACGGGAAGAACGACTGCCGGAAAGCCTCCGTGCGCGATCGAATCTCTCTAATTTTACATTCGTGATCTCCTCGGGAGGTATAAGGAGGGGGAAGCAATATATTTGATACCTCATCCAGAAACGCACCCGAAAGTTACACCGCGATGCAGAGCGCCTCTCTTGCAGAGTCTGTCACTTGAGTTTTCTAAACATCTTCCTAACGCTATCATGCTTCCCAAATAACCCTGTGACGAAACGCGCCGCTGTTTTTTGGATTTTCTCTATCTCCTCTGTCAACCCGACCTGGTACGGATCCCACACTGATGAGCAATACTCAAGTATAGGCCTAACGAGTGTTTTGCAAGCCACCTCCTTTGTTGATGGACTACATTTTCTAAGGACTCTCCCAATGAATTTCAACCTAGCACCCGCCTTACCAACAATTAATTTTATATGATCATTCCACTTCAAATTGTTCCGTACGCATACTCCCAGATATTTTACAGAAGTTACTGCTACCAGTGTTTATTCCGCTATCATATAATCATACAATAAAGGATCCTTCTTTCTACGTATTTGCAATACAATAAATTTGTCTATGTTAAGGGTCAGTTACCACTCCCTGCACCAAGTGCCTATCCACTGCAGATCTTCCTGCATTTCACTGCAATTTTCTAATGCTGCAACTTCTCTGTATACTACAGCATCATTCGCAAAAAGCCGTATGGAACCAACGACACTATCTACTAGGTGCTAAAATCCTTACATGCTCATTCCACTTCAACTGACAGTCGGTGTTCTACCAAGAAATTTTGTGTTTCTTACACTGCTTGTGGAGGTATCACCTACATTTTATGCTGAAGTTTATTCCTGAAACTCAGCGACCGGGATTCGAACCTGGATCTCCCGCTTGTCGGGAGTGCTTACCTCACCACTTTATCCGAGGATGCTCCCCTAACCAAATGAAACTTTCATGTGCCACACACCTATCTATTTATTCTCATAGCTTATTAATTCATTGACCCACACTCGCCCATGTCGTGATTCCCCAGCAGGTTTTAGAAGTCAAGACAACAAGAAGTCATAATCGTCGCATTTTCATGAGAGGCCCGTCAACCCAACGAGAGTATTTCCCTGTGCCTAATATTATCTACAGAGTCACTGATCTAGATCAATAATAATAATGGTCTTGTGGGACACTTATACTAATGTATTTGTGATGTGATAAGTGCCTTACTTAAAACCTTGCTTCATATGAGACGTTATTTTGTCTCTCGTCTTTATCCTGTTCCCAAATATAATGTGTGATGTCATCCCACTCCTAATGGGTCTAGCTTTCGTCAGGAGAACTTTATTATCCGGGTACAGTAGATGCATGGAAAATATAGCTATTACATAGTTGCGTAGTGCATGACCTTTCATTTCGTACGCCTTGTTGTTGTGTTCTGCATTGGAAAGACTGGTTTCATAGAGCTTCCTACGGAAGCCTCGTCATCTCTTTATAACTATTGCAACCTACAGCCATTTTAAACTGTTAACTGCATTCAAGGTTTGTTCTCGCTTCTTATTATTTATTCTCTCCCCACCCCAACTCTTCCTTCCACTACTGAACTGACGATTCGTTTATTTCTTAGCGTGTATCTCATCCACTGATCACACATTTTGCTCCACCTGAACCAAAAATTTCTTTTTTCTCCATTTCGATTACCTCCTCATTAGTTTTTCTATTTACCCACCTAATCTTCAACAATCTTACGCGGTGTAACATTTCAAAAATTTATAGTTGTTTCTTGTCCGAAATTGCACTACCGTACATGGCTTCACTCCGTATAAATACCACCAAAAAAGAATCCCCAAAACATACTTCTATACACGATGTTAACAAATTTCTCCATTTTCAAAAATAAACTGCTGCTATTTTCAGTCTGCATTCGCTATTCTTTCTACTTGGGCAATCGGCAGATGCTTAGCTGTTCAAAAAGGAGAACTCATATACGGCAGGTGGTGGCATAAAGCCCCATAATTTTAAGTTCTTCTGACACTGAAATCGATGAGAGGTAGATTTTCTCGCACTTACTAGCTGAGCCCATTCATTAGATTGTTACCTATAACTCATCAAAATTCCGGCTCTGTCTGGTTATTACTCGTGATGACTGGGTGTTGTCTGATGTCCTTAGGTTAGTTAGATTTAAGTAGTTCTAAGTTCTAGGGGACTGATGACCATAGATGTTAAGTCCCATAGTGCTCAGAGCCATTTTGTCTGGTTATTAGTTACAGAGAAATTACTAATTTAGCAAAACACTGCAGGTTTTCAACGCAAAAAATGGTGTAAAGCAGCGTGTTGTCGAGTTTTGCCCCATTTGACCTAAGCAAAGTTTTAACAGAACGATTGCATGATAAAAACACTTGAAATGGAATGAGTTTTCCCTGCACTTTTACTACAGGAAAGTCATTGAGTGATAAAAAAATCTACGTTTCCCTTGAAGTTCCCGAATCTTATTCTTCCTATTAGCATATTTCGTCGTCAAATATCTGTATCTGAGCTTCTGTCATGGTATAGGAGGTCTGAATCCGATTCTGAAGAATAATCGTGTGGGTATTTAACTTCTTTTCTTCCTTTTTTTTTTTGCCCTTGATCTAGTGGACCACCAGCAATGGAGGGTGGAGCTTTGACAATGCCTGCGACTTGTACTGGCGAAACTGCAAAAAAATCGCCAAGCGAACTTCGTACAAGGACCCCAAGACAGAAGCCAACAGGCAGTTTGTCAACAAGTGGCCACGAAAGCCTTAACAATTTCGTATTACGATGTTCTGTTTGTATAGTACGCTCTTCTCTATTTTTGCCAAGTCTTTGTTTGACAGTAGCATGCATTTATTTTCCGGCAGATTCTCCTTCGTTCATTACTAGGTCTCCTTTTAGAAGCACAGACTTCGATGCTTTGCCAGAAAACTTCACTTAAATCTGTATTAGCGGGTGAGGTAATCTCACGCAGTGTGAGTTGGTAACGTTTTGCGGGGATTGTCATTGAAGAACTGTTGTCTCACTTTTGGAGCTGCGGGAATTTACCACAAAACACCTGCTGGAATTTTCCCTATTTCATTATTTTCTGACAAATGCGCCATTTTCTTTATGTTAGGGAGCAACAGGGAAAATCATTTCCTTGTGAAACTCTAGCTTAATGCAGTAGTCTCAACGAGGTATTCCTACGTTATACCATGTTCAAGAAAAGTTATATGTAAATAGTAAAATGTAAGTAGTAAAAAACAGACATCCCTCACTTTCTCACCTGTGGAAGGACCCGTCGGGACTAGCGATCATGGAACTGTAAATTACAGTCAAACAAGTGTACCACCTGGTGGTCAACTCCTGAATCGATAGCGATCAGTTACGGATTTTTACCCCACACGGGGTTTTACCACCACATATCCTACTACTTTTAGTGTGTCTTTTAATAATCCATTTCCCTGAGCATTGCCTGATATCATCGGAGTACATTAGATTACACATATTATACTTTTCTATTCTTCTGAAATATCAGGTACACCAAAAACACTTATAAATCTTTTTTATTGATTAGCGGCTTTAACAGATCTCAGCAATCATCTTCGTATCTGAAAGTTTAATAAATAAAGATTCCGAACATAGGTGGCTAAAACATACATTCTTGTAACCGGAATATTACGTGGTCGGGAAACGCTAGCTGACATGCCGAGCGCATCGACGGTTAGGCGCCAGAAATCACAAGAAGACAGCAGGTATGGAAGGCAACGAAGACTAACAGTATTAGCCTGATATGGCAGAATGGCAAGTCCGAAGAGTGGACGAAACCGTCACACTAGACATAGCGAGATGTGTAATACAAGAGCGCAGTAACAAGACAACTGACTCCTGGGTCCCTGTGCTGCCGGCTTTACAGGGCCCCCGTGAGCGCCATCGCTGGCGGGGCGGCAATAACAGCGCTCGCAGCTTATATGGGCGACGCCTAGCGGCTGTCGTCTACGTCCATGCCTTCAGGCGGGCTGTCCAAATTGTTGGACTGGACTACCAGATTCCTCACCCCCCCCCCCCCCCACCGAAATGGGCACATAGCACCTGAAACGCCCTTTCCAATGTCTTGGGAGGTGGTGTCCCTAAATGGAGACCTCCAGGTGGGAGAAGGAAAACGGTACTTCGGCACTGCGCTGGGAAACTGCAGAGTAGAGGATAATCCAGGATATGACGGAGGCTATGGTGATGTCTCGACTCCACACCCATATCGCCGGTTTCCTGGAGAACAAATGGTACTCGTGAGGCAGAGGGATGTATGAGGGTGGAGACGGAGTAGGGGTAGTATGGAGGTAGGGATGGAGTCGGTTCATGTGCCAATACTCCCAAACTTTCGGGGTATCAACGGACGTAAGGCCCTGCCATGAGTGGCCACTATCGTAGCTGCTATCCGTGAGTGTTTTGCCCGATAGGAACACGTCCAAACAGCTGACCCAGGAGGGTTCGTCCAGCATGTTGGGTCTGGGGTGTGAGGAGATAGAGGAGGGTGCGCGGCTATCGACCGTGGAGGACTTCTGATGGGCTGTGGTCATGGACAGGGGTGGACCTGTAGATGCTCAGGAACATTCTCAGTGCACCCACGGCCTTCAACATTTATCGATTAGGCGTGTGCACCATCCACTCCGTCATTGGTGGAGGGATGAAATGGGGGACATACAGCTGTTTGATGCTATTAACAGTGTAGAAATATTGGAATGCCAGAGCTGTGAACTGTGGCCCATTGTCGGCTACAATGGTGCAGGGAAGCCCTTCAATGGCGAGGATCAGCAGAAGATCATGGAGCGTGGCAGCTGTGGTGGTGGAAGCCAGACTGACCACAATGGTAGTTTGAATAAGCTCCCACAGCAATAAGCCAACTCCATCAATGGAAGGGACCAGTAGAATCTAGATGTATGCAATCCAAGGACGACAAGGAGTAGGCGAGGGGGCGAAAGACTCAGGTGGAGCAGCCTGATAGTGAGCACAGGCAGATCAGTGGTGCATTATAGCCTCCACGTCCTTGTTTAGTCCTGGCCAGTAGACATGTCGTCTGGCAAGGGCTTTCATCTGTGATACACGCTTTCATCCATGATACGCGCCTGCAAAGAAGACATGATTGCATAAATGGTGAGAAACTACCTCTGCATCCAGCAGGAGCACATTGGAGATAATGGACAAACGACAAGATAGTTGTGTCCTGGCCAGAAGCTCGGGAGCAGCTCACTTCGGAAAATAAGTGGGCCACCCATGGAGTACATAGTGTACGACACACTGCAAGATTTGATAACTGTGCGTGTCCATTGCAATTTGAGTACTGGAAAGGGGAAACCCATCCAAGATGTGTTATCGATCCACGTCGATGTGAAAACAGGAGAGCTTCAGATGGTCATATGCCGGGTGTAGTCCTGAGGGTAAATGTGAGAGGGCATCCGCATTTTCATGTTGTGCAGTAGGCTTCACTTGAAGATGTAATTGTAGGAGGTAAGGAAAAGAGACCAGTGCTGGAGCCTTTAGGCCATATGTTGTGGAAGTGGAGAATGAGGTACAAAGCGTGCTACTAATAGTTTACAGACGACTAATAGTTTATGGACGTCGGTAAACCGGGTTTCAAATAGGTACACATGGGACTTCTTCGAGGCAAAGATGATCGCCAACGTCTCTCCCTCGATTTGAGAGTAAGTGCGTTGGACAGGCGTCAGTGCTTTTGATACTTAGGCAATGGGTTTCACTGTACCATCATCATTACCGTGTGCCAGCACTGAACCAATGCCGTAGGGAGAGGCGTCAGCAGCCAAAACAAAGGGAAGAGGGGTAAGTCAGAGTCCAGAACGTAGTACGTGCTTCATCTGTGTGAAGGCCTGCTCACAGGCCGCTGAAACGGAACATCTTTCTTCCGCAACTGGTTGCGAGGATACTTAACGTGTGCTGCTTGTAAAAAGTAACTTAGAATAATAATTCACTTCCTCAAAAATGTCTACAACTCTGGAGATTTTGGTGACACTTGAGAGAGTCAATATCAGTAAAATAACCATCAGTGGGATGAATCATGTCTTTGGTGAGTTAAGTAGCCAAAGTAGTCCACTTGTCCCTGGAAAAAATGGCATTTGTGCAGACGGCATCATGCTATGTAGTTAAGAGTTTACAAACGTTGTGCAGGTGGTCTTCGAACATGGTACCCATAACAAATAAGTCATCAAAGTAATTGGTACAAGCTGGGATGGACATGGTTAACTGTTTTAGGTACCTCTGGAAGATCACTGCAGTAGAAGAGATTCCAAAAGGCGAAAGCTTGTATTTTTATAAGCCAAATGGCGTACTGATGGCAATGCATTGCAATTACGCACCTAATGGAATCTGTAAATAACTATCAGCAAGGTCTATTTTAGAAAACCATTCGCTTCCAACAGGTTTTGAGATGAGGTCCTCTTCATTTTGTAGGGGATAGGTTTCCACCAGAGCTTGGGCATTGATAGTCGACTTAAAATCTTCACAAAGCTGGATAGAACCACTTGGCTTCTGGAACACGACCAGGAGTGTGGGCCAAACACTAATTTCGACCAGTTCTATAAACTCAGCGCCGTGAAAACGGTCGTTCATAAGGAGCCAGGAAGAGGACGTGTTCGATAGAAATGGGGCATCGCACCTGAATGTAAAGAAATATTTGCCTCAAAATTAGTGGCGCACACCAGGACAGGATCAAACAGAGACTTGAAACAGGTATAAAGGTCAACAACTTCCTGTGTCCAAAACGGACTGAACTTTGTCCATGCCGGAGAACCCACCTAAGAGGGGGCTAAAGCTGTCATTGTATGCTACAGACCTGAGATAGGGTAGGGCCAAAGCTGGGTAACCCAGATGAGCGTATGTCGAGAGACATACCAGGAAAATCCACCCTCCCATGTCGACTTGGAAACTAAGTCCTGACAAGCAATCGTGAGATCAGTAGACAACTCGAGGGAGCAAGTATTTCCCTGGGGAACGGTAACCTGAAGTTAGTGAACCGTCCCATGAAGCAAGTTAGGAGTGGGGCAGACTGTTCGGAGATGTTCATCCCTGCCACAATAGGTGCAGTGCGCCCAAAGATCAGTAAAGCCCGTTGGTGTGTCACAAAGCATTCAGGACCACGTCCGAAAGTCATGAATCATGACGCCGCTGTGTGAGAGAAGGCTTGTGAGAATTTCGCCCTCGATCTGGGAACGGGCCGTAAGGCGTTCATTTGCCATCTGCGCAACCTTGAAAGAGAGCGCCATTTTCAATATGTCGCCCAAGGAAGGATTGTCTAGCTTGAACGCTGCAGTGCTAACTTCTGGATTGGAAGCCAATAAGACTACTCTGTCACGCATCAGGGAATCGGCGTATGAGGTTTTGCAAGACGGGTTGGCACACGTAAAAATCACGACTGAGACCTCGCAAATCAGTCACCCACGAGCGATAAGGCTGACCCATTTGCCTGTGGTACTGATGGAACTCGAGGCGTGATGCGACCACGTGGAACCTTTTTGAATAATAGGGCTACAGTATCGAACACATTTCCTCGAAAGTGAGTGCAACAAGTTTTAAGAGGGATATAACTTCTTAAGTAATAAAAATGTCTCCGAGGAAGTCCAAGAAAGGAAGAGCGACTGTTGGAATGGGTCACAAGAACCCCGAAAAGCGGCGAAGTGCTACTTCAGCAGCTGCAAACACGTGTCCCAAACGTCCTTCCTATCTTTAACGGCGGAAATGTGGGTGGGCCGGACTCTGTCTGGGAGACGATACAATTGAAGTTGGTTGTGAAGCTTATACCTTTAATCGGTCTGTCAGCAGCTGAATTTCCTGACGCAAAAGGTCTGTTTGCTGATGGAACTGATGTTTCAATTACTGCTGCAGAAGCAGCTGTTGCTGTTCCACGAGTTGTACATGTTTTGCATCCATTATGCACCGTTAACTGTTTACCTCGTCACCAATTCTGATAACCAGAATCCGACACGATCAGGACTTGCACGCCGACTGGTCGATTGCGTCGACTGTAAGTCGCCAAAAACCGTAGAAAGACAACAGCTAAGGACAACAACGGAGACGACAACGACAGCTATAGATGGATACGACAGAATAGCATGTCCGAATAGTGAACAAAATCGAGAGCCTAAACGTAGCAAGATCAGAAACTGAACAATAATGGGTACGATGTACAATACATGAGCGCAATTGGAACACAACTGTCTTCCGACTTGTGAGCTTTCTTTCTTCTTTTTGTGGAAGGATGAAATACAGCTTCATCGGTGGCTCAAGGTCTTACTGTTTCAGTGGGTAGTAAATCTGTTCCATTTGACAATGATGTTGTTCCGAAGACATCGCTGGAGTGCCTATTGGAGGTGTGGCAGTGGGACATGAAGTCCCATACTACCCTCCGATGGTAGATCTTCAGGTCGCAGATATTATGTAACTGTGAACTATATTACATAGCAGCAATGGTGGTTGACAATGGTCGATACCCATCAAATGGGTAATTAAACGCTAATACTTCTTTAGTGGCCATAACAGTGCTATCGTTAGCTATTGTCAGAATCAGAGTCCTGTAGAGTTTCGACGACACAGAGGGCATCATAAG
Organism: Schistocerca gregaria; assembly: GCF_023897955.1. Lineage (NCBI taxonomy): Eukaryota > Metazoa > Arthropoda > Insecta > Orthoptera > Acrididae > Schistocerca > Schistocerca gregaria. The sequence goes on from NC_064926.1 coordinate 226,745,093, forward strand.
TTAAGCCATCTACTGTGTGAATGGGATGGTTGGATTTTACTGTAAAGCTCTGCAGCGCTTGGACAAAAGCCCATTCGGAGTTGTGTTGGAGGAGGAAGCAGACGTCTTGTAATCCCATTGTTCTGTTTTCCAATTGGCAGAATTCACGTTGGAGACACTTGATGCGATGCTTATCCTGAGGTATCATGAAATTGTTTCCACTGACTGCAATAGCGGTTATTATGGATTCTGAGTTTTCATAAGAGGGGAGGCAAGTCATCAAGTGAGGTTAAAGCCCTTGGGACAACGGAAATAGTGGGCTTCATTGCCTTTTGGATTTTTATGGTGAGGGAATTAACAGCACTAACCAGATTGGCAGGCTTTGTTAGGTCGAGATGTTGTCGATTGGTGTTATTAAGGATACTGGAAAATTTGTCCAAATCCGTCATGGTCTCGATATAATGGACGTCTAAACACAGAGCGACGTTGGTATGGTGCAGGTCTTGGTCAGAGGCCTATTTGTGGAGTGTTCCCAACGAAAACTGCACCTCAATGTTCTTGAACATTGCCACATCCAGAACGTCTGGCTGGCAGTGAGGGATGACTGGTATATGGGTGGGAGTGCAGGGTCCATAGACGGAGAGTGCCAGAGGATCTTCTAGGTGAAGGAGGAATCTGCCCTGGGGATTAACGACTCGAGAATGCCAAGACGGATGCTTGATATTGAGATCTGTCCCAACAATGAGTTTGTCAAATCATGTCAAGATACAGAGATCAGCTTCAAGAAGTGATAGGTTAGGGCCGAAATACGCGACAGCACCATACATTCTAGTGGTTGGAGGACCTCATGATTATGGATGAGTGACTTATACAGAAACACTGCTGCGCCTCCACCTCGGCGGTGGAGCGCGGTAAGTGGTATAGTAAACCAAGTTGCGAAGACGAAAATCGTTGGTTGGTTCCAGGTGGGTTTCGGAGACAAGTAAAATGCCCACATGGTGGTTGTAGAGGAAAGTGTTCAGTTCAGTCTTCATACCTCTAAGGCCATTAGCATTAACACTACAGACAAGCAGATTCCAAGGCGGCTAATGGTTGTGTGGTGGGCGATTCGCCATTATAACAAAATCTGGCTGAGCCATTCAACAAGAGCGATGACCTTAGTGAGCCCAAGCTCTGACCGACATCTTTTGAGCTGACAGCCCTGATGTGGGGCTGCCCAAACAGAGAGATGACCTGGAGGATCTCTCACATGTCATCCCTGAAACAAGCATCTGTCGCCACCTGTGGAGGAATATCCTGAGTGGGCTGCTTGACTCTGTGATGGGCAGGGGTGGGTATGGTGGCTGGTGGAGAAGGCGCCGCAATGGAGGGTTGTGGCACTTCAGCAGGTGGACAGGAGGAGGCCACAGACAGTCTTTCAGCTTGGTGGGGGTTTTTATGCGTGAGAGAAGACAGATGAGAAGGAGGAGACTGAGCTGCAGCAGCGAATGTGTTGGTAGGGAATTGAACTGGAGGGGCTCCTATGTTGCAGAGGCGTCAGGTGCCTGAGCTTCAGTGGTGGGATGGTCGTCGCATTTACTCTGTAAGACAAGGAAATAGGTGCAGTCCCATGATGGTGGGGTGGTCGATCAGCCCTACCAGGAAACCCGATGGTGGGGATGGTGGGGATCGTGAGAGGTGCCCTAACAGCAGACACACATAGGTTTTTCTGAGGGCAGGAATTTGCACAGTTCACACACCGAAAAGGCAGTGAACAGTAGTTGCTGATGTGGCACAAACGTTGCGCCTACGGCAGACTGAGGAACCGTTGCGGCCTTCATATGATTCAATACATATCCTGGTGCACAGGAGATATCTGATTTGGTAAATGCGCTCGAAGCCCTCTCTCATAATAAGGGAGACAACATTGGTGGGCATAGGGATTAACTTCCAGGTCTCAGGGTCCGTCTTGTTGTATAGGTGGACCAAAGGGTCAAGGAACTTGAGTCAGAGTAGTTCATGCCTGATGTTTGTTTCTGTAACTTGACGGTTGTTGTTCTTCTGTCGCCAGAGGCCTGATGAGAGTAGTAGTCCACAGCGCTGGACTTCACAAAATTGTGGACTTGGAGATAATCCTCCATGGTGTCAAGCAGGTTCTTGACAATGTCTTTCTTGTGTATGGCTCGCAGTTGGCCCTCAATAAGGCGTTACAGTTCACAGTTAAGTTTAATGTAGTTCTTGGGACTGTAAACAACAATAGGCGGGATCTTCCCCTTAGGCGGTGGTGGCGGTGGATTCTGAGAAGTGAGGCCGCGAGTGAGACCTACGTCCTGGTCCATGGCAGCAACAGGTGCTGCTTCCCCAGGTACGGAGGCATCGGAATCCGAATCACAGCCGCTGTGACGGGCGCGAGTGGAAGACCGTTTTGATTGTCGATCACGTGTGGGGACCGACAGGGTCAGAATCCCCAGAAAACCCGTTGGGCCGAAGAGACGGTGTAGATGAAGCAGCACCCCACGGAGCGTCCGCGTGGCTGTCGGTTGTATTAATGCTGGGAGCCGACGTGGCTTGACTGTCACAGGCGACCACGGGAATCGTCAGAAGACGAAGAGGAAGATCGGTCCCTCACGTGATGCTGTGTACAGGGTTCGCGTGAATCGGTGTCGCTCGTAGTGGTTATTTCTGACTTGTGGCGGGAGGCACGATGCGCGCGGTCCTAAGCCCGCTGGGTGGTGCCAGTATCAGCGCAGCTGGCAGCTTGCCGTGACGGCCGTCGAGCGGCCGGTGTCACATTGCCGCACGAAGGAGGGGGGGGGGGGGGGGGTAGAGTCGCCAAGCCGCGGATTCCTGACCTAGGCTCTATTCGTGCTTAGCCCCGGCACGACTACCGTAGTCAGGGCGCTGGAAGGCTACAGGCAGGGACGCCTGTCGCCCGTGTATACCCGCAACAACGGGACGCGCACGAAATAACAACGCTGCCTTACAAAGCGAACGACACTACGACTACACAGCACTGAGCAACACTTGTGACTGTAACGAAAAACGCGCACGTACTTGCTAGTAAACACTGTCAGGGCTCCAACCTGACTGACGACATGGGAGACCCTGCGCTACCGATTTCATAGGCCCCCGTAAGCGCCGATAGGCAGGCGCGCCGGGCGTGGCCAGCACAAAGCGCCTTGGCGACGACAGTAGCGCTCGCAGGTTATAGGAGCGCCGCCTAACGGAAGTCGTCGACGTCCGTGCCTTCTGGTGGGCTGTCAAAATTGTCGGGCCGGGATACCAGATTTATGACTTCATTTCAACACTGTATACATTACTGAAGCATTAGAATGTACCTCTTAACACATTAATAGAAGTTCGTGGTCTTTACAAACATACAAGCCACGTGATCATGTACTTCAGTGAAAGGTACTTTCTAATGCTTCAGTAGCGTCTAAGTGTTTATTATGGGAACATAAATGTACTAACTACCTTGACTTGTAATGTTTGATTATTAAACATTCAGATCTGATGATGACGGCTCAGCTCAAATAGAGGATTTATAGGCGATACCTGATACTTCGGAATAAAAATGAAATTCATACCACCTCTAGCGGTTGATACGATGTCAATCGTACATGTTACACTTCTGTTGAAGTTATAACTCCTTTTGAAGACACTACCCGTTCTCCTTTCCGATCTGCCACGTCCTTTTCTATTCAGATACAATTACAGTGTCATAAACAAACAGGAAAAGTTCTGTTCCTCCTCCCTCAACTCTCATTCCCATCCTTAATTTTGCTTCCTTTTCCTTTACTGCTTCTTCATTGTAAGTACTCAATAACATCGGGGAGAGTATACATTTCTGTCTCACTCCCAGGTAAATCAGTGCTTCCTTTCTATACCCTTATATCTGCGGTTCCATTTCAGTACAAGTTTCAGATAACTTCTCGCTCCCTATATTTTCTGTGCATACTTCATTTTCAGCTAGAGCTATAAAACTACCGTAATCTATCGTAGGTAAGCGTAGACTACGGTAGTTTTCCTGACAGCTTTGGTCAGATATGGTCGTACCTGAATTACCTGTACGATAGTTGTGTCGCACACCTGCCGGGTATTACCTCATAGCGGTCGCTTTCTTTATGTACACGACCAGTCTTGAAAACCAGAAGCGGTGAACAGCCTAGAAACTGAATGTAGATATATAAACGGCCGGGTAACTCATGTCACCTTTCTGTAGCACGTAGTTATCCTCCTGTCTGTTATTAAAGAATAAACAGTATTTGCAGCAAATCTGAAATTGTCAATTGTTAATTCAGGGTTTATTCGAAAATTGTTGAGTTGTGACGTGAAACAGAGGGATATTGTAGTGAAAACAAACAAAAAAAGGAATAGAAATTTTTCATTTGGAGCTAGTAAATGTCATTTCTTATATATATGTATTCAAGCATCAAACACCGTTTCAGTACTTCGTCGAAGTTATGTAAAACACTTATCTGTTGTTTATAAACACCTATCGTATTTATCAATCCTAATGGGAGACTCTTGCGCTCCATCATGATGAAGAATGTTGTATTGAGTACAAACTAATGATAATAGTTATACGTTTTTTTTGTTTGGCTTCATAAAAAGCACAAAAGTTACGGGATATACTAATTTTTATTACTTACAAAATACAACTAATATTCTGTAACGATATAAAATACACGTGGGACTAACACTGAATGATGTACGGTTTTGATTATGTGCAAAACAAACAAAACGAAAGAAAACAAAGAGAAGTTACTGGTTCCCAATTTCACTCTTTCACATTCATTTATGTTTCTTGCTGTACCAAACCTAGCGATTGTCGTACCATTTAACTCCGCCAGAACAGGCCATGAAGGCCCAACGGTACCGACAGCCGCCGTGTCATCCTGAGACCACAGGCGTCACTGGATGCGGATGTGGAAGGGGCATGTGGTCAGCACACCGCTCTCCCGGCCATTTTGTTAGTTCACGAGACTGGAGCCGCTACTTCTCAGTCAAGAAGCTCCTCAGTTTGTCTCGCAAGGGTTGAGTGCCCACCGCTTGCCAATAGCGCTCTGCAGACCGGATAGTTGCCCATTCAACTGTTAGCCCATCCCGGCAGAGCTTAACTTCAGTGATCTGAAGCCAGCTGGTGTTACCACTGCGACAAGGTCGTTGGACAATCCAATAGTTTCCCAAGTCATTTGTGTAGTGCACTAAAACTACCGAATAGTAGTTTTAGTAGAACGCTAATCTAGTTTCAGCTAATACATCCACATCTACATCAACATCTACATGATTACTCTGCAATTCACATTTAAGTTCTTGGTCGACGGTTCATCGAACCACAATCATACTATCTCTCTACCATTCCACTCCCGAACAGCGCGCGGGCAAAACGAACACCTAAATCATTATGTTCGAGCTCTGATTTCTCTTATTTTATTTTGATGATCATTCCTACCCATGTAGGTTGGGCTCAACAAAATATTTTCGCATTCGGAAGAGAAAGTTGGTGACTAAAATTTCGTAAATAGATCTCGCCGCGACGAATAACGTCTTTGCTTTAATGACTTCCATCCCAACTCGCTTATCATACTGTATCTGCCACACTCTTTCCCCTATTACGTGATAATACAAAACGAGCTGCCCTTTTTTGCACCCTTTCGATGTCCTCCGTCAATCCCACCTGGTAAGGATCCCACACCGCGCAGCAATATTCTAACAGAGAACGAACGAGTGTAGTGTAAGCTGTCTCTTTAGTGGACTTGTTGAATCTTCTAAGTGTCCTGCCAATGAAACGCAACCTTTGGCTCGCCATCCCTACAATATTATCTATGTGCTCCTTCCAACTGAAGTTGTTCGTAATTTTAACACCCAGGTACTTAGTTGAATTGACAGCCTTGAGAATTGTACTATTTATCGAGTAATCGAATTCCAACGCATTTCTTTTGGAACTCATGTGGATCACCTCACACTTTTCGTTATTTAGCGTCAACTGCCACCTGACACACCATACAGCAATCTTTTCTAAATCACTTTGCAACTGATACTGGTCTTCGGATGACCTTACTAGACAGTAAATTACAGCATCATCTGCGAACAACCTAAGAGAACTGCTCAGATTGTCACCCAGGTCATTTATACAGATCAGGAAGAGCAGAGGTCCCAGGACGCTTCCCCGGGGAACACTTGATAACACTTCAGTTTTACTCGATGATTTTCCGTCTATTACTACGAACTGCGACCTTCCTGACAGGAAATCACGAATCCAGGCGCACAACTGAGACGATATCCCGTAGGCCCGCAGCTTGATTAGAAGTCGCTTGTGAGGAACGGTGTCAAAAGCTTTCCGGAAATCTAGAAATACGGAATCAACTTGAGATCCTCTGTCGATAGCGGCCATTACTTCGTGCGAATAAAGAGCTAGCTGCCTTGCACAAGAACGATGTTTTCTGAAGCCATGCTGATTACGTATCAATAGATCGTTCCCTTCGAGGTGATTCATAATGATTGAATACAGTATATGCTCCAAAACCCTACTGCAAACCGACGTCAATGATATAGGTCTGTAGTTTGATGGATTACTCCTACTACCCTTCTTAAAGACTGGTGCGACCTGCGCAATTTTCCAATCTGTAGGTACAGAGCTATCGGTGAGCGAGCGGTTGTATATGATTGCTAAGTAGGGAGCTATTGTATCAGCGTAGTCTGAGAGGAACCTAATCGGTATACAATCTGGACCTGAAGACTTGCCCGTATCAAGCGATTTGAGTTGCTTCGCAACCCCTAAAGTATCTACTTCTAAGAAACCCATGCTAGCAGATGTTCATGTTTCAAATTCTGGAATATTCCATTCGTCTTCCCTGGTGAAGGGATTTCGGGAAACTGCGTTCAATAACTCCGCTTTAGCGGCACAGTCGTCGGTAACAGTGCCATCGGCACTGCGCAGCGAAGGTATTGACTGCGTCTTGCCGCTTGTGTACTTTACATACGACGAGAATTTCCTCGGATTTTCTACCAAATTTCGAGACAATGTTTCGTTGTGGAACCTATTAAAGGCATCTCGCTTTGAAGTCAGTGCCAAATTTCGAGCGTCTTTGCAACAGCGTTCGGACCTGTTTTGTGTACCATGGAAGATCAGTTACATCTCTTACCAATTTATGAGGTGTGAATCTCTCAATTGCGGTTGCTACTATATCTTTGAATTTGAGCCACATCTCGTCTACATATGCATAGTCAGTTCGGAAGGAATGGAGATTGTCTCTTAAGAAGGCTTCTAGTGACATTTTAGCCGCTTTTTCAAATAAAATTGTTTTGCGTTTGTTTCTGGTGGTTTTGGAAGAAACGGCATTGAGCCTAGCTACAACGATCTTGTGATCACTAATCCCTGTATCAGTCATGATGCTCTCTATTAGCTCTGGATTGTTTGTGGCTAAGAGGTCATGTGTGTTTTCGCAACCATTTACAATTCGCGTGGGTTCGTGGAGTAACTGCTCGAAATAATTTTAGGAGAAAGCATTTAGGACAATCTTGGAAGATGTTTCCTGCCTACCACCGGATTTGAACAAGTATTTTTGCCTATTTATGTAGGGAAGGTTGAAGTTCCCACCAACTATAACCGAATGAATGGGGTATTTATTTGTTACGGGACTCAAATTTTCTCTGAACTGTTCAGCAACTATATCATCGGCGTCTGGGGGTGGATAGACGGAGCCAATTATTAACTTAGTTCGGCTGTTAAGAATAACCTCCACCCGTATCAGCTTCTGTGCTTTCTATTAGCGCTTGAAGCTCAGGGACTTTCCCAGCACAACTACAACAATTTACAAGTACAATTCCGACTGTTCCTTGATCCAAGCACGTCCTGTATTTTCCATGTACTCTTTGAGATTGCAGCCCACCCCGTACTTTCCCGAGGCCTTCTAACAAAAAACCGCCCAGTCCACGCCACACAGCTTCCGCTACCCGTGTAGCTGTAGTACTGACACCCAAATGTAAAGAAAATTACATTGCTAAAAACAGATGGTGTGGTGTCACCGCCAGACACCACACTTACTAGGGAGTAGCCTTTAAATCGGCCGCGGTCCGTTAGTATACGTCGGACCCGCGTGTCGCCACTATCAGTGATTGCAGACCGAGCGCCGCCACACGGCAGGTCTAGAGAGACTTTCTAGCACTCGCCCCAGTTGTACAGCCGACTTTGCTACCGATGGTTCACTGACTTCTACGCTCTCACTTGCCGAGACGATAGTTAGCATAGCCTTCAGCTACGTTATATGCTACGACCTAGCAAGGCGCCATTATCTGTTACTATTGGTACTGTGAATCATGTAATGTCAAGAGCGACGTTCGTCATTAATGGATTAAAGTTAAGTATTCCACCAGGTATGTCCGTTTTTCTCAATTCTAATTCCCTTGTCGTGTTCCAGACCTCACGCCCGCCTGCGTGAGCTAAAACGCGTGCATTTCGGCCTCCTTTAGTAACCCTGTGTTGGCTCTCCTGCCAACCACAACAGATGGCCCAGGAAGACAGACATGGTTTAAGACTTTTACTCTCTTAATTTTCGTGCCTGGAAATGATGGAAATTGGGCAGAACGAGCATTACGTAACGGGCGGTGGGAGGATAGCGTGGCGTCGCGTGTGCTCGCGCTAGTCGCCTCCTGGGGGCAGCTGCCAGTCCGGAGGCGAAATTTATCTGGAGTGGCGCTGCGACGTCTGGGCACGCAAATTGAAGTCGCCGGCCGCGGCTGACGTAAGGAGATGGAGGCGGCCGGCGCGCTGCGGTAATAAAAGCCGCCCAGCCCGCCAGGCACTATACACGGCCCGCGGCGCCCCGGAGAGAGTATATTCTTATTAAGTTGGCAAACAGCCGGCCCGCAGACCTAACGGCCCTCGGCGATAAATTTTGATACACAGCAGGCGAGCCGACGCCCCGGTTTTGCTCCTCCTATCACTTGCTCTATCTGGTCGTCATTCCGATTATTTAATAGCTGTAGACGGAGCGCTGGCTTTTGCGTAGGCGTCTGCACGAGATACAAACGTCCGTCTTCTTCAAACGTGTAATTTAATTTATTGCTGCTTGTCATGCACACTGACGTGGCAAAAGTCATGGCATATTGGTATCTGCATGTGCAGATAACGGTAAATATTGCGTAAACAAATTATATGAGGGAAGTGCATCGGTTGAGTTGTCATTTGTACTCAGGTGATTCATGTGAAAAGTGATAATGGCCGTACAAAGGGGATTAACAGACTTTCGCCGGCCGTTGTGGCCGACCAGTTCGAGGTGCTTCAGTTGTAAGACGTGTATATTTCTATTGTCTATTGTCAAACCACAATTTATGAAATACATTTATATTTTATTAATAGGATTAGGTAGGAATAATTAATATTTGTCATGTTGTAAATAGTTGTGGTAGCGGGGAATGTCTGCACCAAAGTATTGTTGGCAAAAGAGACCGCACATTGATATAATTTTAAAAAAAGGGCGGGAGAGACAGCGTATGGACACATTTTAAGAAAAGAGCGGGAAAGACCGCGCATTGATACATTTTGTAATGGTAGCAGGGATTGTCTGCCCCAGAAAGCATTGTTGGCGGGAGAGACCGCACTTTAGCGTTCGTAGGAAGTCAGTAGTACGTAAGATGTGAAGCGAGTCGGTAGCAGGTCTGAAGCGAGAGTTGAGAGGAGCGGTGTGCCTGCCAGCCACTAGCTATGATTTACAAGAGATTATAAACGAATGTACAGAGACATCAGCTAACTATTATCATAAGAGGAACTAATATTATTCAATTAATTTTTTTGAGAAATTCAAGACTACTGAAGGTAAGTTTGCGCACTGATAGTTGTAAGATTATTGTAAAAAGTAAGTCCCATTTGATCGTTTGTAAAATCATTTCATTCAGAATGTAATTAACTTTTGCCAGCAATATTGCATTACTGACTGTAATCCATCTCAAAAACCATCAACGTAAAACTTTGCAAAATTTTATTTTTGTCAAGAAAAAGTTTAACTATGAATTACGTAACTTCAGTCAAGTTAATTAAAGAATAACGTCAGCTTTGCTATTAACGAATAACATCACCATTGGTAATAAATACAGCTACGTATTATGACAGCCCACCAGCAGTTAACAGAGTATAGTAAACCAGAGTAAGTATATTCATGTCGCAATTGGATGTAGCGGTCAGATGGCGATCCAGTAACAGTAAAAAAGGTAAGGAACAGTTTTGGGTTATTGCAGGTAAAGACTGAGGGTCACGACGACGACTCATTCTTTTTTTCGTGGAAGTAATCAGAAAATCACTTTTAATACACAGCAATTAAATTTGTATGTGAAGATTGAGAAAGAGAATAAATTTCAAAGGGAAGATTTCTTTTTTTTTTAATTATAAAGCAAGAGATAGAAATCATAAGGGAAGGTTTCATAGGTTATTGTAGAAGGGAAGGTTGCGTGACAAAAGAGATATAGGAGACGGGAAGGTCGCAGGTTCGAATCCTGCCTTGGGCATGGGTGTGTGTGATGTCCTTAGGTTAGTTAGGTTTAAGTAGTTCTAAGTTCTATGCGACTGATGACCTCAGATGTTAAGTCCCATAGTGGTCAGACCCATTTGAACCATTTGAACAGACATTCAACGCGGAATGGTAATTGGAGCTAGACGCATGGAACACTCCACTTCGGAAATCGTTAGTGAATTCAATATTCCGAGATCCACAGTGTCGAGAACGTGCCAAAAATACCAAATTTGAGCCATTATCTCTCACCACGGACAGCGCAGAGACTGACGGCATTTACCTAACGACTGAGAGCAACGGGGTTTGCATGCTAACAGACAAGCAACACTGCGTGAAATAACTGCAGAAATCAATGCGAGACGTGCGACGATAGCATCCGTTTGGACAACGTGGCGTGTTGGTCGTTAATGGGCTGTGGCTGCAGACAATCGACGCGAGTGCCTTTGCTATCAGCACGATATCGCACACAGCCCCTTGATGGACAGGTGACCATGCTTGTTGTCCCGTAGACGATTGGAAAACCGTGGCCTGGTCAAATGAGTCCCGATTTAGGTTGGTGTGACCTGATAGTAGGTTTCGAATGTGGCGCAGGCATCGCGAAGCCATTGAACCAAGTTGTCAACAAAGCCCTGTATAAGCTAGTGGTGGCTCCTTAGTAGTGTGGGCTGTGTTTACATGGAATGGATTGGGTCGTGAACTGATCATTGACTCGAAATCGTTATGTTCGGCTACCTGGAGACAATTTTCAGCCATTCATGGGCTCCATGTTCCCAAACAACGATGCCATTTTGATGGATGACAATGTGCCCTATCACCAGCCCACAGATGTTTGCGATTGGTTTGAAGAACATTCTGAAATTGCCTTCCAGATCACGCAACATGAATCCAGTCGAACATTTACGAGACATAGTCGCCTGATCAGTTCATGAACAAAATCTTGGACTGGCAATACTTCCGCAGTTATGGACGGCTATAGAGGCAGTGTGGCTCATTATTTCTGTACGGGACTTGCAACGACTTCTTCAGTCCGTGCCACGTACAGTTGTCGCACTACGCCGCGATATTAGGAGATATCCCATGATTTGTGACCTCAGTATATTACCGTCACCCTATGGGTTCAGCTGCATGCCATACATACATACTTATATCGTGAGGTGTTGTTTTACTTGTTTAACATACTCTCGAGATGCTACAGATCCTACTTCCGATGACATACAGGGATGGGACGTTCGAAACGGCTCACTAAGTGGAAATTAATATGGGTGGCCCAATTAAGAATGGAAGTATTGGTACTACACCTCACATGGACATACTAATAAAAGGATCATCAAACTATACAGGGTGAGTCACCTAATGTTACCGCTGGATATATTTCGTAAACCACATCAAATACTGACGAACCGATTCCACAGACCGAACATGAGGAGAGGGGCTAGTGTAATTGTTTAATACAAACCATAAAAAAATGTACGGAAGTATGTTTTTTAACACAAACCTACGTTTTCTTGAATGGAACCCCATTAGTTTTGTTAACACATCTGAACATATAAACAAATACATAATCAGTGCAGTTTGTTCCATTGTAAAATGTTAATTACATCCGGAGATATTGTAACCTAAAGTTGACGCTTGAAACCTCCGACGTTCAGTTGCGTGTTGTAACAAACACGGGCCACGGTCGGAGAGCAGCATCTGCAGAGGCATGTTTACGATGACGACCGTGTTTACGAGTGTGGCCTGTAGTGCACTATTGTGGTTTGGTCTAGCTGTCGCAGTGTCCGCATGTAGCGCTTGCTGCTATTGTTATTCTGCATTCGTCTGCGCGCGCAGACCAACTGTAGAACACCGTGTTACCAGACGTCTGTGATAGTGTAGTGTTGTAGGAACTGTGACCATAGTGTATTCGAACTCTGAAAAGGTGGAGATGATATTCATCTATGGCGACTGTAGACGAAATACAGCTGAAGCCTGCAGGGTGTATGCAGAACGGTACCCGGACAGAGAGCATCCAACGTGCCGCACATTGCAAAACATCTACCGCCAACTGTATCCAACAGGTATGGTCGTAGCACGCAAACGGGTCCGTAACAGACCCGTCACAGGAGAAGCGGATGCAGTTGGTGTGTTAGCCGCTGTTGCCATGAAGCCACACATGAGTACACGGGACATTGCGAGAGCCGGTGGACTGTGTCAAAATAGTGTCAATCGCATACTGCATCGTCACCGCTTTCACCCGTTTCATGTGTCGCTACATCAGCAATTACATGGTGATGACTTTAATCATCGAGTGCAATTCTGTCAATGGGCATTAACAGAGAATGCGTTGCAGTTCTACCTGTTTACCGATGAAGCGGGTTTTACAAACCACGGGGCAGTTAATCTACGGAACATGCATTACTGGTCCGTGGACAATCCTCGCTGGCTCAGACAGGTAGAGCGACAGCGACCAAGGAGTGTAAATGTATGGTGCGGAATCATTGGCGACCACCTCATTGGTCTTCACTTCATTGCAGGGGCCCAAACAGCTGCAACATACATCGCGTTTCTACAGAATGATGTGCCAACGTTGCTCGAAAACGTCCCACTGGAAACGCGTCGACGTATGTGGTACCAGCATGATGGTGCACCTGCACATTCCGCAATTAACACTAGGCTGACCCTTAACAGGATGTTCGAGGGGCGTTTCATAGGACGTGGAGGACGCATAAATTGGCCAGCCCGTTCTCCTGATCTTACACCTCTTGACTGCTTTCTGTGGGGTATATTAACGGAGAATGTGTACCGTGTTGTGCCTACAACCCCAGAGGATATGAAACAACGTATTGTGGCAGCCTGCGGCGACATTACACCAGATGTACTGCGGCGTGTACGACATTCGTTACGCCAGAGATTGCAGTTGTGTGCAGCAAATGATGGCCACCCCATTGAACATCTATTGGCCTGACATGTCGGGACACACTCTATTCCACTCCGTAATTGAAAACGGAAAACACGTGTGTACGTATACCTGACCCCTCATGGTAATGTACATGTGCGTCAGTGAAAAAGACCAATAAAAAGGTGTTAGCATGTGGACCTAATGTGCTGTTCCAGTCTCTTGTGTATCTAAGCTCCATCACAATTCCCTTTGGATCCCTACGTAATTCGGTGCTCTCCGATACACACGATCAAACAGCGAATGAGTGATACTCAAGCGTCAAATTTAGGTTACAATATCTCCGTATGTAATTAAAATTTTACAATGCAACGAACGGTACTGATTACGTATTTGTTTGTATGTTCAGATGTGCTAACAAAACTAACGGGGTTCCATTTAAAAAAAACGTAAGTTTGTGTTAAAAAACATACTTCCGTGCATTTTTTTATGGTTTGTATTAACCAATTACACTAGCCCCTCTCCTCACGTTCGGTCTGTGGAATCGATTCGTCAGTATTTGATGGTTTACAAAATATATCCAGCGGTAATGTTGGGCGACTCACCCTGTATATGGAAACTAATGTTCACTATAACAATCTCGTTTATTGCCAAGAGACATTAAAAATGATTTAATAATTAAATCAAGAATGCAAATATTTAACCAGTTTGCAAATACGAACTTTAGCCTTGCTACAGGTTGTTGAATACATAAGAGAAAGTAATAAAACTATGTTGGCAGTGTGGACAGTGATTAAGGAAAAGGTTAGGGACTTAAAGAAAGGTCCCAGAAAGGGCGGCCGGCCGCTGTGGCCGAGAGATTCTAGGCACTTCTGTCCAGAACAGCGCTGCTGCTACGGTCGCAGGTTCGAATCCCGCGTCGGGCATGGATGTGTGGGATGTAGTTAGGATAATTAGGTTTAAGTAGTTCTACGTCTAGGGGACTGATGACATCAGATGTTAAGTTTGAACCTTTAGAACTAGAAGAGCATGAACTAACACCATTACATTTGCCCAAGCTCATGATAAATGCAATTAGCCAGGTATGAAATCTGGATCTGCAAGAAACTCTGATGTGCAATAACTTCTTTACGCTTACCTCGTCTCAGTGGCTGCAATGTTTTCACATGTTTACCACTCTTTAGCTATGATCGGGCAGAAGGAGGCTACAGTGGTGGGTGAAAATTTTAACTTCGCTTTTGCTTTTGTATTCTGCTCTGTGTTGGAGACATTTCTCTCTGCAACCTTACTCAAGCCCTAGAACAAGTATCGTCTGTGACAACCCTGAGTCAGGTGTGTTCAAACTTTTCTCTAAGAAACTTAGCTGGTTCTACCTACATTGACAGCTCACCAACTGCAACAGACCTGGTGAGTTCTGAGCAATGTTAATTCAAAAGAACAGGTCTGTCAACTTTCTGCTCTTGCGAATTCTGTCATGACTAACCAGTAACGTCTATATCCTCCATGGTGTGGCGAAAATGGCAGAAAATCTCTTCCACAACATGACAGATTTTTAGACATGGCCAACGAAAATGTGTGCATTTACACATGGGCGGGAACTCATCCCCACTACTGGAATAATTATTATGAGCCAACCAGACGAATCTTTACTGCAGTTTGAACAAACAATCCATGTGTCTCCACTGGGCTTAACGGCTGCTCTCACATTTCGTAGCCTCACGATTTCTCGTGTCTTTCAGATTATTATCTTACTAAAAAGTATGGCTTTCGCTTTTTGCGCATTTCAGTTTTATGGGACGCTGCTCGGTCTCATTTCACACACCTCCAGGGTTGAAATGGCTGACTGTCCTGCCCCTGCTGTCTACTTGTCCCGAAGAAAGCTTTCATCAGGAAATATCTTTTCATCCATAACGCTACCCTAAGTGAAACTACCCTTTCACAAGCTAGCCAAAAACCAGAAGACTGGTGAAATAACTAATCTCCCTCTCCATATCAAGAGGAAAGAAGATATAGAAATAACTACGAGCAGAAATCCGATCATTGGCAGGAGAAAATATTGCTTTCAGTGTTCTTGCAGCGTTAGTGACTTGACTTCACTGTCTATTGGCTGAAGAGCCAAAAAAACTGGTACACCTGCCTAATATCGTGTAGGGCCCCAGCAAGGACGCAGAAGTGCCGCACCACGACGTGCCATGGGGTCGACTAATGTCTGAAGTAGCGCTGGAGGGAACTGACACCATGAGTCCTGCAAGACTGTCCATAAATCCGTAACAGGCGAGGGGTAAACGAGATGCTGCACTTACTACCGGGGGATGACAACACCATGGGATGGGCTTTGCGACGTTTCGAACTATCTGCATGTGCCACATGAACTCAGTTGTCTTACAAATGTCCTATGCAGTGCTCCTGCATTTGGCAAATGGTGTTTGTCAGGCCTAAATTGGAAATTTGTGGTAAGGACTATGGGACCAAACTGCTGACGTCATCGGCCTCTAGATTTTACACACTAATTAAACTAACTTACGCTAAGGACAACACACACACCGGTTCCCGTGGGAGGACTCGAATATCAGACGGCAGATTCTGCACGAACCGTGACAAGACGCCTCAGGCCGCACGGCTACCCCGCGCGTCTGTCGCACCTAAAATAAGAATAATGTATGTGTACGCGTGTGGCATAAGGAGTTGCCAAACAATAAACTGTTAGCCAAGACCGCAGCAATTCTTTTTGTTCCATGATTACCGGTTCCGGTGAAACTAAAGCCACCATCATCGGATCTTAGGACACATGCAGGTTACAACATCAACGCAGATAATTCTCTGCCTTGATGTTGTAACCTGGATATGTCCTAAGATCCGATGATGGCGGCTTTAGTTTCGCCGAAACCGGTAATCATGGAATAAAAAGAATTGCTGCGATCTTGGCTACCAGTTTATTGTTTTACAACCATCTAGATCGCTCCCACATGAGCACAATGTGCTCCTTACAAAACATAAGGAGTTGCGGAAGAGAAGATATCGTGACAAATCGTTGCCTGCTGCAGTATTTCACATAAATTCAGAAGATGTGTAATATGCTGTCTAGTCACAGTGGCCGGAGGCAGTGGTCATATGTGGGTAACGTACGTTGGCTTATGTGATGTAAGTGTATGTGTTTTCCTTTCTTTTCTGAAGAAGCCTTTAGCCGCCAGCTCAGTGTGTAACGATATTTTCGTTGTCAGTTCCACAAAGTGTCATCTTTACAATGATCCGCTATCTATCCTTTTCATAACTTATAATATACTATTACTTACAAAAAATTGTTAATAAAGTATAGACACTTATTTTGAACGTTCTTCAAAGTATTCGTTAAAAATTTACTTTTTTTAAAACACTTTTTCCTGAACAGCATTTGTGTATGTCACTGCATATACTTTTTTCGTCCAGTTGGGCATCTCTGGTGGGTTTTCTTTTTCTATTGCAGTTGTACGCTGATCAGCCACAACATACGACCACCGACCTACTAACAATGTAAACCAGTCCTTGCGTGGAATGACTGCTAGTCACATGCAATCACGGTGTATGTATTATGAGTGAGAGTGCTGTCAGTGTGAAGAATGGGGAAAGGGCGTGGTCTATCCGAGTTTGACTGAGGGCAGATTTTGATGGTCTAAAGACTTGGCACGAACATTTCGGAAACTGAACGACTTTTCGGGTGTTCGAGGTGTGCTGTCGTGCTGGGCCGCCATCCCTCATTACAGATTTCGGACGTCGTAGGCTGGGCAGACTGTTAAAACAGTGCAGGCTGCGAATTGTGGCGGAACTAACACAAAACTTTAATGCTGGGCAGAGTAAAAGTGCGTCTGAATACACAGTGCACTAAGTACTCCTAATGATGGCCTCCGCGACCGACGACCCATGCATGTGCCAAAGTTAAGACCACGACAGCGACAACTACGACTTAAATGGTCACGTGACCATCGGCACTGGACGTTGACGCAGTGATAAAGCTTTTCCCTGTCTGATGAATCCCGATACCTTCTTCATCATGCCTATAGAAGGGAGCAAATTCGTCTTCTTCCAGAGGAGTAGGTACTTGACACTTGTACTGCGGGACTGGGATAAGCTGGCGGCGGCGGCTCCATCATGTTCTGGAGAACGTTCACGTGGACATCCAGTGGTTCTAGTGCAAGTCGCCATGATGGCCGGAGGACTACCGTACACTGTTTGCAGACCACGTACACCCCTTCACGACTATCATCTTTCCCGACGGCAGTGGCATTTTTGACTAGATAATGCGCCATATCAGAGACAAGGAGTGATGGATTGGTTCGGGGAACATAGTGCCGAGTTCCAGTTGACGTACTTGCCTCCTCCAGCTCTCCAGATCTGAACACAATCGAACGCCTCTGGTATGGGATTGAACGTGGCGTCAGAACATACCGGCATCCCTCCCCGGCTTTACGGAAATTAGATTGATTGTGTGTGCAGATGTGGTGCCAACATCCTCCAGCGACCTAGCAAGGCCTCATTGTTTCCATGCCACGATGCATCGCTGCTGCTATCCGTGTCAAAGTTGGACATACCGGTCATTAGGTAGGTAGTCATAACATTCTGGCTGATCAGTGTATACATTGGTACGTGTTGTGGAAAACGAACCATTTTCACACGTAGTGTAACTCGACATGCGCAATCGAAATAAATTTTACAAAAGTTGCACATGTTATAGTTTTAGGCGTAAAACAGAAAAACGAGCATGAAGTTTGTATGAAGGATGAATAGTTCTTGGTAAACTTGCCACTTAAAATGAGAATAAAATCCCCAGGTTTCCATGACTGTCTCCATCATCATCGTGAGGGGTTAGCCGACTTAGCCCACGACAACACTGAGAGAAGCAGTCATCGAAGGATAGGGATTTTATTAAAATCTGACACTGCAAGTTCATCGAGATCATTTAGTCCAAGGATTCCGTCGCGAAAGACTTCGTAGCCAACTTTGTGTGATATTTTACAGAAATAAATCGCGACCCACCAGAAAATTTTACATACATATCGAAACATGTCTGGGTAAACAGAAAAATAAATACATTGTGTTTTGCATAAGGTGGACCAAAATCCCTAATTTTTGTAATGGTATACGTTTCTAACACCAGAGCAGAAGAAATTGTGGCATTGTTATCGTGTAAAAGAATGCTATAATGATAGGTAGCTCCAAATATAGGTGTCTAGTGGTAGTAGAGGGGACTTACTAGATCACATTTAGCTACTGAACTCATGTCCGGAAATGTGCATCTTGTATGTAACCACAGTTTGAGGATCGGATCACTTTAAAATCTCCTGCTTCACGCTACGCACATAGCGGTGACAATGAACTGTGACCAATGTGCTCCACAGGAGCCCATAGCTTGGCCAATGTTTGATTTCTCGTTGTCAGGTTCTCTTCTACGTGACGTAGGACGTCCTCTTCAATTTCGAGAGTGCGAATCTCACAGCCGTTGTGTAGTCGGACGAAATTGGTGTGGTGTATGACTAAAGATGGCAGCCTCTTCTCAATTTGTAGGCATATCGCTGAAGCGGTAGATTTGATAGCGATCCGATCTTTAAACTTATGTTATGGCGGCTATTCGGAATGTAAGGTGCGATCGGGTGCGAAAAGTAAATCACAGTGAAAAACCCACGAAGTTTTTCACTGAAGTGGTGGGCAGAGTCTCTAGTATGCCTGTCGATCGCGTCACGTCGCTCTTTTCAGTTTTGAGCGCACAGTGATTACGCAAAGATGCGTAGAAAAGATGACTGATGACAGATTTCGCCTGATGTAATGTAGCGCACGTAACTGTAATGAGCTTCCTTCTTCGAGACAATCTTCGGTGCTCCTATAGCGTTGTCCATTGATGGCATTTGATCATCCACAATACAACCATACCTAATTGGCTCCCCATGAGTTTCATCTCTGCTCAGATGAACCGCTAGCTATGAAGACAACATTTTGGTTTATGCGATTGCAGTCTTTCTCGGCGTATTCCATTGATGAAATCTTCTCGGGGTATCAGCCGAGTGGTGGCGTCGTCTTGTCGCAACGTTTCGATGAGTTTCGTACCCATCATCTTCTGGACTTCGCCAGAAGATGATGGGTATGAAACTCATCGAAACGTTGCGACAAGACGACGCCACCACTCGGCTGATAACCCGAGAAGATTTCATCAACATTTTGGTTCATACAAAGAGCTATAGACCCCCGTAGAGCAGTGGCTGAAAGCACCGGCGGCTGCCTTCTGTGACGAGGCTATCGGAAAACTAGTACAAATATCTAAGCCGGAGGGGCGAACATGTGGTGAAGCATCTGGAAAGTGTAATTAACTGTTGCAAATAAACCAATTTTGATTTTCACAATGGCTTCCGTTTCACGACCGATCGGAGCTTACTTTCCAAATAGCACTCGTACATCTAAGCGGTTCATTTGTGGACATGGTTTCTTTATCAAAACATTATCAACTCAAGCTCTCTCTAAAGCCTCCACAAGCCTATAAGAGGTGTTTTAAAACAACCAGTATGCCCGTATTTCCTATTTGCAAAGGTAATATTTTTCAACGAGGTGGATATAATTTTTGTAGCATCATATGGACTATCGTCCGTATAATGACTGAATATTGGAAACACAGATAACTGATTTACATCAAACTTTTTTAAATGAAGTACAGGGCGGATAAGATCACTTCCTTCGGAAGGACTTTGGATTTGTTTATTTCGTTGTATTTAATCCTCAGCGGCTTACTTCGTGAAGTTACTATGACGTGTTAGAAACACCGAACAGTGAAGGTGAAATAAGTTACAATGATTAATTTTTGACATGCCAACAGAGAGCACTGCCTGCGGCTTTGTCAGCGGCTTAATTACCGCAAAGTTGTGGGCGTGTGACATTCCTAAGGATCTGGTTCATTCCAATTCGCCCTCTCTGCAATTCAAGGACAATAAGCTATGTAACGGAATAGATTTTCGTTTTCATCTAGTTCTGTCTCATCGCCTCGAATAAAGGCCACAAATATTACATCCACTAGACACTGTTTTCAACGTTGTACTGCCAAGAAGTTTTCCAATTAGACAACTGAACATAGTCCTTGGTCCAGTCAATGCTGCTCAATTAGTTGTATGTCTTGTACTCACTTAGTGAGAATTAGGACAATGACAAGGAATCTCCCCATTGACCCGTTTTCTTGATCATACCGTACGAAATCAGTCGCAAGATAACTCCCAATTTAGTTAGTTATCACGAACCCAACCCTTAATACTATAGACGACCATTTAAAATATTGAATCGAATTGCAAAGGGACCTTCAAAATTGTTGATATATCAATCCTGAGTAGCTAATAATATTATACTACTGCTTTTTAGAACACGTCCGTCTGTATGCAGTTGAATACACGCAATATTTACTTTGCGAGACGCATTTCATCTCATTTTATTAAGGCATCATTAGTGGCCTGAAATACATGCAGAGTTTCGTTTGTAAACAGCATTGTCAAGCTACATATTCTGAAGTGTGTATATCACATAGACAGTAGACAAATAGAATTACGAAACAAAACTAATATTGCTAACACGTTTACAGTATCAGCAAACATTAAAATCAACAGACCACATAAAAAAACACGTGCACTGCAGATCACACTGCACAAAAGAAAACCATTTCGTAACACGCTGACATACTCACCGAGACTATTAAACAAAGTTAAAAACATTCTAAGGAAATAAGGTCGCTATTGCGTATAAGACAACATGTAACTTTCAACGTATTTAAACAATAAAACACTGAAGTGATTCGGAGATCAGGCATATACCAACTCAAATCCCAAGGCTGCAATGCAGCGAGTGTTGCAATGAGAAGCAGAAATTTTAATACAACATATAAAGAATGTATCAGGTTTTGTAAGTATTACTTTAATCACCCCATATTTGCAAGGATATTTCAAAATATATGGTCTTAACCCCAAAAAATATAGGGTGTAACGGTCATTAGCGCACATATTTGTCTTAGTAACTGAGGAAAGTCTACCAGACAATATTACATAAGTATTTACGTTTTTTGGAGGGTAATAATTAAAGCCGCTGCAAATTGTAAATTTGTAGGTAGTTTAGTACCTCCCAGAATATGTGGCAAGAGTAAACCAGCAGGTCAGGTGTCGAAGTGCGAGACTCTAGACGTGAAATGGAATGTCTGTACTGACAAGAATTGTCCACGTAGTGGTGCGGAAAACTTCAGGTCTTAAAGCTTGTGATGTGTTTGTGGGAAGACTATTCGAGGCAGAAAAAAAAAAAAAACGAGCAGCACGCTTCTAAACATTCTTAGTGGTATCTGTTTGTTCTATATCGTGTCTCCCTACCACTTTCGCGCAACGACGCTCTGAGCGTGTTTTTTAGGGAAGTGACTAGTTTGAACCTGGGACCTGTTGCTGGTAAGGAGACGCCAGACCACACATGACATGTAGAATTCAGAAGAGTTCAGTGAGACTAGCGATGATATAACCAAATACTTAATGATCTCAGGGTTAGCTCCACAGCACTCCCTGTAAAAAAATCTTAATACTAACTAAATTTAGTGGAAGGGGTTCAAGGCTTTCCTATTTTTAGGTAGCTGGTAAAATAACGTCGAAAAAGCAGTTAAGTTTACCATTGGAAATTTTATTCTACTTACAAAACATTCTATTGTTAAAAGGAAGTGTTTTAATACAGGATGGTAAAAACCAACTGCGTTCAACAAAAATGTGAACGAATATTCCCTGAATGGGTTTCCAAGTTCTACCATGGATCGAAGGATGACCTATGCCATGTCACATCTATAATCTAGGTTTAAATTAAGTTTCACAAAAGAGAAAACTATCAAAATGGTTTACAGTGACCCTCAATTATCTTTAATTACTTATCTTACTAGTCGTAAATTACAGTGGCTGATGTGGCTTCTCAATAATTATATAACAGAGAAATCATCACGTCAGATTTTTACTTCATGAGGCAAATGTGAACACCATGAGCTTTAATTTACGATCGACACTAGTATTACGCAAAAAAGGGGTGTAACGGATGAGACTTCTGCAGTTCTGAGTGAAGCTTTATGCGCTGTTATGCGGCATCGCGTGCGTTCATTACCTTGTCGGTGTTCGTCAGGGGGGTGGCGGCCGGCGCAGCTCCGTCCAGCTCGCCCCCTCGGAAACAACTCTCTACTAACTTCTCCTTACTACAATTTACCGAAATTGGTTTTGAAACGTCCCCTTAGAAAAATTTTACAAGACTGTGCTTGAACTGACACACAATATTTTTAGCGCAACGCAATCTGACTTTCAAAAATCCTTACAAAAGAACGGCCTATACGTTCCACAAATCACTTACCTCACAAAAATCTTGGTTACTCGAACTACTGCAATACAGCGAGCGCCACTACTGCCAGCTAACTAAAAGAATCAAACTACGGAAGGCACTAACTACTGATAGGCATAGTTAGCAAATGAAAGATTTTAATAGAGAACAAACAATGTATTTACCTTAATAGTCATAATATATATAGCAGTTCATGACATCCAGTCTTACAAATTTCAAAACTCCTCCATCTCTCTCCCCACATCCACCACTGCTGGCGGCTCACCTCCAACTGCGCAACATTACGCGCTGTTAGCATCCAGCTGCCGCTGCCCAACACTACAATGGCAGACAACAATGCAAACCAGCCACACACTGCACACGGCACAGCCAGTGATTTTTCATACAGAGCGCTACGTGGCGTTACCAATAAAAAAACCTAAACGTCCTACTTACAGTTTAAAAAACCTCTTCTCTATTTCTTCCTTCATTTACGCTTTCTTCTACATCCTCTACTTTTTCCTCATTCCTCGTCTATCTTCTCCTTCTTCGTCGCTACTTCCACATAATCGCATCTAAATGCTTTAACTATCGCTTCATAACTTCCTTCATTATATATGTTGGGTTGTGTGCCCACTTGTAACTCATTTTCAACTTCCGTCGACTGCGCATTATCCTCATTGAATTCGCTTTCCCTGGTTTCCATCTCAAATAGCTCTGCAATACTCATTACTTCGTCCTTTCCTCCTACATTCGTTGTGCATGCCTCTGGTAATTCATCTTCCTCGTCAGTATTCTCCCAATTAATTTCGTCCCAACACGATATTGTTATTTTCTTGTCTTCGTTTTCATCTGGTCCCTGCGGATTTGTTTCTTCCGTCTTCTCTTCTCGTGATAAGATTTTTACTTCTCTGTTCAATGTGTGCTGCATTTGTCCTGGGTCGGTGCGTCATTCTCTTTGGCATTGGCGCTTAGCTGTCAATTCGAACCTTTATCGGGGTTTAGTGGCCTTACCTCCACCTCTTCTATCTGTATTCGCTTTTCTTGTTCAGCTTGTTGATAGTGGTTTCTTTCTTGATAATTTGTCGGTCAATTGGTTCTCCAGTACCCGTTCCAGTTGTCGTTATTCCCTCTATAATATTGATGCCGTTCCTGGGTGAATTATAGTTACTGCCATATTCTCTTCTAAATCCATAACCGGTTCTTTGTTGAAATCTATTGTCGTTTCTTAGTGCGAAGTTATCACTTGGTTCGTAATTATTGTTTCTTCGTACTGTGTCTTGTGGATTCCACTACGTTTTGCTTTCGTTTTCACGTGCGCTTCGTGTTTTTCTTGCGTCATCTTCCGAAAATATGAACTCTAGTTCCCTTAGAATACCTTTAAATGCTTCGACGTCATTGCCTCCGTGACCTACTAATGATTGCTGGTATTTCAATGGTAGCTTCGTCGCGCATAATTTAATCAACTCTCCGTCACTGTATGGTGCACCTAAGCATTGATTTTTCTTTGCCATTAGTTCGAAAAATTTCACGGGCCTCTTCTCTCCTGAATTTTCAAAATATGGGTTCTGTAATAATTCGTACTTCACTCTGTTCTGTGCTTCGCTGGACCAGTATCGTGAGAGAAACTTCTCTCTGAAATCTTCGTACGATCGGCTTGTCGCTGCAACATTTTGCATGATTTCTGCGACTGTTCCTGACATGTGTGCACATATAAAGTCTAATTTGTGTGCTAGCGTCCAGTGTTCTGGTAATCCTACTCGGAATTGATCAATAAAAGTTCGTGGATGTAATGAGTTTCCTTCTCGAAAGTGTTGAAATTTTCTGACTGTGAGGAAATGATCGTTGTCGTACTTCGTCATAGTTCCATATGAAATTCGCGATTCTTCGCCAGTTTTGTTTCTGATCATTTACCCGTCGTTTTTTCCGGTTGTGGTAGATCCATCGGATATCGTCCACTGTAACTTTCGCCTACCCTTGCGTAGTATCGTTGGAGTGGTACGGAATAATTTTCTTCCATCGGTTGTGAACGTGTAGCTGAAGCATTGTGCTGTACTCTTCGCGAACTAGCTTTCCATTGTCACGTATTGGTTGGGTATCTTGTCTGGCTAACCTTGCTGCTTCATTGCACGATCCAGACTGTCTTGAAACATATGTTTGTGGTTCCGCATGTGTTTGTGATGACGTTTGTTCATCAAGAATATCAAAACGTGTTTGTTGCTGTGCAGGCTGTCTTATTTCACGTATGTTACTTTCCGCCTGTGATTGGAATCGCAAATGTGTAACATCTTCGTTAGTTGCTTGTTTTTCCGGTGCTGTTATACGTACGGATGTGGTTGCAGACTCCGTGCTTGTTCGATCCTGTTCACTACGATCTTCAATGGTTTGCAACAACTCTCTTCGCAATTTCTGAAATTGTCGCTTCGTTTGCGCTTCTATTTTGACTATGCGGTTGTCATATCTTTTCAGCGCTGCTTTTGCGATACTTTTGTGTAACACACTGTTTTCAACAATTTCACGCGCTGCACCTGCTGCTTGTCTAGTAATTAGTTTATCTGTTTCTCTAGTTTCTTGACTTCTCCCTGGATGCTGTTACGTAATGTTTTGATCTCGTCCTGAGTGTCATTACGCAATGTTTGTACGTCCACTCGTACCTTGTCATTGTCTATTCTCAATTGATTGTGACCTTTTATTAAATGTCCTATCACTTCTCGAGATTCTTTGGCCTCGTCTTCAATATAACTTAGGTGTAACTGAATTTTTTAGGTTTGTTCTTTAATCTCACGCATTTGTCTCGTGGTTTCTGCATTCTGAATTTGAATTTGGTTCGCTATGTCTTTATTTTGCCTTGTCATGGTTTCCGTAATTTGATGTAATAATTCTGCCAGACTGGTGGGTCCTATTGCGTTTTCTTCCGACGTCCTACGCTCTGTGTTTTCGCCCAAGTGTTGGTTCGCAACCGATTGCATTGACCTCTGCTGTGACACGTTTCTGCTCGCATTCCTTGTACTCTCTTGTGAGGGAACTCTGATTACTTGTACTATTCAAGACGCAAGTTAGAACCCTCGTCGACTGTCTCACTACTTTCCTGCTCCTGTGTCGTATGCAGACCTAGGTTTTCTGTGCCTTGGCGTACATTATCCTCGTTATGGTGCGTTATCTGTCCTATTTCTCGTGATACTGAATCGTTTGTTGTACTGTCCTCTATTCTCTGTCCATTTTCATGCTGGGTCTCTACCTCAATTAGGTCAAGGTCTCGATCTGCCATTGCTAATCTTTCCGAATCCCTTATTTTTTGTTTTAAAAGCAATTCACGTGCCCTACTTCGCATCAACATGCCCTCATACGATCTCACGCGTTTCATAAACTTTTTGTTCACACGATTTAACAAACAATTCACTTACTTGTTGGGTCAGAACCAACTAGTAAATGATGTATCCGCCACCTGCGCGCTTGCATTGGTGAGAAAACGTAATTCTAGCAATTTTTAAAATTCATAACTTAATTATGCTATTGTTTCTGCTACAATGTCTCACTATTTGTTGAATACTTTCTTACTATCTATCGCTGCAGCTACTGTTATCGACTATGTATAACTTTAAGAAAAAATTTATACAACGAAAATTTTTCAGCAGGATATTTTACTGACTTAATTAGGCATGTGGTCGACCTTCAATCATGGTATTTTACCATCCTGGCAGGGTCGCCATTTTCTAAACATTTATGGTGGTGTCTGTTTGTTCTATATCGTGTTTCCCTACCACTTTCTTGCAACGATGCTCTGGGCGTGTGTTTTAGGGAATTGACTAGTTTGAACCTGGGACCTGTTGCGGGAAAGGAGACGCCAGACCACACATCACATGTAGAATTCAGAAGAGTTCAGTGAGACTAGCGATGATATAAACAAATACTTGATGATCTCAGCATCAGCTCCACTGCACTCCCTGTAAAGAAATATTAATACTAACTAAATTTAGTGGAAGGGGTTTAAGGCTTTCCTATTTTTAGTTAGCTGGTAAAATAACGTCGAAAAAGCAGTTAAGTTTACCATTGGAAATTTTATTCTACTTACAATACATTCTATCGGTAAAAGGAAGTGTTTTAATACAGGATGGTAAAAACCAACTGCGTTCAACAAAAATGTGAACGAATATTCCCTGAATGGGTTTCCAAGTTCTACCATGGATCGAAGGATGACCTATGCCATATCACATCTATAATCTAGGTTTAAATTAAGTTTCACAAAAGAGAAAACTATCAAAATGGTCTACAGTGACCCTCAATTATCTTTAATTACTTATCTAACTAGTCGTAAATTACAGCGGCTGATGTGGCTTCTCAATAATTATATAACAGAGAAATCATCGCGTTTCAGATTTTTACTTCAAGTGGCAAATGTGAACACCATGAGCTTTAATTTATGATCGACACTAGTATTAAGCAAAAAAGGGGTGTAACAGATGAGACTTCTGCAGTTCTGAGTGAAGCCTTATGCGCTGTTATGCGGCATCGCGTGCGTTCTTTACCTTGTCGGTGTTCGTCAGGGGGGCGGCGGCCGGCGCAGCTCCGTCCAGCTCGCCCTCCCAGAAACAACTCTTCCTTCTCCTTGCTACAATTTACCGAAGTTGGTTTAAAAAAACTATCTGGCTGTGTTTTCATCTGACCAATCAGGGTCTCAATGTTAACCTTAAGCTCCGCCTATAAAAATTCTGTCTATCCAAAGAGAAACGTTATACTGCTGGTGGTGGGGCAATGTTTTTAAAGTTTGCAACGTAACAGAGACGCGAAAAATTCTCACGCTAAAACCTGCAGCTGGTGTGGTTCTTTTAGCGTTATCGTAAGATCTATACTGTTCTTCTGGAGGGCTTTATCTTTTAACATGGGCTGGGGGGTAGTCCTTGACGAAACAGAGACGCGAATAAGTGTCACACTAAAAATTGTGGGTGGTAGTAGCCCTTTTTGTGTTATCATAAAATCTATACTGTTTTTCTGGAGGGCTCTAGCTTTTAACATGGGCTGGAGGGTGGTACTTGACGTAACAGAGACGCGAAAGAGTCTCAGACTAAAATGTGCGGGTGGTGTGGACCTAGTGGATAGCTGGCAACGTGGGTGTCCAGTCCGTCCATTATCGTAGGGGCTTCTAGCTTAACATGGTTCTGCTCTCGGCTTCTGTCCTCGTTTCTCCCCTCGGAACTGCAACGGTCTCACGGTGGGAAGGTACGACATGCATTTAGGCATTCTTGTGTTAGTCTGTGGTATTCCATTTGCTCACTCGTTACTCGTATTACATTGGTTAATTTAATGTCACGATTTATTCGGAGCTATGTGACATACTACTGGATTTGCTTATCATGTCAGGGCTTTTAAGGAAGGTGTTGGATTTGCCTGACACCTTACACGCTGAACTGTGTACATGTTAAGTTACCACATAAAGAAGTATCTGAACAGATACCCGTTCCCCCAGCATAGAGCAAAAGATGAAAGTTACTAGAATAAATAATTACAGAAATATATTTCACCCAATTAAAAAATTCAACGTTATTACTAGACATATATGCAAGGGATTTCTGAAAACTAAGATCTCCGGATTTTAAAGTGAAAACTCTTAAAGCTCTTTAAATAAAACAAACATTATTCACAATGAACATCTTTATCTTCATATCTACACTTTGGCAGCCCTATTCCGAACCTCTAGTTAATAGCAGTGTGTAACAAGGTGATGTGTAATGTAAGTATGGTGGTGCATGAAGAACAGGGTGTTGTAATCGAAGAGTTTGTCCACACGTCAAGCACCCTGTTCGTCGGCATGACAATGTCCTACCACACAGGACTGCTGCAACATCTGCAACAATCTGACGCCTTGGGTTCACTGTTATTGCTGATTCTCCATACAATACTGATTGCCACTATTCGATTTTCGTCTCTTTCCAAAAGATCTTCGAGACTTTCACTTTGATACTGATGAAGTTGTACAAACAGAGGTAAGGTTGTGGTTCCGTCAACAAAGTCAAACATCCTATGATGACAGTATCAACAAACTAGTCACTCGTTAGGAGAATTTTGTTTGTCGCCAGGGTCACTATGTAGAGAAATAAATACGTAGAAATGATGAAAGAAAACATATAACGTTAATAACGCTTGATTTATTTAAAAAGTTTTGAGAGTTTTCACGTAAAATCTCGGCGGCACTACTTTTCAGCGCGCCTTCGTAATTAGGTCACCAGTAAACCGCAACGCTTGATTACAGACACAAGTTTCAGAGGAGACAGTGCCAGAAACGATGACTGACGCCATCACTCGGCACAGAGCACCAAGATCTACTCGGAATGTACCATGATCCTCAACTGAGTTCCTGAGTATCAACAGTTGTGGCCTGGCGCGACCTCCAACACAGAAATTAAAGCTTTTATGTCACGTCAATCGGGTCTATATTAGCGGACAAAGAAGAAAACGGCAATCACATCAGGTGGATGACACCCTGCGAGCCAAAAAGCATGAAGACCAGTGTGAACACATGTTAGAACGAAGGAGGCTGTGTTCTCCGAGTCTGACATGGAGTGCCGGGGCTGCTGCAGCTCTCCAGATACAGACACTGTGAATGCGATTGGTAGATTCCCTACCTCGCAGATAAATGCGTAACAGAGTTACCGACAATTCCTGTCTACGCGTGGTATTATCCTATTAACATTACTTTTACGCCATTACAGCTAATCTCTTTTCGTTAATGTTTACATTTGTTTGTCGTGAGATAGAAACTTTGTTTCCTCGATCTCATTCTTGCCTTTCCTCTGTTTTTACTTGTTCCCTACATCACTTCCCTTTCATAGTTTTTGTTCTTTTGCAAATAAGTTAAAAGCATAACGCAGTGATGAGTAATTGGAGCTATATCGATAAACATTTATAAAACAGTTTTATTAAATTGCTGTGAACTGTAACGAAAAATATAGGGTCCAGTCATATTAATGCGACCAACGCCTATGTTCGATTTCGAGGTGCAATAATCACTCACATACAGTATGTGGCAGCGCTAGGAGTGAGGAGGGGGGGGGGATGTACGAGTATAAACCATGTCAGGGTGATGTGGACAACTGTGCAGTCGCTGTCGTTGTGCATTAAGAGAAAAGGGAGGAATTATCCAACGGCCGAAAGTGCATGATCGTTGGCTTTTAGGAGGACGATGGAAGCATTTCCGAAACGCCATGCTGTTGTACAGCAAAATGGTGCAATCGATAATCGGTGAGGAGGCAACTGTGGGCATAGATTGTAGGGGTGAATGACGACTGCGGACACGTGTAAGGACTAATAGATGTGCAAGTGTTGAGCAATTGACCACGCAGTTGAACAGTTGGACCAAGGGGCTAGCAACATTGTCTCAGCAATGACTGTTCACAAACATTGCTGTGTATAGGCCTCAGAAGCAAGGTCCTTGAACATTCCCCATGCTGTCTGCTGTTCATCGGCAACGAAGGTAGGAATTTGCAAACCAATACCACAGTAGGACGTCTAATGTTTAGCGACAGGTAGTCTTTTCAAGTGCATCACGTGTTTATGCTCCAACGGACAGCATTGCAACATTAGTCAGAATGGTCCAGTCCATGGGGGGGGATTATGGTTGGGGAGTGTTTCCGTGTTTTCCCATTATTCTGGAAGGCACAGTGAGTAGTGCGGCAAAGTCTGTATGGTACCACTTTGCATCTTTGCCAAATTTATTAAAGAAGTCCACCCGCCCCCCCCCCCCCCACAATCCTCTCTGCAGGTAATTAATTATTTAAATTGATTAGTTAATTACTCTTTCGTCATCCTCCCCTTAACAAACAGCATACACTACCTTGGAACGACCGCTAGCACACCTAGCATTCATCACGTGAACTATTGCATCATGCGTATCATCTAGCAGGGACCAGTGGAACTGTCTAAGTAGAGTGCTTTGTGATTCTGTGTCTTGTTCGAGCCCGAGTCAGTCACACAGTCGTAGGATTTAGTACCGTTTTTTACGACTACAAGCTTGTGCTGCATTTTAAGCGACACCCCAAATGGGATCATACATAAGTAACAAAGATGTTCTGAGAACTGTGGGTAATACTACAAGCTCTCTCGCTCTCGCAAACAGCACCTGCAGCAGAGTGAGAGGTATTACCTGTCCCAACCTGTCGAAACCAAACAGTTCACCTTCCCTGAGAGTGACCCTCCTTCATAAACATAATTCCTGCCTGCAATACCTCGCGATAACCTGCTAAGCATTAAGCATACAGGCTTGTAGCGACAGCTTCAAAGACATTCCTGCAAAACTGGATGATGGGGGGAAGTGCTTTCTCAAATCTGAAACATAACAGAAATCGTGACCTTGTGGAGCATCCCATTCCAAACGTGTATGTTTCCAGACCTCCTATAGATTCCCATCAAATTTATCACTCACTTCCAGAACTCTGAAAATCTCAGTCTTTGTCTCTTCTCTGACTCCCTCCCATTCGAAACCCTCTTCCAAATCCATCCGTCACCCACCTGGAAATAGGTAGGAAAAGCTCAGTCTGTTTTGAGCTTTTGGTGTGGAAGCACTTGCAACTGGACTGTGTATTCCGTTGGTCACAAATGTTTGACAGATAAGACTTTAGTAAATGTGTTACCCGTAAGCATTGAGTCCATAGGTACCTAAATAAGGAATGTGCGGTTTCTGGTGTGTATTGTGTGTGCTGTTAAAGATCTCAGTGCTGTCTTTCCCCAATATATTGTCAGTGGGTAGTAAGGCGTCATACAACCAGTGTGGAGGATATGTTACTGCTATTCAGTCCTTTTTACAGTTATATTTGCATATGGAGCAATAGGAGGAGGAATATGTATCTCTGACATGTAAGTTTAAGCATTCAGTTGTGGTGAGTCCTTGGGATGTAGTCTCTGCAATATGGATCACTAAGAGGAGACCATCTATGATGGATATATCTTTGCTGCTCTTCGATTACCTTACCATATGAACTATTACATGCCTCGGGCATGGATGTGTGTGATGTCCTTAGGTTAGTTATATTCAAGTAGTTCTAAGTGCTAGTGGACTGATGACCTCAGATGTTAAGTCCCATAGTGCTGAGAGCCATTTGAATTTTGAACTATTACAGCACATTTTCCGTTAGAGAACCAGTATACGTGATTTGGGATTCTGATGCCCTCCAACCTATTACAGTATCCCAAGTTTAGACCAGTGTAGCAGAATTCTATGTTGTTATACTTTGTCTTAAACTGAACCCCTTTCTTATTCCTCTGCTCCTCTGTACAAATGATGAAAATTAATGTCTTTAGTGTGTGTGTGTGTGTGTGTGATCATACACGCTTTATACCTACACACACACAATACACAAAACACACACACACACACACACACACACACACAAAATGCAGTGAGGACACGTTTTTTTGCACCATAATGAATTTATTTAGTCAGTTCTCTACGACACAGATGTATATGGATGAAAGATTCATTTCAGTTTTTTATGATACACTTCGCTTCTTTACAAAATTTCTCGTCGGAAGACAGTGGTTCACTTTTCATGGCAGTACAGTATGTCCCAAATAACTGTTTTTATCTACACTAAATTCGACCCTCATTTCCCTCAAACTGATAGGAACATCTGTAAATTTAGTATGGATGGATTCCATACTCATTGGAGCAATAGTAGCTGACTTTGGTACTGCATGGATATACTGTATAAACTGAAGCACTGTTCTAAATCATTTATATGTATACTACAGACAAGAAGATAGTTTACAATGTCATTGTATATAGCTTGAAACCACAGTAGCCAGCAGTTCAGTCTCTCTGACACAGGAGATATCACTAGCCTTAGTGCAAATAAGTTCTAAGACAATAGAGTGCCATAAACAAATGGATGTTTCTCCAGGTTTCACCCGAGTGCTGCACCATCGTACATTGATGTGATAGGTAGTGGTTGGCCAGCACAGTGAAAGTGTAAGAGGTCCATGATTAAGGAATTTATTGCTAGCGCACTCGAGAAGATGTAATTTCGATGGATTGCTCACGCGCTGCCTGCGATATGTAAGCTATAAGAGAATCTCAGACCAGACAGCAGTGTTGTCAGCAGTAGGAACTGTGTATCAGTAGGAGTTAAGTAGTATCTAGCAGTCGTGTGTATTGAGTTGGCTGGACAGGTCTTGGGGAGCGATGGCGGTGCCTGAGCGTTGTAGTATAAGGTAAAAGCAGCGTCGCGCATATGTACTATTGTTATACCAAGTCCCATGTACATGTTTTTAAAAAGAAATCTCTTCGTAATAATGTTTCTTATAAAAATTAACTTTTGACAATCATTCACCTCAAATTAAAGAATTTACTAATTTCTCCAATCCATGGTCATCCTGCTTATTGTAAAGAAAAATCAGTTGTTTGTTTTTATACGTGACAAAGCTATCGAGCAGCATTGCACTGGGCTGTGCCAGAAAAGTTTCTTACAGAAGCAGATATACACTCCTGGAAACTGAAATAAGAACACCGTGAATTCATTGTCCCAGGAAGGGGAAACTTTATTGACACATTCCTGGGGTCAGATACATCACATTGTCACACTGACAGAACCACAGTCACATAGACACAGGGAACAGAGCATACACAATGTCGGCACTAGTACAGCGTATATCCACCTTTCGCAGCAATGCAGGCTGCTATTCTCCCATGGAGACGATCGTAGAGATGCTGGATGTAGTCCTGTAGAACGGCGTGCCATGCCATTTCCACCTGGCGCCTCAGTTGGACCAGCGTTCGTGCTGGACGTGTAGACCACGTGAGACGACGCTTCATCCAGTCCCAAACATGCTCAATGGGGGACAGATCCGGAGATCTTGCTGGCCAGGGTAGTTGGCTTACACTTTCTAGAGCACGTTGGGTGGCACGGGATACATGCGGACGTGCATTGTCCTGTTGGAACAGCAAGTTCCCTTTCCGGTCTAGGAATGGTAGAACGATGGGTTCGATGACGGTTTGGATGTACCGTGCATTATTCAGTGTCTCCTCGACGATCACCAGAGGTGTACGGCCAGTGTAGGAGATCGCTACCCACACCATGATGCCGGGTGTTGGCCCTGTGTGCCTCGGTCGTATGCAGTCCTGATTGTGGCGCTCACCTGCACAGCGCCAAACACGCATACGACCATCATTGGCACCAAGGCAGAAGCGACTCTCATCGCTGAAGACGACACGTCTCCATTCGACCTTCCATTCACGCCTGTCGCGACACCACTGGAGGCGGGCTGCGCGATGTTGGGGCGTGAGCGGAAGACGGCCTAACGGTATGCGGGACCGTAGCCCAGCTTCATGGAGACGGTTGCGAATGGTCCTCGCCGATACCCCAGGAGCAACAGTGTCCCTAATTTGCTGGGAAGTGGCGGTGCGGTCCCCTACGGCACTGCGTAGGATCCGCCGGTCTTGGCGTGCATCCGTGCGTCGCTGCGGTCCGGTCCCAGGTCGAAGGGCACGTGCACCTTCCGCCGACCACTGGCGACAACATTGATGTACTGTGGAGACCTCACGCCCCACGTGTTGAGCAATTCGGCGGTACGTCCACCCGGCCTCCCGCATCCCCACTATACGCCCTCGCTCAAAGTCCGTCAACTGCACATACGGTTCAAGTCCACGCTGTCGCGGCATGCTACCAGTGTTAAAGACTGCGATGGAGCTCCGTATGCCACGGCAAACTGGCTGACACTGACGGCGGCGGTGCACAAATGCTGCGATGCTAGCGCCATTCGACGGCCAACACCGCGGTTCCTGGTGTGTCCGCTGTGCCGTGCGTGTGATCATTGCTTGTACAGCCCTCTCGCAGTGTCCGGAGCAAGTATGGTGGGTCTGACACACCGGTGTCAATGAGTTCTTTTTTCCATTTCCAGGAGTGTATATGCGTTACCCGGCGACCTTATTGAGGTAAGAATTTTCAATTTGTTCAGTTTGATCTTTTAGGGCCATGATGCAGCACTGCTGACGTCCAAAGTTTACCAGTTTAGATTCACAGTCAGTTAATTATTTAAAGGTTATGTAAGTGAGCCACAATTTTATTGAGAGGTTAGTCACGTTATTATTCCAAGATTACGGAAATAAACTGTTAGTAGGTTACGCTGAATGTGAATGATATAATTATATTTATATATTTTGTTGGGAGGTTACAAAAGTCTAGAGAGAAAATGATGGGTTATACTCTGTAGTCATCTGAGCATCTATGTACAGCACTGCGCAACATAACACTTCCTATTCCGAGTGAATAAACCACACTTTAACACCCTTCATCACATTCCCCATCTCCTTCACCATTGTCAGTCACTGTCTGCTTCCATGTTTATAGTCAGCGTATGCGAGACACTAATAGTTAAATTAAATGTCAAATTGAATAGTAGTAACAGCGCGTTTGGATTCTGATCCACTACATCTATACCCTGTTCTCGCAACGTCACCGGATTGCCACAGAGTTCAATGGATGGTGCATATGTTGGAGTACCCACACCCAGTCCTTGCAGTATTGCTGGAATGTCGCATCGTTCAATCGGTGGTACATATGTTAGAGTCAATTACTGGCCTGCGCCATGCTGTTCGAGATTCTCAGTGCGCTTTCGATGCTCCTCAGCAGGTTGCGGTTGCACAAATTGGAAGCCTCTGGTGGATTAATGTGCCTCATGGACAGGTATATCTTTACTGTGCTGTTGGTTGTCTCCATTATACAAATCGATGAGTTGTACATTCAACAGCAGATCCTTGTCCTGCTCTGACATCTGACCTGCTACACTACGGGATCCCATCTGTCAGAGGTCACTGTCACTGCTATAAGTTCTGACAAGCTGAGCTGTTGTGTTGCTGCAGGTATCGACAAGAAGGAGGGCACCACCACTTCAAGTACCAGTTGTGCCACTGTCAAAAAAGAAAAAGAATCACTCCATGCTATAATAATAATAGCAACTACAGACCAAGATGTAACATTAACAAGAAGGATTTACTAACTCTTTCACTTCTTCCTATTCGGCCTGGAAGCTGCTGATGTGCTCGCTTTATACTTCGACTGTTGCCAGATTTTACACCGGGGTCATGAACAGCATGAGTTACTGTGGGGCTACAGAAGAGGACAGTTCGGTGCAACTCCAAATGTTCAGGTGTGAGGAGAAGCATTACTAGTTCAACATAGATCCACTATGGGTGTGATTCCCCCCCCCCCCCCCCCACACACACACACTGTAGCACCTGAGAATAATATCACCTACCTGCTGGATTGGTGGCAGTCGTCTGTGGCATGATGGGAAAGGTAGACTGACCAACCATTTAAAACAAGATCAACAGTTTGAGCACCAAAAAGCGTTTGTATCAGTTGTGAAATGTATCTTCAAGCCATCCTGTTGCATCACCATCATCTGTCGACAAGTATGTTCTTACCCTTCTTACCCTTCTTTCCAGTCATTTAGGAATCTATGGGCGCAGTCCTTGGCTCAACGCTTACAGGTGGTACAGTTATTAAAATCCCCTCTGCCCAACCCCAACCTCTTGCCAAATTTACCTATTCTGCACAAGCAACTCCTTCCACACTAACAGTTCAGTATAGAATTAGCTTTTCCCTCCAATTTCCAGGTGGAGGATGGGTAGGGAGGGTGTGGAAAATGGGCGGGATGTGTGGGAGGGAGAGGAGTGAGAAGGGCTGGGAGTTTCCCAATTTTGGAAGTCAGTGACAGGTTTGACGGGAACCAATAGGAACACGTCTACAGAGAGATAAATTTTCTAAATCCAGTTCTGCTAGCTCATACACGTTTGAAATGGGTAGTTCACTAGGTCAGCATTTACAGCATATTTCTGTCTGCTGAAAGTTTTTCCCCCAGCATCCCACTGTTTTAGGAATGTCTTTGAAGCCATCTCTACAAGCCAAGGCGCTTAACGGTTTGCAGGTATTGGCAAGAGGTTCTAAGCAGTAATTTAGTTTACAGAGGAGAATAGCTTTTAGGGGGAGACGAACTGTGTGGTGTCGACAATCTGGGACAGGTATTACTTCTCTCTCTG
Organism: Schistocerca gregaria; assembly: GCF_023897955.1. Classification (NCBI taxonomy): domain Eukaryota; kingdom Metazoa; phylum Arthropoda; class Insecta; order Orthoptera; family Acrididae; genus Schistocerca; species Schistocerca gregaria. The sequence continues at coordinate 226,781,790 of NC_064926.1, forward strand.
CTGCAGGTGCTGTTGCGGGAGAGAGAGCATTTAGCATTAACGACTGTTCTCAAAGCAACTCTGTTTTGGACTTGTGATCCTATGAGGGGAGTCGCAGGAGATAGTACAAAATCCTACGTCTTACTGACCGCCGATCTCAGAAATGTTGTCTGCGTTTTGGAATCGGACGTGATGAATTCAACCAAACACTTGCATTGGATCCTATGGGGATATGTGACCAGAGTGCTGTCTGACGCGGCGGGTGTGACACGTCCCAGGAGCGCTGGGCGCCACAGACGAGGGGTCGACAGTTCTACCGCCGGTTACTAAATTGTGTTAGCGATGCTGTAGTTATGTGCTATGACCAGTAGGAGCGCGAGCGTTTGTTCCGTGGTTGTGCATGCAACTTTTGGTCTACATATCCCACAACTTTCTTTAAAATACGTCCTTCGATAGACTTCCCACGTTTCTGTTCGCTAGGATGCAACTTATAAATAGGTATAAGTATGTTTAGTTCGACAACGATGTTTCTGCAGGGATTCATAGCAACACGTCATCCTAATATTATTACCCATCCTTATGTCCCTTCCAGCGGCTTCTCACATTTAGATCGTCAGGAAGCTACTTCCATGCTCTTCAGTGATAATCTGCTGTCTTATTATCATCCATCAATTCATAGTGCTGCCATTCGTTCTCACCATTTATTTCACTCATGACATCAGATCTTGAAACGCCCTATGGTGGTGGTAATATGAAATAGTTCTTTCTCTGAAAAATTCTGTGCTTCTTAATAATTTTTGGTATTTTAGTTATGATTTCCAGTGGTTTCATTTAGGTTTTACCTTCATTCTTTTAACAGCTAAAGAATATACGTCTTTGGTTTTAAATACCACAGGAGAGGTTCATATATGTCCCGCAACGCCGATCTCGCTGATACTCTTCGTCGGAACTGCTCCACCTGTAACCTCTAAAATGTTTATTTCGCTACGAAGATGGTTCGGCACATCTAGGTGTTATGTTGTATGATGGGTGTGGATTGATGTATCTCACTCTTTTTATCAACGAAAAGTTTATTGCTTCTGAGGTATTCTCTCGAAGAATATTGACCGTCAAAAGACGCAGGCTCGCACAGTATCATTCCACACTGCACCTCCGGTCTATCTACGTCACGTGATATCTGAAGAATGTTTGTCAAATCTTTTATAAATGGATAAATACACACATTGAAGTTCTTGAATTTGTTTATTGTGCCATCGACTAACTAAACATTCACAATGGAGATAGCGTCGCACAATAGCAAAATCTCTCCAGCATAAAACATGTCCAATCTCTGTAATCGCTTCAAACACAGTCGTCAAATATACGTCTTTGGTTGCGTATTCCAGAGAGATGAGTCCGTAGCACAGAACGTCCAATTCTCGCAGGTAATTTATAGTATTGTCGGTATTAATAATACGCCACACCTCAGTCGATGTTCACTAATGTATTGTATCATTTAGGTTTTGGAATTGTCCCTAATTTCTTTCGAGATGTAAATTATGTTGATCTCAATTTTGTGAAGTGAGATGTTTTCAGTAAAACAGTTCAGCTTAGAGTCTTACACCAATTTTCTTGTGGGGGTACAGGGTCGGGAGTAGTGGTGAGGAGGGCCGTTGGGGGTGTGGAGAGGAGGTGATGGGATAGGGGGTAATCATCCGATCATTAATTTATTAATTAGAGTCATATAAGAAGCGTGACATATCCACATCAACCTCAGGGAGAGGGTCCTCCATCTTGAATAAATATGGCAACAATGTAAAGTGGTGCCATACGAACTTCGGCGCAACTAGTGCAATGTTTCGGCACAACTGTGCATGTGTTCTTGAGCAACTATGTCAATTCCTATATGCAGTTTGCTTTTTCTCAGCAGGATGTCATCTACCAGCAGGAAAACGAAACATTTCACACAGTTCACAGTGTATGTGCGTGGTTCGAAAAGCGCCAGAATGAGCTTACTGTATTCCTATGGCCACCAAACTCCCAGGATACGATCTCAATGAAGAACATTTGAGATCATTTCGATCGGGCTGTTCGCCCTACGGACTCACAACCAAGAACCCTAGAGCAGCTGGCCACGGCACTGGGGTCTGTATGGCTTCACATCCCTTTCGGTACCTTCCATAACCTTACTGACCATATCCCTGTACAACCGGGCTGCAATATGATACTATTCAGGCCTCCGACTTGTAATCGCCTTAATGTGACTGGACAGAGTAAAACAACTTTGCTTCTACTGTGCATACCATGTGCAGAAACAGCATCTAATACAAATAAAATGGCTGTGGAGAAACTCTGCCGTTTTTGCCTCTGAGGTGAGAGCGAGGACACATCTGTGGTAAGCTGCTAGTCCAGTTTCACCCAATGGGTTGACTTTGATAACACATCAGTACACTAAGCCAAGTGATCCATTAGCGATTCGAACTTTTGTGTGAACATATTATTTTCTTAACAGACTACCAACTGGAAGGTACAGCGATAAAAAGAAAGAGAGAATTGAGAAGAGACAAAGTAGAGAGTTGGAGATTGAGGAAGAGATCGCTATAGAGGAGGGCCACAGTGAGTGAGTGAGAGAGAGTCTTCGAAGAACGAGAGAGTGTGACGGAAATAAAGAGGGAGAGAAAAAGCATGACGGAAATAGAAATACGCTTGTACAGATTAACAACTGAGGTCTGCAGAATGTAGTGAGATTATTTTTCGTACGAGGTAATCTTCAACTTGAAAGTTTCTAATGACTCCTAAGATAATACACGAAGTATTATCGCGGTAACAGATGTGGAGTCAGATCAAAAGTTAGTGAACAGTACATGAACTCAAAGCTAAGTTCTACATCTTACGGGCTCCTCCTCTAGGAGATTCAAGTCCTCCCTCGGACATATCTTTAGCGAAAATAGCTTAAGTAATGTGTAAGCCTAGGGAGGCCAACGGCCTTGCCGCAGTGGTAACACCGGTTCCCGTCAGATCACCGAAGTTAAGCGCTGTCGGGCTGGACTACCACTTGGATTGGTGACCATCCGGTCTGCTGAGCCCTGTTGGCAAGCGGGATGCAAGCAGCCCTTGTGAGGCAAACTGAGGAGCTACTTGACTGAGAAGTAGCGGCTCCGGTCTCGGAAACTGACATACGGCTGGGAGAGCGGTGTGCTGATCACATGCCCCTTCATATCCGCATCCAGTGACGCCTGTGGGCTGAGGATGACATGGCGGCCAGTCGGTACCTTTGGGCCTTCATGGCCTATGCGGGAGGTGCTTAGTTTTATTAAGCCGATCGACCGATCCTCAGCAGTTTGGTCCCATAGGGACTTAACACAAATTTGCAAATTTTTTTCTCCTTCTTATGGGTGGAGCTGTAATTTTTTTTATTAACCCTCCGACCGTGCTCGACGAACTGAGTTCGGGCTGCCTGAAAGTGCAGCGCTGCCTGATCCACGAACGCCTCTCGCACCAGAAGTTGACAACGTTATGGAAGTTCTACATAGTGTATTTAGAATTTTATAACATCCGCAAGGGTCCACTTGAAATTTTCACATACATTTTCGACGATAGGTAGTTAACATCCATAATTATAGACAAAACAATATGCTGAACAGTTCGTAGCTTCACATGTGGGTACACTGAACCAACGTTTTTATTCCTACAACGTATTAATAAAGGAAAGAAATTCTTGAAACATCTACAGGGTGTTCGAAAATTCCAGCTACAAACTTCTTGGACTTGTACAAGCAAGTTAGTACGTCATATTTTAAATAAGAACCCATGTCCAATACTTAACACATCCACTTCTGCTAGAGGGATTGAATTAGGCGTGACGTAGTATAGTTATTACGTAACAGTTTCACAGGAAACATAACGAAACATTGGAAACATAACGGAACATCCATTTGTCACTTGAGCACATTTGTTTGTGTTATCACTTAAACATCTGGTATGTACAGTGAGCTGGGTTCTTTTTTTACTCTGGTTAATATAAACACGTAGTGTGTAGTGTTAGTACAAACAAAGGTGCTTAAGTAACAAATGGCTGTTTCGTTATGTTTGATTTCGTATTGTTGCGTCACGCCTAATTCAATTCCTCAAGCAGAAGTTGATGAGTTAAACATCCGAATTGAAACCGTCGTCAGGACATGGGTTCCTGTTCAAAATATTATGTGATCACACCCATCTACAAGTCCTATAAGCAAGTATCGAGAATTTCCTCAAACCCTGTGTTTCCTGGACCGAGACGAGTACCGTACTGGTTAGCACAATGGAGTCGCATTCGGGAGGGCAACGGTTCAGACCTGCGTCCGGTCATCCAGGTTTGGGTTTTCCATGATTTCCCTGAATCGCTTAAGGCAAATTCTGGGATGATTCCTTTTAAAGAGCACGCTCGATTTCCTTCTCATTCGTTCCCTAATCCGAGATTATGTTGTGTCTCTATTGTGCTTGCGTTCCCTCCTCCAGCAAAAACGTTCATGAGACTGAAAAAATAAATGTGCTTATTTACATAGAACACATTCCCGTTGCTAAATGCTTCGAACTGTTGACAACTTAAGATCGCAACAACCACTATTTGAGAAAAGTGCCCCCAAAATGTGTCAGATTACACGGCACTGCAAGAGAGCGCCGCGAGACACGGGAATAATTACACAGGTGGGAACAGATGGGTGAACAAGGAACAGCCGGATCAAGGGGTTAATAGTAGAAAAAGAAGGCGGAGTGAGGAAAGTAGAGTGAGCGACGTACTTTCTTTTGAGTGAGCTCTCGTGTAAACCTGCAGGTGTTGAGGCGGGTGGAGGCGTGTACGGTTGGCTAGAGCGATGCGCGAATGGCTCGATTTCAGTTAACGGGAAACAGGAAATCCTACGATTCCGAAAATACGTAGTCCCGTTCGTAGCGGAAATAAGGTTATTTTTCGCAACCAGGCTCGTTACCAATGGCAGGTGCAACACATGGAGGGGCCAGATGGCCGGTGCGCACGCAACGCGCCGGTCGCGCTGACTCGATTTCCGGGACGGATGGTCCTATTACGGCTCTTATCGCTCATGTCCGCGGGCCAGCCGGCAGCCGGCCAGCCGGCCAGGGCGGGGTTCGCACCCGCCGTCTCGACGCGCGGAAACAGAACACGCATAGGCCTGTGGTGTACCTGCACGTTATGAGGTGCGTTTGCGTGTTTGGAAACACCTTAATGCGGGACCGACTGCATGAGTCGGTAGCGCCATTTTAAAATAAAATGAAAAATAATAAAGCAACTGTAACAAATTTGTACATGAGAAGCTGGATGTGGTGTCACCGCCTGACACCACACTTGCTAGGTGGTAGCCTTTAAAACGGCCGCGGTCCGTTACTATACGTTGGACCCGCGTGTCGCCACTATCAGTGATTGCAGACCGAGCGCCGCCACACGGCAGGTCTACTCTAGAGAGACTCCCTAGCACTCGCCCCAGTTGTACAGCCTACTTTGCTAGCGATGGTTCACTGTCTACATACGCTTCATTTGCAGAGACGACAGCTTAGCGTAGCCTTCAGCTACGTCATTTGCTACGACCTAGCAAGGCACCATATTCAGTTACTATAAGTGCTATGTGAACAGATAATATTGTGAATCATGTACCGTCAAGAGCGACGTTCATCATTAATGGATTAAAGTTAAGTATCAAACTAATTACGTCTGCTTTCTGAATTCTAATTCCTTGTCATGTTCCAGACCTGACGTCAGTATAGTTCTTCCTTCCTCACGCCAGCCTGCGTGAACTAAAACGCGTGCATTTCGGCCTCCTCTAGTAACAAGGTGTTGGCTCTTCTGCCAACACAACATAGTAACAAGGTGTTGGCTCTTCTGCCAACACAACACTGGATCTACATTTCAACATAATTTCCAAGTATATTGAAGCACTTACCGTATCGTTTGACCAGCTTCTGAAACCCATCCTTACTGAAATGTGACGCCTGACTTCTTAGTCAGTTGCCTACTGACTTCTTGACACCGTTATCTTCCTCGTAGCATTGACGACCATGTGAAACGCACCTAGTATTTTTCTCACATGACGTATTGCATGAAAGCGTTGGATCAAAGCAGTCAAGTAGATGCAGTATGTCTTGATTTCCGAAAAACATCTGAGTCAATACCACACCTACGCCTACTGTCAAAAGTTCGATCATGTGGATTATCAACTGAAATCTATGACTCGTTTGAGGACTGTTTGTTAGGGAGGACGAAGCATGTTGTCTCTGATAGAGAGTCATCATCAGATGTAGAAGTTTCTTCGGGAGCGCCCGGGGAATTACTTTGGGACGTTGCTTTTCATGCTGTATACTAATGTCTTTTCAGACAATATTAACAGTAACCTGAAACTTTCACCGGGCGGGGTAACCCGTGCGACCTGATGGCGTCTTGTCACGGTTCGTGCGGCTGCCCCCGTCGGAGGTTCGAGTTCTCTGGCATGGGCGTGTGTGTTGTCCTTAGCTTAGGTCAGTTTAAGTTAGAGTAAGTAGTGCGTAAGCCATTGTCCTTACAAAAGATTTCCATTTCTTTCCTAAAACTTTTTGCTGATAAAATTTTTAGTTACATTTTCGGAGGCAGCTATCTTGTAATTTGTACAAAATCAGTGAAAAGACAGTCTAGATCGCTATGGTGCTGTATTAAAATGACCAGTTTTCTACAATAATGTTCTGAGAGAAACAGGATAAATGTTCAGTCAGATCGTGATAAGATTTTAACGTGATGCAGATATTGGCAGCTCGCTCTAAATATTCAGAGATGTAAAGTACTTCACACAACTTAAACGTAGTATCCTAGGACTATAATGTCAGTCAGTGCTGGAATCGGCCACTCATACAAATACCAGGGTGTAACACTTTATAGGGATATGAAACTGAATGCTCACATAGACTCAGTTGTGGGTAAAGCAGGTGGTGAACTTCGATTTATTAATAAAATATAGGGGAAGTGCAATGCGTCTCAATGGAAATTGCTCACAGATCGCTCGTGCAACCCCTTCTAGAATATTTCTGAAGTGTGTGGGACGGCAGCAAATAGGACCAACATGGGATTTGAACGTTTACAGAAAAGGGCAGCACGAATGGTCACAGGTCTGTTTGACCGAGTTGTTGAAGAAACTGAAATTGGCGGACTCTTGAAGACGGGCGTAAAGTAACACGAGAAAGTCTGTTAGCAAAGCTACAAGAACCGTCTTTAAATGACGATTCTAGAAATACACTACAATCCCTTACGTATCGACCACATACGAATTGTGAGGACAAGATTAGAATAACTACAGCATGTACAGAAGCATTCAAACAACCATTCTTAACACGCTGCATACCTCAATGAAAAGGAAAGAAATCCTAGTAACTGGTACAACGCCATGCGCTTCGTGGATGTTGCAGAATATGGATACGGATGTGCCCTAGATCAGCAAGATGTTTATTTAAGAGCAAGAATGACTGATTGTCATTAGGTACTTCGCCAGGACTACCCGGAAGTTTATCACATTGTTCCCAAACATACGACACGGTGGGAACTTTGAGAGCAATGAGTCACGTCTGGAAGGGCATTGTCGGGTAGGAAAGCGATCCCCCTGCTGAGCAAGCCTCACCTTTTTTTTTTATTTGCAATGCGCAGTTTCTTTAAAATTTCACAGCAACTGTCTGCATTTAGTATCTTACCCCAAGGGAAGAAATAGGCGAACCTAACCTCCTTCCTATCTCAAAACACAGTACACTTGGATTTTCGAAGTGATGTTGCTTCCTGCCACTTCAGATTCTTGCGGGATGTTGAATGCTTCCATTCCGAGTAATGTTGTTTTCGCTCTGGTGTAATGTGAGTGACTCAAGTTTGGTCACCTTAAACAAATTATTCGTTTCAACACAGTACCTCCGGAGAAAGTTCGTTCATTTGGTTTTGTGCAAACCAGTCAGAATTTCTTGAACTCAGCGTTCGCACAAGTTCCTATACTGTAAGTATGTCACAATTGCAAACGGAACAATCTTATGTATATAGACAAAGTGCGAGAGAAAATTTGTACCAAGACTGCGCATCGAACCTGGGCTGGAGCCGGACGTTGTGGCCGAGCGGTTCTAGGTGCTACAGTCTGGAACCGCGTGACCGCTACGGTCGGAGGTTCGAATCCTGCCTCGGGCATGGATGTGTGTGATGTCCTTGGGTTTGTTAGGTTTATGTAGTTCTAAGTTCTAGGGGACTGATGACCTCAGATGTTGAGTCCCATAGTGCTCAGGGCCACTTGAACCATTTACTGGGCTGGTGCGTTAGCCATTAAACCCCCTCAGCACAGCGGTTCACGCAGCTCTGCACTGTTTACCCTGGCACGCCTCCCTCCTACGTCCCATACTCTCACTGCCGCTCCTGTATACTTTATAATGCCTCTCACCCGCCTCCCGCTACACACGAATATAATAGCCGAGGCTCTCCATGTTCTGGAATAGACCCTCAGCATCGAACGTAAATGGGGAACACAGCTTGAAACCCAGGTGCAGGTAACTATACAAACGAAATGACAGTTTTCACAGACTTTCAGTCTATATACATAAAATCATATCTGTTCGGGACCAGTAAAGTCTCCGAAAACTGTCGTTTCATTCATACAGAACATTTCTCAATTCGTGAGGAAAGGTACGAGACACCGACGAGAACGTGTAGAGCCTCTCTTCTGAAATTTTGTATCGTCTTTCTGCACCATGTCACTACTTCGTTTCTCGCCGTACGCATTTGCGTTGCCGTCTTTAAATGCTCTACATTGCTTTATAACCATTCCTGAGCTGATGCGTTTTCTCCAAATACTTCTCTAATATGCCAGTTAATTTCGACAACTTTCACTTGTTATCTACTGAAGAAACTTACAACAGCGCGCCTTTCACAATCGGCGGCATTCTAAGTCGTCTGAACAATTTCAAACACGTATAAAAATTGCCATTGCATTTGTGGGTAGCCAACACTGAAAGGTACTTGCCGAGAATGCGCAATACCCTGGTAGCAAAGCCCCAACGGCCCTACTTCAAAAAGTTATTTACTTTAAAAATGCGCATGGTACATTCACATCTCCAACAATACATCAGGGAAAATTTAGTCTTTTTGTCGTCATAGCTCTATATTTCTTTTTAAATTGTTACATTACAACAGTTATTAGTCATTGCTTGCAAAATCCAATCTTTACACGGTTTTCTTCCCTCTTCTAATTTCTACTTTATCTATAAAGTTGTTCCATAATTCACCTTAGCATTCAGTCTTCACATTTTCTGCGCCCTTCTCTTTTACGTGTCAACTGTGAGATACTTATTTATTCGACAACTTAATATTGCATTACTGTTGCACATACGTCCTGTCTATCATTTACTTTCTAAGGAATTTTCAGCGTGATACGTGATGCAGTAAACTGATGGGGCTCTTTTTATGATAACGTTTTTTCGCCTGATATTCAGAGTTCATTGATATAATTTCACAAATAATATGAAAACTAAATGCTGGTTGCCAGTGACAGTCACCAGATGTCACTGGTATTTAGTTTATCAAATTCCGTCTGAAGTCAATTTGCTTCATGCTGTTCCTAGTATAATAGTTTCCATAACGAAACTTTGTCACGAAACCTGGAAGAACATCCAAAGAGATTCTGGTCGTGTATGAAGTACGCTAACGGAAAGACACAATCAATGGATTTATTGAAAAGCTCTGTCAGTGAACAATTATTGCAGTCAGTAACACTATCAGTCAATTTAGTTTCTACTGTGAACTTTGCTACTAGGATATGTAAATGCAGTGAGACTGATATTGATAATATCTTTGTAGATAAATCTAGGGAAAAAAGTCATAGCATAAAACCAATAGTAAATGGGCTATCTGATCATTACATGCAGCATCTTGTGTTAAATGTTGAAACTTGTCGATAAAAGTATCTATTAAATTTGAGTATGGGAGAGTAACAAATAAGTCAAAAATTGATAAATTCAGGACATTACTCAAAACATGAACAGGGCAGATGTTTACAATATTTATGTCTCAAATGGAAACTACAAAGCATTCATTAATGAAGTTACCTCCACCTAAAGGTAACTCAAATCACACAGAAGTAAAAAAATAAAGCATTGATTACACAAGGAATAAAGATATCATTTGGACCAAAAAGGAGACTGTATCTACTATCTAGGAAAAGCTCTGATGTTAGAATTGTAATGTGTTACAAAGAATACAGTAAAATATTGAAGCAAGTAATCCGGAAACAGAAGCAGTTTTATTATGAGAAAAAGATAATTACATCAAGCAACAAAATAAAAATTGTATGGGATACAGTGAAAACAGAGACAAGGTGGGCCCAAAAAGTAAGAGGAACAGATAGCTCTAAAAATAAATGATACTTTGGTAACAAGTGCATGTAGTGTTGCAAACCTCTTAAACAAGTAAAGCACTTCAGTTACTGACTGCTTGGGGTTATCAGGTTCGGTGAACAGTGCAATGGAGTATCTGAGACCAGTCTTTAAAAATAACTTCAGTCAAATGGAAATGACACTCATGTCTCCCAAATAAGTAGTATCCATCACAAAATCCTTAAAATCTAAGTATTCCAATGGGCATGATAACATATCAATGAAGTTAATCAAAGAGTGCTCATGCAAGTTGAGTTCTATGTTAAGTTATTTGTGTAATCAATATATTTTCAGTGGAGCATTTCCAGACTGACTGCAATATGCTGAAGTTAAGCCTCTTTACAAGAAAGGGAATAAAGAAATACCATCTAACTATCGACCAGTTTCACTTTTGCTGGATTTCTCAAAATTATTTGAAAAGATTGTGTTCAAGCGTTAATCAAAGAGTGCTCATGCAAGTTGAGTTCTATGTTAAGTTATTTGTGTAATCAATATATTTTCAGTGGAACATTTCCAGACTGACTGAAATATGCTGAAGTTAAGGGAAGAAAGGGAATAAAGAAATACCATCTAACTATCGACCAGTTTCACTTTTGCTGGATTTCTCAAAATTATTTGAAAAGTTTGTGTTCAAGCGTCTCCTTAAGCATCTGATTGCAGATAATATATTGTTCAAGCCACAATTTGGATTTCTTAAGGTTTCTGGTATAGAGAAAGCTATTTAAAGTTACAGTGAGAATGTACTTAATTCATTAGCTAATAAATTAGAGGCTACTGGCATTTTCTGTAACCTGTTAAACCCTTTGACTGTGTCAATCACAGCATTCTCTTAATTAAATTTAAATATAGTAGTGTCACCGGCAATGCTGCCAAATTGTTTGAGTCTTATCTGACTAACAGAAAACAAAGGGTGTTGTTGCGAAATACCTATCCAGCAAGCAGTCAGACTTCATCTGACGGGGAATTAATTATATGTGGTGTTCTTCGAGGTTCGATGTTGGGTCCATTGCTTTTTCGTGTGTACATTGTTACATTATCAGATGCTAAGTTTGTTTTGTTTGCAGATATACAAACATTGCAATAAGTAGTCAGTCAAGTACAGATTTATAAATAGCTACTAATCAAATTTTCACTGACATTAATAAATGGTTTAAAGCTAATTCACTGTCATTAAACTTTGAGAAGACCCACTATATGCAGTTCAGAACCGGTAAGATGTTTCCTTCTAGCATGTGTATAACATATGAAGATATGCAGATCATAGAGGTTGACAGTGTTAAATTTCTGGGATTATAACTCGATAATAACTTCAGTTGGGAAGGGGATATCACAGAATTGCTCAAGCGCCTAAACAAGTCTGTATTTGCAGTGAGAATGATGTCAGATGTAGGAGATTTAAGTATAAAAAATGCATACTTTGCTTACTTTCATTCTATTACGTCATATGGGATCATATTCTGAGGAAACTCATCAAACCGAGCAAAAGTTTTTAAGGTGCAAACAGGTGTGATACGAATCATAATACCCAGTGTCAATACTTGGGATAAGAACAATCTACATAAAGACCTAAAATCACTTACCTTGGTCGAAAAAGGAGTGCAGCATTGAGGAAGAAATATTTCCAATAAATTGCCAACAACCATTAAAAACTTGGTGTCAGATAAAGCACGATTTATCAGAGTTTGAAAGACTTTTTTAGGCAATTCCTTCTACTCTATAGATGAATATCATGACAGAGGCTCTTAAGCCAACATAAGTAAAAAGTCTGTTAAGTTTCAATTTTGTCAGCACTTGGTCACAACAGTCAAGATTAAGTATTTTGTGTATGATAAATTCATTAATAGTGCATAACAGTGTTTCATTCTGACAGCTTGTTAATTCTGTAAATATTAGCTGTTCTGATTTACCGCTTTGTATTCACCTATTTAGACAATTTTCTGACAAATGATCAGGTAGTAAGTATTGTAGTCAAGTGTCTTACGTTTTTATGTTATACTTTCTGACATGTACCACAAACATTCTTTGGGCCTATGGAACAAAAACCCGATCTAACCTAATCCAATTTCTGCACGATAGCAATGGAGATGCTATCGACAGTTCTGCCAAACTAGAGTGACTAAACACTGCCTTCCGAAATTCCTTCCCCAATTAGGACGGAGTAAATATTCTAGAGTTTGAATCAAGCACAGCTGACTGCATGAGTAACATATACGTAAATATCCTTGGAGTAGTGAGGCGACTTAAAGAAATAAAAGAACGTTTTCTGGCATAGACCGTATACCAGTTAGGTTCCTTTCAGAGTATGCTGATGCAATAGGTCCATAGTTAACAATCATATACAACCGTTCGCTCGTCGAACTATCCGAAAGCTGCACAGGTCACACCAATATTCAAGAAAGGTAGTACGAGTAATCCACTAAATTAAAGGCGCATATCATTAACGTCGATCTGCAGCGGGATTTTGGAACATATGTTGTGTTCGAACATTATGAATTGCCTCGAAGAAAACGGGCTATGGGCACAGTCAACGCGGATTTAGGAAATATCCTTCTTGTGAAACACAACTAGGTCTTTACTCACACGAAGTGCTGAGTGCTGTTGGCAAGGGATTTGAAATTGATTCCATATTTCTGAATTTCTTGAAGGCTTTTGACGCACCAGCGACTTGTAGTGAAATTGCTTGCTTTTGGAATATCGTCTCAGTTATGGGACTGTATTCGTGGTTTTCTGTCAGAGAGGTCACGGTTTTTAGTGATTGATGGAAAGTCATCGAGCAAAAGAGAACTGATTTCTTGTACTCCAACTGTCCAGCTGATGGGGAATGTTCTGTGACATTTGGGACTAGTTAAGCCAACGTTTCAGGAGCGTAACTGTTACCGACATTACAATATCTAACTGCAGATTAACGAAATTCGCTTCAGCACTAAATCTGCCACATCATCCTCAGATGTGTGCTCACTCTGAGCCATGTTGTTATTTCTTTCTGTAATGTTCAAAAACAAATTAATAGTTCCATTGTTTTGAGTATTACTCCCAAGTACGTTCTGAGCTATTGTCTCGACTGTTTTATGTGGAGTAGTTCTAAAAATGATTTTACAACTTTCTATTCACCAATAGCGCATTTTTGCATTAAAACGTATGGTTTTATTAAAACCATCCGTAAGTCCTACTGCTCTTAGTACACTAAGACATAAGTCTAAACTTAGGTCTGTTCTTTGCTGCTCACGGATTATAGGTAACTAATCCAATCCCAATCATTTTTCACCGATAGATACTAACAAGAACCGTGTAACGAACTAACTTCTAGGAGCAATGACAATAACAAACAGTGATTACAGGGGTGTAATGCAGCTTAAGATTAACGAACAATAATTAATTGCTCTCCCCATAATATAATAACAGAGTCTTTAAAAGCCACTGCGAGAATAATCTTATTCTTAACATGTAAATATTACTTGTATCATGTTTCTTCACAGTAGCAGCAACATATTTTGAGTAGGCTCATGCATGTGTTCTTATCTATTTGCCTCGTTTGCGGATTATACTGAGATGACAGGGAGTTTTATTGACTCTGCATGAATAAAATCCAGAATTAACATTTACTGTCTTAGATGAGAAATATAGTGTGAATCACTTGAAACTTACATCGAAAATATTGCGGAAATGAAAAGTGCTATTGTGCGTTTTTCACAGTTCGGAATAGTATTCAGGGTCTAGTTTTGGGTGATTCACCCTGTCTACTTGAATCAAACAGCTTTCCAGAGAAGTTGTAACAAATTCAAAGGCATCTATGTAGGAAAGTGGTACCTTATTCAACAAAGCCGTTTTTCTTAGGCACATTTGACCGCAACGCCTGAGGAAATTGTCGGATAGCCGACGCTTGTTGAACAAAAAAATATAAAACGAAGGAACTGGATATACTGTTCCCATGCAGATACACTGTTTAGTAAATTTTGTGCTCTCACCTTTAGTGTTTAGAAAAGGCACCACCATGAAGAGACTTTTTTGCTTTCAGTACTAATAGTTGCACTTTTTAACTCTAACTTTTCATTTCCTTCAACTCTGGAAATGTTTTCTAATGAGACAAATGCCAAGCTGGCCCACATCCATATTATATTTCAGTTGGGAGAATGCATACGACTTTGAAGGCAACGGCATACATCCTCTGGCAGGATGGCGCCTAGGAAAGCACTGTGGTGTTCAAAACAACCTACACGTTTATGACTTCTTTGCCTTTTATCTTACATTCTACTGAAGCACCTCTATGTTCAAAAATCGTTACCAAAATCTGAACGAAGTTTCACCACTTGACATTACACGATCTGTACTACTACATCTACATCTACATCTACATGACTACTCTGTAATTCACATTTAAGTGCTTGGCAGAGGGTTCATCGAACCATAATCATACTATCTCTCTACTATTCCACTCCCGGACAGCGAGCGGGAAAAACGAACACCTAAACCTTTCTGTTCGAGCTCTGATTTCTCTTACTTTATTTTGATGATCATTCCTACCTATGTACGTTGGGCTCAACAAAATATTTTCGCATTCGGAAGAGAAAGTTGGTGACTGAAATTTCGTAAAAAGGTCTCGCCGCGACGAAAAACGTCTATGCTGTAATGACTTCCATCCCAACTCGTGTATCATATCTGCCACACTCTCTCCCCTATAAAGTGATAATACAAAACGAGCTGCCCTTTTTTGCACCCTTTCGATGTCCTCCGTCAATCCCACCTGGTAAGGATCCCACACCGCGCAGCAATATTCTAACAGAGGACGAACGAGTGTAGTGTAAGCTGTCTCTTTAGTTGACTTGTTGCATCTTCTAAGTGTCCTGCCAATGAAACGCAACCTTTGGCTCGCCTTCCCGACAATATTATCTATGTGGTCTTTCCAACTGAAGTTGTTCGTAATTTTAACATCCAGGTACTTAGTTGAATTGACAGCCTTGAGAATTGTACTATTTATCGAGTAATCGAATTCCAACGGATTTCTTTTGGAACTCATATGGATCATCTCACACTTTTCGTTATTTAGCGTCAACTGCCACCTGACACACCATACAGCAATCTTTTCTAAATCGCTTTGCAACTGATACTGGTCTTCGGATGACCTTACTAGACGGTAAATTACAGCATCATCTGCGAACAGTCTAAGAGAACTGCTCAGATTGTCACCCAGGTCATTTATATAGATCAGGAACAGTAGAGGTCCCAGGACGCTTCCCTGGGGAACACCTGATATCACTTCAGTTTTACTCGATGATTTGCCGTCTATTACTACGAACTGCAACCTTCCTGACAGGAAATCACGAATCCAGTCGCACTTCTGAGACAATACCCCATAGGTCCGCAGCTTGATTAGAAGTCGCTTGTGAGGAACGGTGTCAAAAGCTTTCCGGAAATCTAGAAATACGGAATCAACTTGAGATCCCCTGTCGATAGCTGCCATTACTTCGTGGGAATAAAGAGCTAGCTGCGTTGCACAAGAGCGATGTTTTCTGAAACCATGCTGATTACGTATCAATAGATTGTTCCCTTCGAGGTGATTCATAATGTTTGAATACAGTATATGCTCCAAAACCCTACTGCAAACCGACGTCAATGATATAGGTCTGTAGTTAAATGGATTACTCCTACTACCCTTCTTGAACACTGGTGCGACCTGCGCAATTTTCCAATCTGTAGGTACAGATCTATCGGTGAGCGAGCGGTTGTATATGAGTGCTAAGTAGGGAGCTATAGTATCAGCGTAATCTGAAAGGAACCTAATCGGTATACAATCTGGACCTGAAGACTTGCCCGTATCAAGCGATTTGAGTTGCTTCGCAACCCCTAAGGTATCTACTTCTAAGAGACTCATGCTAGCAGATGTTCGTGTTTCAAATTCTGGAATATTCCATTCGTCTTCTCTGGTGAAGGAATTTCGGAAAACTGCGTTCAATAGCTCACTTGAAACATATTATTTTAGACCATGGGTCGCTCAAATTAAAATTTTTAATCATTGGTTGTTCACTCCAGACATCATAGAAGGAGGAGGAGGAGCAAATTGGTGTTTGACGATCTGTCGACAATGAGTACATTAGAAACAGAGCACAAGCTCAGATTAGGGAAGGAAAGAGAAGGGAATCAGCTGTGCTTTTTCAAAGGAAACATCCCAGCATTTGCCTTTAGCGATTTAGGGAAATCACAGAAAATCTAAATCAGGATAACCAGATGGGGGTTTTGAATCGTCGCTTTCCCAAATGCAAGACCAGTGTGCTAACCAGTGCCACACCCCAGTCGGTAACATGGAAAGCACCACTCTCTTGTTCGCTCCCTTCCACAAATGGAACAGCATTCAACAATAAGTAATACATATAATATTTCTGATATAAATTAATCGATTTTTCCTTTACAGAATGAAAACGTATTTTTAAAAACATTGTATTACACATATGTACACCTACAAAAGAAATGAAGGCTCAGTTTGTTCAAATTAAAATTCTGTGACATGTTCATAAGACCATCATTTAAAATATTTGGTTTTCTCTGTTACTTAGTACTCATACAGCCCTGTGCATTGGCACTCTGCTTCCCAGGTCCATAGAGGTACACTGACTCTCGATCGAATCCTGGCAGATTAACGACGATGCCTGGTGCACTGGCCAGCTTGGATGATGGTTTCCAGTGGTTTCCCACATCTGACTAAACTGTTCCAATTATTTGTGTTATAAATTTAAGGCAGAGTATATGGGTGTATGGTTGTATATAAGGTGGTCCATTGATCGTGACCGGGCCAAATATCTCATGAAATAAGTGACAAACCAAAAATTTCATGGAAAGAAACTTGTTTAGCTTGAAAGGGGAAACCAGATGGCGCTATGGTTGGCCCGCTAGATGGCGCTGCCATAGCTCAAAAGGCTGTCAACCACGTTTTTTTTTAAAAAATAGGTACCCCCATTTTTATTATATATTCGTGTAGTACCTAAAAAAATATGAATGTTTTAGGTGGACCACTTTTTTCGCTTTGTGATAGATGGCGCTGTAATAGTCACAAACATATGGCTCACAATTTTAGACAAACAATTGGTAACGGGTAGGTTTTTTAATTAAAATACAGAACGTAGGTACTTTTGAACATTTTATTTCGGTTGTTCCAATATGGTACATGTACCTTTGTGAACTTATCATTTCTGAGAACGCATGTTGTTACAGCGTGATTACCTGTAAAAGCTACATTAATGCAATAAATGCTCAAAATGATGTCTGTCAACCTCAATGCATTTGGCAATACGTGTAACGACATTCCTCTCAACAGCGAGTAGTTCGCCTTCCGTAATGTTCGAACATGCACTGACAATGCGCTGACGCATGTTCTCAGAAGTTGTCGGTGGATCACGATAGCAAATATCCTTCAACTTTCCCTACAGAAATAAATCCGGGGACGTCAGATCCGGTGAACGTGCGGGCCATGATATCGTGTTTCGACGACCAACCCACCTGTCATGAAATATGCTATTCAATACCGCTTCAACCGCAAGCGAGCTATGTGCTGGACATCCATCATGTTGGAAGTACATCGCCATTCTGTCATTCAGTGAAACATCTTGTACTAACGTTGGTAGAATATGGCGTAGGAAATCACCGTACATTGCACCATTTAGATTACCATCGATAAAATGGGGGCCAATTATCCTTCCTCCCATAATGCCGCACCATACATTAATCCGCCAAGGCTGTTGATGTTCCACTTGTCGCAGACATCGTGGGTTATCCGTTGCCCAATTGTGCATATTATGCCGGTATATGTTACCGCTGTTGCTGAATGACACTTCGTCGCTAAACAGAACGCATGCAAAAAATCTGTCATCGTCCCATGATTTTTCTAGTGCCAAGTGGCAAAACTACACGACTTTCAAAGTCGTCGTCATGCAATTCCTGGTGCATAGAAATATGGTACGGGTGCAATCGACGTTGATGTAACATTGTCAACACCGTTGCTTTTGAGATTCCCGATTCTCACGCTATTTGTCTGCTACTCATGTGCGGATTAGCCGCGACAGTAGCTAAAACACCTACTTTGGCATCATCAATTGTTGCAGTTCGTGGTTGACGTTTCACATGTGGCTGAACGCTTCCTGTTTCCTTAAATAACGTAACTATCCGTCGAACGGTCGGACACTTGGATGTCGTCGTCCAGGATACCGAGCAGCATACATAGCACGTCCCTAGCTCTTGGTCTTGCGGTAGCGTTCTCGCTTCGCGCGCCAGGGTTCCCGGGTTCGATTCCCGGCGGGGTCAGGGATTTTCTCAGCTTTGTGATGACTGGGTGTTGTGTGATTTCCTTAGGTTAGTTAGGTTTAAGTAGGTCTAAGTTCTAGGGGACTGATGACCAGAGATGTTAAGTCCCATAGTGCTCAGAGCCATTTGAACCATACATAGCACACGACCGTTGGGAATTTTGATCACAATATCCGTACATCAACACGATATCGACCTTTTCCGCCATTGGTAATAGGTGTATTTTAACACAGGTAATGTATCACGTAGCAACTACCGTTTGCCCCGGCGGAATGTTACGTGATACAATATACTTATATATTAGTGACTATAAAGCGCCATCTATTACAAAGCGAAAAAAGTGGTCCAACTAAAACATTCATAATTCTTTACGTACCCTACGAATATGTAATAAAAATGGGGGCCTCTTTTAAAAAAACGCAGTTGAAATCCATTTGACCTACGACAGCGCCATCTAGCAGACCAACCATAGCGTCATCTGGTTTCCCCTTCAAGCTAGATGAGTTTTGCGTTCTGTGTAGTTTTTTCTTTCGAAGCTTATTTCGTGAGACATTTGGCCAAGTCACTATCAATGGACCACCCTGTATATCTGCATGGGAACAGTATATTCAGTTTTTTTATTCAATAAACTTCAGTGTCTGCACGTAAACATCTGTATTGAATTCAACCAAATGTGCCATAGATACAGCAGGTCACTAGAGCATTAGCACTGTTGGGATTATAACCTCCTTTTTCCAATAGAAGCAGAGGTACAGGCAAAATTGTGTTTTTACAGTCCCTAGCGTATAGGCTGCAGTGTACAGCAGGTGCATCAGTGGGACAGTATCAGGCTGCCGAATCAACCAGATTTGCAGGGCAGCCTGTATGTCGGGGGCAAGCAACAGACTTCTGGGTCCTGACAATTATCCTGTCCTGCATGACATGCAAGTTGTGTGAAGTAGTATCAGGGTGATTTATTGACCTGTTCTGCACGGAGGCCTATACACCAGAAGAAAATAAATGATTTTCAAACCCCTCCATGACAAGAGAGTTGCAGGAGTAATACCAGCCTGCTTCGTTTAACTTAAACAGAGGGGCTACACACGACAATGATTGTTACTGGGGACAAGCAAGATACTGATGGAGGGGGGGGGGCGGGATGGACTAAGAGAGGGAGAGTAGGAAATGGACAGACAGATGGAAGGAGGTAGATATGCATGAGGCAGAGAGAAATAGTGGGCAGATGGAAAAGGAAGAGTGGGAGGTGAAGGTGGAAAGAGAGGTGGGGAGGAGGATACGGTAAAAGGGAGGAGGCAGGAAGATGTTATAAGAGAGAAGTGATGGATGTAATGCACAAAAAGAAGGAGGAGGAAATGGAGAGTGTGGTGGAGGATGTACACAGAGATGGGAAGATGTGGTGGACAGACAGAGAGAGGAAGAGATGGGTGCAGAGATGAGGAGCAGGAATGTGTTCTCTATATGTGTTGAACACTTATGTGAACAAAATTGCATGGAAAAGCTAGTGTATGTATATCCTCCTATTGTACCCAGATCCTACATCAGTCATGCGATTCACAAACATTTCGAAATCCATTCTTTCAATTTTACATAGATTACACTAGATGCAGCCAGATGGTGTACACAAACACGATCCTATGGTTCGAGTGATGGGGCAGAGTGTGAAGGAGGACAGGTTGGTGGCAAGAAGGCATCTGATCACCCTCTGCCGCTCAAATTCCCAAACCTATAATAACATCCTGACCTGTGATCACACAAGATGAGACCAGGAAAAGGAAATAAATTTGTTCCAGTACTGATTATAATTTCAAACTTATTAATACTGTAATAAAGAGGCACTATGTTTTTTGTGTAATGCAAAGTGTTATATTTTCGAACATTTGAAGCAAATTGTCAGTATTTCCGCCATTTTGGAATAATATCAAAATCTGAGTGAATAATTATTCAGCTGTTTGCTCACTGTACTTCATAATAAATAATTGTATCATCTGAAAAATATCTACGGTTGCTATTAATGTTCTCTGGGATCCTACTAATGTTCCACATGTATAATAACGTTCCGTACACACTTCACTGGGACATGCATAGAGCTTTTGCTACATCTATCGATGACTATCCATTGAAGATTGCGTTTGAAACACATGATCACGCTTTCCTTGGGGTCGTAATGTACAACGCATTTAGAAAATGCCGAAATACTGCAGCCCCTTGGTTTCCTTAATCCATGGCTTTTAGGATATCACGAGAGAAAAGCACAAGTGGACTTCGCACGACCGGAATTTTCTGCAGCCATTTTGAAAGAGATAATTCTGTTTAAGATAGCTCATTGTAAGACTTTGTAACAGATGTACGCCCTTGATACTGAATGGCGGCTTTGCGTGTGACCTCTGCTATCCGTTTCGTAGGCTGGCGTGATGTGTGCCGTCCTCCAGCCACTGAACATGGTTTTTTGTTACAGTATTCTACTGCAAAAAGGAAACAAATTTTGTATAGCATTTTTCAGAGATTCCATTGCGTTTTGGTAGCTTGATCAATGTCAGTGATTTCTGATGTATTTCACGACTGCAACACTAATATCCACGTGTATCGCTTTTCCTTTTAGTTGTGCGAGGAGCAAACTGAAACAGTCAATTACGGATCTTCCTTTGTAAATATTTCGAAAGAGAGTTCATATATTTTGCTTGTGGTTCGTGACTTTCAGCTGCGACTCCTCTGTCATTGACGAACGTCTGGACAGTACATTGGTGCTACTACTTATCATAATATGAAGCCATATTTGTGAGATGCGTACCATACGTTATGAGCTACGTAGACATAAGCGTACAGAGCCGTTTCACCCTATAGACTAAAGCAGCCACAAAACCTGAAATAAGCAAACATAGCTGTGTACCGATTTCTTATACGATGCTGTCCCAGATGATACTATCTGAGGCGCCATATTTTCGCCTTTACACAGTACTGGCTTAATTTTAGTGTGATCCACCGTTGTACTGGAAGAAGAGACGGTGTGGACCAGCGACTCCTCTGTAAACAGGACGCTGCGCCATGTATCTTGGTCCTTTCACAACTGGCCAGGCAACATTTTGACCAAGCCACTGCATAGATTTGTACCTGATAATAATATAGCCATGTAACCCAGATGTGTTAGGTATATTATCCTGATTCCAGGCAACTGCGCTACAAACTCATTCAACACGTCTGCATTCACATTTTTACTCCACAAAGCGCTATATGGTTGTCACATATTGACGACGTATTGACTTGGGCATTGTTAACCTTAAAACTGTTGGAAGCCAGCGAAGGTACTCCAGGACAGGAAGTCAGAGATATTACAGACAGCTGACAATAGAATTAACTTTTAGATTACCGGAGGCAAACAGTAACGGTACAGTCCTGGGAACAGTAATGCTCTGGGCAGCTTTCCCAGAAAATTTACTTTAGATAGTTGACTGGTAGCTTCATATAAAGCCTAAACGGTGTAGTAAGGTATCACATTACAAAACGGTCACGAAAAAGCACT
Source organism: Schistocerca gregaria (assembly GCF_023897955.1). NCBI lineage: Eukaryota > Metazoa > Arthropoda > Insecta > Orthoptera > Acrididae > Schistocerca > Schistocerca gregaria. Next base: position 226,803,964 of record NC_064926.1, read on the forward strand.
ATTAGCACAGAGAGTATGTCTGATAACTGCTCCTGAGAAAAGCAACGTCAGTGGGTTGCAGAGGGAGACTGAGATGGGAAATGTGTAAAACTGTCGGAACCGCGGTCACCACACACGGGAGTACATGAGATGGGGCCAAGTGAAGTAGAACACTGTTGTTCACTAGCCGTAATAGGAAGGGTACTGATCTTTAGCTTTCGTCTAAACGCTGTTACTAGCAAACTTTGAGTCTCTAAATGTAAAAGCCAGGAACCCCCAGCTACAAGTAGCAGAAGGGTGAATATCTGAAAGTGATTAGTCAGAGACACTTTGGAGGTAGAAAGCTGCGTGTCAGATTGGCTGATACCGGTAAAGTGCTGGTGGGTTGGTGGGCTGGCCACAATCCGCCACGATCCTATAGAAACACAGAATTTGGTATAGAAAGGAGTTTTTAGTGGGAACGTTGGCCCAGAAAATCTCTCGTTGACAGCCTTAGGTTAGCTCTGGCAAGTGTGTCTCCCTCACTTTCAGTGCAACTCTCAATAAGTGTACTTTCGATGTTGATATTGATTACTACATCTACATCTACATCTACATCTACATCTACATCTACATCTACATCCATACTCCGCAAGCCACCTGACGGTGTGTGGCGGAGGGTACCCTGAGTACCTCTATCGGTTCTCCCTTCTATTCCAGTATCGTATCGTTCGTGGAAAGAAGGACTGTCGGTATGCTTCTGTGTGGGCTCTAATCTCTCTGATTTTATCCTCATGGTCTCTTCGCGAGATATACGTAGGAGGGAGCAATATACTGCTTGACTCTTCGGTGAAGGTATGTTCTCGAAACTTTAACAAAAACCCGTACCGAGCTACTGAGCGTCTCTCCTGCAGAGTCTTCCACTGGAGTTTATCTATCATCTCCGTAACGCTTTCGCGATTACTAAATGATCCTGTAACGAAGCACGCTGCTCTCCGTTGGATCTTTTCTATCTCTTCTATCAACCCTATCTGGTGCGGATCCCACACTGCTGAGCAGTATTCAAGCAGTGGGCGAACAAGCGTACTGTAACCTACTTCCTATGTTGTCGGATTGCATTTCCTTAGGATTCTTCCAATGAATAACATCTGTTAGCCATCACCTCAGGAACTCAGACACTGAATTCAGTTGTGGAACCAGTTGCATACTTGGATTCTGCTCAGAATTACCCTGCAGTGACAATCTGACTGAAATAAATAAATAAGTTCATTCAGACCCTAAGTTTCTTCAGTCTCCCGCTGTCAGTGAACGTCCGTCTTTCTGAATTTGCTCCTAACTGCTCAGACGTTGGAGATTAACATGTAATTCCCTTTCTTCCCTGTTTCCCATAACTGAACAGACATGATGTATGGTTGAGGATACTTTTGGAACAAATATCTATCTCCCCCTTCAGTGTTGCAGTAACGACTGGTGTATTAGCTTCAATTTCTCTAGCTTTGTAGTTGTCGTTATTTAGCAATTCTCATGTAGGAGGAAGTAATGCGTTCCGTGTAACTTCACAGAACTTACTCTCTCGAAGATTCAGTTGTGCATCATTTCTCCATGATGCACAAATCTTGCCTTGTATGTCTGCAAGAGAATGCTTCTTGTCTTCACAATGCTCTCACGCCCGCTACACAATCCTTTGAAATGCATCACTCTTTGTTATATCTTATCTTATGTGTAAGAACAGAATGAAAGCCAGTAGTCTGTGTGCCGACTCGCCATGCTGTCCGGCACAGCTATATACACCTAAAGGTGTACACAGCTGACTAGCGTGTTAGTCAAAGGTACGTATTTAAGTAAGACATTGCACAAAATTCGAAAATGTTTGCGATGAGAAATAGAGTCGGAACTGCGTTTGGTGCTTATTACACTATATGTTGTTCAAATGAAATTTTAGCTAAGCTATAGGATTTTTCTTTAGGCTTCACGGGTGATTTCTACCCGTCTTCAATCTCAAGATAATGGAATTCGTGTAGCATGTTTACTTCTGACCGAGAATGAAATATTCATCACGTACTTCATATCTCCTAAACTGTTAGAGATATGGAAACGATATTTTGCCAATGGTAGCACGCAACAAGGAAAGTATCTTGCCACATGGTTAAGCTCAGAACCTACTTATCCGCATCTCTTTATCCAAAGCTACAGTTCTTGTTCATTTTTTTTTTTTTTTTAAATTCAGCACTCCAATTTTTAAAATGACATTGACAACTAGTGGAAAGAGAATTGGAGGCAGGCCGAAGTGGCCGTGCGGTTCTAGGCGCTACAGTCAGCAACCGAGAGACCACTACGGTCGCAGGTTCAACTCCTGCCTCGGGAATGGATGTGTGTGATGTCCTTAGGTTAGTTAGGTTTAATTAGTTCTAAGTTCTAGGGGACTGATGACCTCAGAAGTTAAGTCGCATAGTGCTCAGAGCCATTTGAACCATTTGAGAATGGCTAGGATGAAAATAAACATGAAATTTCTTTCTTATGTGACAATAAACAGGCACAATGAAGATTTTCTGTAAGATATTAACGTTTCTGGTTCCCTATTGCTTGTTAATGATAAAATGTGTTTCATGATTCTGGCCGCGTGAGGCAGGCGTTTGGCCTCGGGCGCCTTGTCATGTTTCGCTCGGCTGTCCCCGTCGGAGGTTCGAGTAAGGTAGATTAAGTTAGGTTAATTAGTATGGAAGCTTAGGGGCCGATGATATGAGCAGTTTGGTCCCGTAGGATCTTACTACAGATTTCTAATTTCTTCAAGACTCTAAAAATGGTTCAAATGGCTCTGAGCACTATGGGACTTAACATCTTAGGTCATCAGTCCCCTAGAACTTAGAACTATTTAAACATAACTAACCTAAGGACATCACACACATCCATGCCCGAGGCAGGATTCGAACCTGCGACCGTAGCAGTCCCGCGGTTCAGGACTGCAGCGCCTAGAACCGCAGGACCACCGCGGCCGGCTTCAAGACTCTGTCACAATATCTATTTCCAGGTGAGATTGTGCAATTTATTCTGTGTCTTGACATAAAAGCAAAATGTAATGTGGCAGTTGGATAAATATGTGGCAACATTCCGCTGCAGATCACTCTGGGTAGTTAATCAAAGGTATTTTACGGTAGTTACTGTTTTCAGTGATTTTTCGCCCAAGGAATAATCGAACACTGACGGATTTCTTCATATTTGGGCCATATATACGCACTGACAGACAAAAAGGTCCCAGCACCAAGAAGAAGCTGTTCGAGAATGTATTCAGCATCCTTGTGATTACACCGGATATTAATGTACCAGCACTTCACATTTGCAGCGTCTTTTCCCGCGCTTGTATTAACCTGTGATCTTGCAATGATAATCACCTGAACTTGTTTTCTAGACAAATGTGGTGCTGAAAGTCCATTACTTGATATTAATTATCCCTTGGTACCGGGATTTTCTTTCCGTCAGTGTAAATATATGTTGCAGACAGTAACTGTCATAGCCTACTTCCTTGGGGCAGTCAGATTACTTTTGCATCTGCAGATTTTATTGCGTTCAGTACGACGTATTTAGATCTACCTGCAATTAAGTCCCAAATCTCATCCAAACAAGCAGAGTAGTTCCACTCACACAGATTGTGCAACCACCACAAGTAATTTCGTGCTGCCGTCTTGTATGTGTCACTTGTTTCCATCTTGTCCCAGTAAAGCTCTGTACGTCCAGTGTCACACCGACGGTACGGACTTGTGTAATGCAGTTTATTATTCTTCTCTTGTTTAGCGCGATGAAGTTAACACTTCACTTTACTTTGAAACCTGGTTGTTTCTGCACTGAAACAGACCTAACTATAACCAAGAATAGGTTGTGTTCAAAGAAAGGAAGTCGTAGCGCAACTTAACGAAAATGAAGTCAGTGCCTTTCCGTGGTCGGATGAAAAAATTTGTATTTTGGAGGCTTCTGTACTCATTGTTATTTGCAAGTTAAAATGCGAATTAATGGAGTAGAAGATTAAGGTGGTAGCATATTAATGTAGAAGTTCACAAACTCTCATTTCATTCATAAAAAGTGCAATCCAGTTTCTTTAGTTGAAGAAATTTTGTAGCAGTCTTCGTCTTGAAATAGCAGCATTACGTGCAAACTGGCTTACTCAAAACCCTTTGTGTACGTAACAAAACCTCAAGGAATATCTTTAATCCGCTAAATGCAAAGTCAGTCGTCTTTTACGGGAACATCCAAGCTTTTGCTCACATCGGACCCATTACAGTTTGAATCAGTAACTAACGATATCGGACGAACTGTAACATCGCAGTGTTTTCTTTCTACTGAAAACTTAAGGACGAAATGAACTTTCGGGCGATGTTGCACTCCCTAATAATACAGTTCAATGAAACTTAGACCATACATAGAAAGAACTGCTACAACTTAGTTCAGAAGGTAACCGAAAGAAATAAGTAGTGAGATATCAGAAATGAGAGTTTATTCAAAAATTATAATTACACTGAAGTCACCACGATTCGTGACGGTTGCATGGATACTACAATTAGCAGGGCATAGTTCTTGATGGTTCTTAATAGGGTGCATTATAACCACGCATGACAGTGCGTGCTGTACATGTGGTCCCATTCCGATCACAATGTTGGTATGCGTGGGGTCCTACCCACTCGTCGCGTATAAGGTGTCTAAGAGATGCTGCGTTCTCGGAATACTATACAACAATTCAAGCAAATAACATTAGTAGCTTTATTTCAATAAAGCAGATAGACAATACGTAACTTTGACTTAAGAATGGTGTCGCAAGCGAAGGGTGATATGCTAACAAGTCAGAGTATACAAGCTGTATCCAAGGTCCATGTAAGCAATTGATATGGATCACTACTAACTGATATCGTAACACTTTCTACTATGCCGTGCTAATACTGTCCTAATACTGTACGAATACTGAGCGGCCGAGTCTGGTAGAAGCACCGTTTATATTCTCCTCTTGCAGAGGCCGCCCCTGTTGTGCCGTCCTATTCAGCGCACCATTGACCGACGTCGTTTCGTCGTCTACTCTTCTCTTGGATCCTTCATCTACGTTCCTGCGCTGGTGGCCACACCAAAACAGTATGAAATTCTTACGATAGTGCCTTTCATTCCTCCACCAGTGTTGTTGACAGTGTCTGAATAGTCATTGGCCACGTGGGAGAGATTCAGTATGTCTCCCCAACGCATCCCACACATGCTCTGTGGTGTTGGCAGAAGAGACAACACCGTGTTACGGGAGGAGGCCAAAATGCACGCGTTTTAGCTCACGCAGGCTGGCGTGAAGAGGAAGAACTATACTGACTTGAGGTCTAGAACATGACAACAAATGAAAATTCAGAAAGCGGACATAATTAGTTTGATACTTAACTTTAATCCATTAATGATGAACGTCGCTCTTGACGGTACATGATTCACAATATTGTCTGTTCCGAAGACATAGTAAATGAATATGGCGCCTTGCTAGGTCGTAGCAAATGACGTAGCTGAATGACGTAGCTGAAAGCTATGCTAAACTGTGGTCTCTGCAAATGAGAGCGTCTGTAGTCAGTGAACCATCGCTAGCAAAGTCGACTGTACAACTGGGGCGAGTGCTAGGGAGTCTCTCTAGACCTGCCGTGTGGCGGCGCTCGGTCTGCAATCACTGTTAGTGGGGACACGCGGGTTCGACGTATACTAACGGACCGCGGCCGATTTAAAGGTTACCACCTAGCAAGTGTGGTGTCTGGCGGTGACCCCACATACTCCATAGGACATATCTTAGGGCAAGCGGCCGGCGGCCGTTCCAAGGGCACTTGTGCTATTCAATGCATTCGCGCATTGTTATCCGTACAAATGATGTCAGGGCCGAACGCACCACTGAAACGAGGCACATGATGAGGCGCACAGTGTAACAATAACAGAGACTGGTGAGTCTTCCGCGTTAAAGCGTTTGAAAGTAAGTAACACATGGATCACGAAAACGATCATGCTGGGCAATGGCGGACGTACCCTAACGTGGTGAAAGCTGGGAACACATAATGCACCCAGGAAGAACCTCGAACACGATCACTTATTTGATCGATGTGTTATGGTGTGGGTAGGCATAAGGTTGCATCGGCATACTGACCTGCAACCTTTTGAACATACTCCACTCACCTGTCAACACTATTGTGTCGCCGCACACGCTTCGTATGTGCATCTTTTCATGTGCACATCTTTAGGGATGAAACTGCATGCCTGCGTCGGCCAGCGCATCTGTAGGAGCTCTCTGAACGAGAGGACAATCGACGAGTGGACCCGCCTACCTGTTCACTGGACTTAGATTTCATCGAGAGGGGAGATGTGTTGCAGCGCGTCCACACGCACCAAAATAGATCCAACACTTGCCAACCGCGGTAGTAGAGGAACGGAGTGCCCCACCACGAGAACTCCTTTAAAAACCTTTAGGCACCATTAGGATACGTTGCAGAATGTGAACAGCTATACGTGTTTATAACACACTCTATTAAGAACCATGTCCCGTCTTTTGTACTGTGCTGGGTACCATTATAAATAGCAGTGTATTTAGTGTAATTGTTGTCTTCGAATCAAAGTTTAATTGCTGTTCGTCTCACGGCGTATTTCTTTCACTTGCTTTCTCTACTATACTGTACCAGTTCTTCCTGTATATGGTCGATGCTTCATCGAGCTTTGTAACTTGGCAGTGATACACCATGTGATACTTACTTTCGTCCTTAAATTTACCACAACAGTAGAAACATGTATGTAGATTCTGTGAACAAACGGCAGTTATTATACAGCGACGAATTACAACCCACTGTATAATGATACAGTTGTCAGTTTTCACAATATATTATAAATCAATTACTCTTGGGGTCCCCAAACAAAAAGGAAAAACCAGCTGTGCATGATAAAAAAGTGGTATTCATTTATTCATGGGGCAGTCTGGCGCATTTGATCGATGCAAGTAAATCTTTAATTTTGCATCGCTTTGTCTGCTTGTATCTCCTATCGTATGTTGGTTTTACGTTGTCACAGCAACGTACCATAAATAAGAAGTGATTGAAACCCGTCGATCAGCGACTGAGTTGAGTTTTAGTATTTTCTGTTGGTGATAGGAAAGAGTATAAAGCCTAATTAATAGCCATCATAGTCTGTCTCCGACTAAAGCAGTGCTGAAGATCCACAAAACAACGTAAAGTTATACTGAAACTTTTTGTTATAAACCTACTCACACGTTCGGTGAATTCACTGGAACATCTGTAAAGACTTGTCTGCCTACGAATTTCTCGCTGAGAAACATAGATCAGTCTCAAACAGTGTTCCGTGCTTTTATCTTAAAAGGATGTATAGGGGATGTGGAATGGATCAGTAAACACACTATCTGCTCAAAAGTATAGCAACACCTTTTGGTGGAAAGTAATACACGTAAGAGGAGGAGGTGTAGTGATGAAGAGCAAAATGAAGTTTAGGAGACCAGACAGGAAGCATCAGTGCGCAAGAACAGGGTTATGGAAGTATTGAGAAATGAACACATACCCTTTAAGTTCTCTGTGGCTATAAATACTGCGATAATGAATAGATTAGTGCGCAGTTCAGTTGAAGAGGAATGTACATTCTAAAAACGGCACTCACAGAAATTGGATACAAAAACGTGGGTACAATGAACGTAAAGGCAAAGAAACGATGGGAAACACAAGAAATACTTCACTTGAACAACGAAAGAAGGAACTACAAAAAAATTCAGAGAAATTCAAGAGTACAGAAATACAAATCACTTAGGAATGGAATAAGTAATACGAACAGGAAGCTAACGCTAAATTGCTACATGAAAAATGTGAAGAAACCGAACAAAAAAAGATTGGCAAAAGAGAATACTGAAAAGCCAGAACAACCATTGGGCGATAACGTTAGGAGTAGGAGGGTAATTCCACTGTTTATTGGGAGGGAGGGAGCGGATGGGTGGAAAGAGTACAGTGAGTGAAGGCCTTTATGAGAGGGAGGTCCTCTGTGATGACGAGATAAAAGAAGAAACAGGAGTCGACAGGGATGAGATAGGAGATCCAGTATTAGAATCGAATCAGAATTTAAAAAAGCTGTGGACGACTTAAGATCAAATAAGACTGAAGGGATATTTAACATTCCATTGGAATTTCTAAAATCATTGGGGGAAGTAGTAACAAAAAGACGATTCAAATTAGTGTATAGAAGGTATAAGACTGCCGATATACCAACAAACATTTGGAAAATCATCTTTCACAAAGTTACAAAGACAGCAAGAGCTGGCAAATACGAGAAAGAATTATGGCGCAATCGGCTTAATACCTCATGCATCCAAGTTACTGACCAGAATAACATACAACAGAAAAGAAAACAAATTGAAGTTATCTTAGATGACGATCGGTTTGGATTTGGATAAGGTAGAGTCAACAGAGAGGCAGTTCTGACATTGCGGTTGATAATGGAAGCAAGATTGAAGGCAAATGACGACACATTAAGATGATTTGTTGATCTAGAAAAACAGTGCAAGATGTTCGAAATTATGAGAAAAAAAGAAGTAATCTACAGGAAAAGACGAGAAATATACATATGTTCAACAACCAGGAGTGAAAAATACTATTGGAAGACCAAGAACGATATGGTCAGATTAAAAAGAGTGTATGACAGGAACGTAGACCTTCGGTCCTATTGTGCAGTCTAAACCTCGAAGAAGCAACGACGCAAATAAAAGACAGTTTCAAAGTGGGATTCAAATTCGAGATGACAGAGTATCAGTGATAAGATTCGCTGGCTACATTGCTGTCCTCAGTGAAAGTGAAGAAGAATTGCGAAATCTGTTGATGGAATGAACAGTCTAATGAGAGCACAGTATCGACAGAGAGTAAAGCGAAGAAAGAAAAAAAGTAATCAGAAGTAGCAGAAATGAGAGATGCGAGAAACTTAACATTACGATTTATGATCATGATGTACGTAAAGTTAATGAATTCTACTAAGTAGACAGTAAACTAATCCATGATGGACGGAACAAAGAGGACAAAAAAGGCAACTATCACTTCCAGAAAGGACATTCCTGGCCAAGAGTCTTGTAGTATGAAAGGTATCCCTTATATATTTGGGGAAGAAGTTTCTGAGAATGTAGGTTTGGCGCACAGCAAGGTTCGGTAGTGAAACATGAACAGTGGGGAAGCGGGAATAGAAGAGAATAGAAGCGTTTGAGACGTGGTGCTACAGAGGAATGTTGAAAATTAGGTGGAGTGATAAAGTAAGGATTAAGGAGGCTACCCACAGAATCGGCGAGGAAAGGAATATATGGAAAACACCTACAAGAAGAACGGATCGATTGATAGGACATATGTGAATACATCAGAGCATAACTTCCACGGTGCTAGAGAGAGCTGTAGAGCACAGAGCTAAGAAGGTATGTGGCAAGTGCTGCTCTGAGATCAGAAGTTTGGTTCAAAGTGGTTCAAATGGCTCTGAGCACTATGGGACTTAACATCTAAGGTCATCAGTACCCTAGAACATAGAACTGCTTAAACCAAACTAACCTGATGACGTCACACACATCCATGCCCGAGGCAGGATTAGAACTTGCGACCGTAGCGGTAGCGCGGTTCCAGGCTGAAGCGTCTAGAACCGCACGGCCACACTGGCAGACGCAGAAGTTCAAACTGCATTTGGATCGCACTTGCTTAACTCTTGTGCAGACAGGTGTGCAGTATACTGCTGCTTTCATTTTCAGTAAGCTACCACCATTATTCAAAAATCTAAGCAGTAATCCATGCGCTTTCACATCAAAACTGAAGAGTTTGCTCATGGGTCACTCCTTCTATTCTGTTGAGAAGTCCCTTGAAAAATCAAGCTGATTCTTACGTTACTTTTTGACTGCGTTTACTTAAACTTACAGCTTGATTTTGTTTGGGTCCATAAACGTTTTGTTTTAACTGATATTACGTATGTGTTGTAATTTGATGTTCTCGCAAGTTCCAGAACCTTGGAGAATTGCTCCTCAATTTTGTCCTATGGAACTAGATGTGTAAATGAATGAATAAATAAATAAATAAATGGCTCTGAATTCCGATGACCGCATAAAAGAGGTGAACTAGAAGACCTGGAAAAGAAAGAAAAGAAAATGCTCAGACACATTCTAGAATCAGAAAAAGATCAAAGATAACACCTGGACGAAGAGGAGAAATGGAGATTCATATAGAAACACAGAAACAATCACAGAAATGGAGGTTAAAGTTTTGCTGTAATTTTCACAGAACGAATGACAACAGGCTACCTACGAAAATTTTTAATTTCATTTCCGCTTTAAACATAACCACGGGGTGGTTGAAAATAACAAGAAGGGATTTGAGAACAATTATCTTCACAAATGACACGATCAATACTGCAACATTTCCTATCCAATAACAAAACCACAGCCTAGGAGAGTGACATCAGATTAGTGGACGCAGGCTATCAGCAAACGCATGAAGAAGATCTGGGAAGAGAAGAAGTAAATGATTGTACCATAGTCTTAGGTCTTAAATTCTAAGCGGTCTACAACTGGTCAAATTCTATAATTAAAAAAAAAAACTACCAAGGGTCCTTAAGTCGGCGTCTCTTTCTGTATTTGTTAGCTAAAGTGCTTCCCGTTATGTGGAAAATGCAAACTTTCAACCACTTTCCCACATAAGAGAGAGCAGGTTAACTTACAGACAATGAATTAGCCGCTGATATAACCCACACGGAATGACCGTCGTAAATACGGCGAAACGCGTCTGGGTGTATAAGTAAATTAAAAAAACCAATGTGGAGCATGCAAAAAGTCTTCCCTCTTAACCTACTCTAATGTAAGTGCAACAGCTGTGGAAATGGTACAATGATTGAAATTTGCTAAAGCTTCGATCCATGTCTGACTCAGTTGAGCCTCTTCCATTTTGCATTGTCTGAGATGGAGCATTTGTTCTTGAAGACGACATGCAACGTCCGCGCAGGGAAAAAATTTGACAGAGAAACGAAAAGTTGTTAATTACAGGTTATCGACGGCTCGCCGAACAGTAGAGTTCACTTTTGCGAAGTTCCCAACAAATGGCGATAATTTTAGCGCCCTTTAAATGTGGAGGAGAACTTCTGTGCAGTAACAAATACAGCATGTTGCGTTCTGAACGCCTTTGTTTGCAAAATACATAGATTTAAGATGGATGAAACCTGCAAAAAACCTGTAAAAAAATAGTTGTTTTAGATGACATCCGGAGCACGACGTCGATAAAAATCAACCGTGTCATGACCGAACAACACAAGATCGCAGATTATTTTATTAGAACTGAAAGTGCTGTGCCTTGGCAGATAAACTACATATAAAATGTATTATAATAAGGAATAAGCAAAATAATACATACTGCGTTCGTTATTGTGCGATACATATTTGTTTTCGAACAAGTCTTGCACACATTTTGCTACAAGAATTACGTTTTTCTATCTTGTTGCTGTAATCATTATTTTCTGAATCGAAAATTACAGGACAATATACCACTTCAATGTTGAAAAATTCCAAATCGGTAATCATTTGTGCAGCAGAAAAGAAAATGAAATTCCGAAATTCTTTAACACGACACAGAAAAAAACAAGTGATTCAACTGTCACAAACTGCTAACAAACGACAAAACGCAGTAAACTGACGTGGCGCGACAACTGTTTACCCCCGTCCTCTGCAACAGCGCTGCTAGATCGCCACATGCGTAAAGGACAAACGCAGCCGCAACGCCGCAACCATTTGCCGGGATAGCGGCAGGCTTGTGTAAGGCCTTACGGGAACCGCATGTTAAATAAAGAAAGCGACTGAGCCGCGCGAGTCAGTCGCGCTAGCAAACTATCAGTGCGTAAGCGGCCAAAGACTCAATTACATTAAACTCTGCTGACAGTAGCTTCCACGAGAGATGCAATTCACCCTCGACCTCCAAAAACCACTCCTGAACGTTGTGAGCCTTCCTGCGGGGGAACAAATATTATACCATGGGAGGGGCTTGATCAGCCAAAATGATCATATAAACCTTAGCAGTAAGGCAACCTGGCGGGCTATCCGTGGGCCCTTTAATACCAAGATGTAGCGTAGATCATCACCGAACCCACACCGTGTTTCACTCTTGGATTTGACTGCTGGCAGCGAGGAAATCTGCGTCGCAGGATACGAAGGGCGTACATGAGACGCGATATTGGCTAGAAATTCGGAACAATGTGAATCGAGATTTGACCGACTAAATGACGTTCTTCCTTTGCTCCATGGTCTACATTACATGGCTTCGACACCAAATTTTTCTGTAACGGGAGCTTGCATAACTGATGAATTTTGTCGGAATTCCAGCTCATCCTGTAATTCGCTGCTTATCGAGCTACCTTCGTGTTATTGTGGTGGTGACAGAGATCGCAAGTGCAATGCTAACTTCTGGAGTGACTTTTGCAGCTTTCTTCCTCTTATTTTTCGTCACAATCCTCTTAAATGACCATCAGTCACGATCACTCAACACAATCGTACACATCGCGTTGTAACTTAGAGTACGATGCTTTTCTGCTTTTCCTGTATGCGGATGAATCTTCGATGTGGTTGCTTTTGAAACACTGCACATTTCGACTAGATAGGTTACGGAATAACCCGCCGTACGAGAACCAATAATCTGTCAATGTTCAAGTCAGTTCAGACACAAAGCAGTCAGAACTATACAGAACACTGTTCTGACCACGGCTGACACATCCAACGTGTTGAGGAATACGCTGCCTTTCGTAGGCTAATAAAGGAGCGCAACCTGCGGGCTTCTTCAGTTGTGTTCAAGCTCAAATTCCTCACCGCGTGTCCGTTACCTTAAACTTCCCAGGTACACTTTTGTTGGTCTTATTTCTTCAAAATGGTTCAAATGGCTCTAAGCACTATGGGACATAACATGTGAGGTCATCAGTCCCTTAGACTTAGAACTACTTAAACCTAACTAACCTAAGGACAACACAAACATCCATGCCAGCGGCAGTATTCGAACCTGCTACCGTAGCAGTAGCGCGGTTCCGAACTGAAGCGCCTAGAACCGCTCGGCCACAGCGGCCGTCCTCATTTCTTCTCTTTCCATGGTACATGTATTGCGCTTACGCCTGAAGAAAGACCACTTTTGCAGCTTGCAACTGATGCCTGATTGCTCTAGCGGTGTGGAAACTCCTCCAAGTTGCGTAAATGGTCTGTTTGATCGGGTACTATGATGTCAGCAAAAAAAGTTCAGGAATGAGGAATCTCCTACAGTAATTGATCCAGAAGACATTGATATTTCGCTGGTTTACTAGCTATGCCAAACAACAGCCTTCAATACTGATATAATCCAAATGGTTTATCAGTGACAATGTAAGTCTGAGGCTGGATGAAGAAAGAGTAGCCGCAGAAAGATCGACCTGCTAGGCAAGAAAATAATCAGACATAGTAACGTGTAAACATCTGTTACAGCTTGAGCATTAAGTGTGACTTTGAATTTGCAACAGTTGCGAAGAGATCCACCTGGTTAGTAAAGTAACAAGATGTGGGGTGATCAGAAACTTCATACAATTCCGTACGGAACGCCTTGCCCCCTGAAGCGATCCAGTTCGTTCCACATGTATTCGCGGATGGCATAAGCTATGGAATGAGCTTCTTCTAATCTTGAAGTATGCTGAAAATACTTTTACATATTAAAAACGTTGTTGAAACAGTGACAGTAAATATTTACAAATATTGCTTAGTTCTTGGAAAATAAACGATTTCTGATACGAAATGAAAGGTGGTTTTAATCATGAAAACGAATGCTTTGAAAAGTTCCACGCCAAATATGGCTGGCACGTCCTTGTGGTTGACTCTTAAAAACTGAATACGAAGGATAAACGATTTCTTTGTGCCAGAATGATATTTTCACTCTGCTGCGGAGTGTGCGCTGATATGAAATTTTCTGGCAGATTAAAACTGCGTACTGGGCAGAGACTCGAACTCAGGACCTTTGCTTTTCGCGGGCAAGTGCTCTACCAACTGAGCTACCCACGCACGATTCACGCCGCGTCCTCACAGCTTTACTTCTGCCAGTACCTCTCCTACCTTCCAAACTTTACAGAAGCTCTCCTGCGTACCTTGCAGAACTAACACTCCCCAAAGAATGGAAATTGCGGAGACATGGTTAGCCACAGAGTGGGGGATGTTTGCAGAATGAGATTTTTTAGATTTCTTTGTGGTTAAAGACACTGGAATTAAGGCCTCGCTAGACCTTAGCAGAGGGGCTAATGCCAGGAGAGGGCCAGAGCTCAATTGTCTGTATGTCTCTGTGGACGAAAAAGTTACTGCCACACTACTACCCAATTAAAACAGTTCCCAGTTTCCGGAAATATTAACACTTTTACCTGTAGGCTCCTGTCATTGCACCTATCCTGTATCGTGTGGACACGGTCGACTCCCGTTGTGGTGACAGGTTTTCATCCGGCTTCCGGCGCCATGACAGACGGCGGGGAAGTCTGCTGTCGGAACCAAAGCTATACAGACAGATGTCGCAACCGCCGTTGCTTTTGTGGCGGAAGCAGTCGCCGCAGAGAGGAAGTTCCTGTTAACACTGGCGAGGCCAGCTGGTCCTTGGTCCGCGTTGAACGACTGCTGGTGCGGCTGTTGCCTGAAACGTGAGGGTGACAGACGAGGGGCCGGAAGCTACTAGAATTCCTTCCAAAAAATAATCATGAAAATTCAGGGAGTAGAACCGGACTTGATAACGGAGTGCGTATTGAACCAATATAGGCTGCCGCCAAAGAGATTTTGTGCAATCATCTGCTGTTCACGTAAATGCACAGAGTCCTCTAATGGCTTGGAGCTTAGCAAGAAGAGGCGTTGCCTGCAGGAGGGGCGACTGTTTTCCAAAACAGCTACAAGTCGCACTTCGTATTTTTTATTTACGTGTTTCGCTCTTCAGATGAACGGGAGCATCATCAGAATATACACAGTAAAAGACACAAAAAATGGTTCAAATGGCTCTGAGCATTATCGGACTTAACATCTATGGTCATCAGTCCCCTATAACTTAGAACTACTTAAACCTAACTAGCCTAAGGACAGCCCACAACACCCAGCTATCACGTGGCAGAGAAAATCCCTGACCCCGCCGGGAATCGAACCCGTGAACCCAGGCGTGGGAAGCAAAAACGCGACCGCACAACCACGAGATGCGGGCGTAAAAGACACAAATTGAGATCATACGGAAAACCTACACTTACGTTACATGAAGTACATACGCTATTTCCAGTTCAGTGACTTACGTATGTATAAAGCTGCCTGACAGCGCCAGGAATTGCCTTTAAAATTAGCAGACAGCACTAAATATTAAATTGGCTCTACTATAGTATTTAAACTCAAATGCCTGGTACACTGTATCCAAAGATAATTTTCAGCTACAGAAAACGAAATTTCCGAAAAATGGCTCTGAGCACTATGGGACTCCACTGCTGTGGTCATCAGTCCCCTAGAACTTAGAACTAATTAAACCTAACTAACCCAAGGACATCACACACATCCATGCCCGAGGCAGGATTCGAACCTGCGACCGCATCAGTCTCACGGTTCCGGACTGCGCGCCTAGAACCTCGAGACCACCGCGGCCGGCACGAAATTTCCGTTTTAATCGCCTATTTTACGACCATGTGTGTAGACAGCTCATATTTGTACGTATCTGCTTGTCTTTCGCAATACGTATGGAAACATGTCAATATCTTGCTAAATATAAGTTATCGAAATACATATTTAACAATATCTTTACAGATATGCACTCTAAAGTATTGTTGTTGTGGTCTTCAGTCCGGAGACTGGTTTGATGCAGCTCCCCGAGCTACTCTATCCTGTGCAAGCTTCTTCATCTCCCACTACCTACTGAAGCCTACATCCTTCTGAATCTGATTGGTATGTTCATCTCTTCGTCTCTCTTTCAAAAGCTTCTATTCTCTTCTTGTCCAAACTATTTATCGACCATGTATCACTTCCATACATGGCTACACTCCATACAAATACTTTCAGGATCGGCTTCCTGACACTTAAATCTATACTCGATGTTAACAGATTTCTCTTCTTCAGAAACACTTTCCTTGCCATTGCCAGTCTACATTTTGTATCTTCTCTACTTCGACCATCATAATTTATTTTGCTCCCCAAATAGAAAAACTCCTTTACTACTTTAAGTGTCTCACTTCCTAATTTAAATCCCTCAGCATCACCCAACTTAACTGGACTACATTCCATTATCCTTGTTTTGCTTTTGTTGACGTTCATTTTATACCCTCCTTTTAAGACACTGTCCATTCCGTTCAACTGCTCTTCCAAGTCCTTTGCTGTCTCTGACAGAATTACGTTGTCATCGGCGAACGTCAAAGTTTTTATTTCTTCTGCGTGGATTTTAATTCCTGCTCCATCTTTTTTCTTTTGTTTCCTGTACTGCTTGCTCAATATACAGATTGAACAACATCGGGGATAGGATACAACCCTTTCTTACTCCCTTCCCAACCACTGCTTCCCTTGTGCCCCTCGACTCTTATAACTGCCATCTGGTTTCTGAACAAATTCTAAATAGCCTTTCACTCCCTGTCTTTTACCCTTGCCACCTTCAGAATTTGAAAGAGAGCACTTCAGTCAACATTGTCAAAAGCTTTCTCTAGTTCTACAAGTGCTAGAAATGTAGGTACACCTTTCCTTAATCTATCCTCTAAGTTATGTCGTCGGGTCAGTATTGCCTCATATGTTCCAACATTTCTACGGAACCCAAACTGATCTTCCCCGAGGTTGGCTTCTACCAGTTTTTCCATTCGTCTGTAAAGAATTCATGTTAATATTTTGCAGCCGTGACTTACTAAACGGATACTTCGATAATTTTCACATATGTCAACACCTGCTTTGTTTGGGATTGGAATTATTATAGGCTTCTTGAAGATTAAGGGCATGTCTGAGGGTATTTCGCTTGTCTCATACATTTTGCTCACCCGATGGTAGAGTTTTGTTAGGCCTGGCTCACCCAACCCTGTCAGTAGTTCTGATGGGATGTTGTCTACTCCCGGGGCCTTGGTTCGACTTTCAGTGCTCTGTCAAACTCTTAACGCAGTACCATATGTCCCATTCCATCTTCATCTACATCCTCTTACATTTCCATAATATTGTCCTCAAGTACGTTGCCTTTGTGTAGACCCTCTGTATACTCCTGCCACCTTTCTGCTTTCTTTTCTTTGCCTGGAACTGGGTTTCCATCTGTGATCTTGATATTCATGCAAGTGGTTCTCTTTCTCTAAAGGTCTCTTTAATTTTCCTGTAGGCAGTATCTCTTTTACCCCTAATGAGATATGCCTCAATATCATTACATTTGTCCTCTAGCCATTCCTGCACAGTCATTTTGCACTTAATGTCAATCTCATTTTTGAGACGTTTGTATTCATTTTTGCCTACTTCATTTATTGCATTTTTATATTTTCTCCTTTCATCTATTCAATTGAATATATGTTCTGTTACCCAAGGATTTCTACTACCACTCGTCTTTGTAGCTACTTGATCCTCTGCTGTGTTCACTACTTTGTCCTTCAAGGCTAGCCATTCTTATTCTACTGTATTTCCTTCCACCATTCCTGTCAATCGTTCCCTAATGCTCTCCCTGAAACTCCTTAAAACCTCTGGTTCTGTCAGTTTATCCAGATCCCATCTCCTGAAATCCCCATCTTTTTGGAGTTTCTTCAATTTTAATCTACAGTTTATAACCAATAAATTGTGTCTTACCATTGTATAATCTATCTGAATTCTTCCAGTCTCTCCAGGCCTCTTCCATGTATACAAGCTTCTTTCACGGTTCTTGAACCAAATGTTAGCTATGGTTAAATTATGCTGTGTGCAAAATTCTATGAGGACATACAAAATTACTGTTCTTAAAATATTTCTGTTAGGGTAAAAAAATACAGTTATTATATTGTGGTTGCTTATCTATAGCATTTCGGTTATTGTAAATTAAATGCGATTTGTTCGTTTAGTAAATTTGGCATGTTTTTCTTCTTTTATAAGACAATATCGAATCCTCTAAAAAATTTTACAGACAGCCCATATGCTCAAACTTTCGTACAATGCTGTACGATTTGAATTTGAATTGCAATAAAATCTTATTACGTTCCTGAACGCTCTTCCAATTTGACCGACGTACATGGTCTGACAATTTTGGCAACTTAGTTACTAAATAAAATTTAATTCACATGGGTTCTTCCAGTTATTTGACGAGGTGCTGTAAATAAACAAACAAAATTTAGTTCCTGTAGTAGGCCTACTGTCCTATCGGGAATGTTTTTGTAAACGATTATTTTGAATGCTTTTTTGTAAAGACGTTTTCAAATACGTTTTTTTGTAATATATTCTGATTCATATTGCAGTTTTTACAGATGTGCTTTGGAATATCCACAGAGATGTACAATATGAGACGTATATACTGACACCCATAGAAGAGATGATAAAATGTAAATTCCGTTCTCTGTTGTTGTAAATTATCTTTAGATAGACGTTTTAGGTTGTGTTGTACAGCCAGTTTAATCTTTAGCGCTGTCAGTGTCATCATTCACTACTATACTTTAAAAGTACGTTTCTAGAACTACGTTCACATCATTCCCCGCCAGCCACCTAGTGGGTACTTTTTGTACCACTTACTGAGCCCTCCAACCCTCTTCCACTCGCGAATAGCGCATGGGAAGAATGATTGCCCCTAAACCTCAGTATTGACTCTAATTTCTTGAATTTTCTCCTCCTGGTCGTTATGGGAGACGAATGTGGTAATACGTTGTCCGACTCTTCCCGGAAAGTGCTCTCGCGAAAGTTCAATAGTTGATCTCTCCGTGATGCACAACGCCTCTCTTGAAACATCTGCCAATGTAGTTTGTTGAGCATCATCGTAACGCTCTAGCGCCGAAAAAACGATCCTGTGATGAAACGCGCCACTCTTCATTGGATCTTCTCTATCTCTTCTATCAGTTATATCTGGTAGGGATCCCAGGTAAATAAACAATACTCAAGAAACGATGTAAAAGGGGCCTTATAATACACTTCCTTCGTGGCTGAGTTACATTTCCTCAAGATTTTTCCTACGAATTTGAGTCTGGGATCTGCTTTTCCCATTGTTCGTTTTATGCTGTCCTTCCCCATAAGGTCGCTCTTTATTGTTACTCTTAGATATTTTACGGTAGATACTGTTTCCAGCGGTTTGTTATCAATAATATAGCTGTAAAGTAGTGGATTTTTTACCTATGTTTGCTGAAAATGTTGCGTTTATTTACGTTCGGGTCATATACCAGAGTCTGCATCATTCGTCAATACTCAGGAGGTAATTCTGTAAATTGTTACTATCTTCTGGTGTTGCTTCGTATCATATGCAAACAGTCTTAAAGAACATCTGACACATTCTACTAGATCATTTATGTATATTGTAACGGTTCTATCAGACTTCCTTGGGATACTGCAGAAATCACATTTATATCTGTCGGTTTTGTTCCTTTTAAGTAGTATAATAGAGCCATTTTAATCTTTAGTGCTTTCAGGCAACTCTAGACACTATATTTACTGCTGTCAGCCAACTTTAAACGTAAGTCAAAGTACTGAAAATAGAATATGTACTTTAAGTAACGTTAATGTATCTTTTCGTATTATCTCACTTTGTATCTTTTACAGTGTGTATTTTGATGCTGCTCTTGTTAATTTGAAGAGCGAACCGGTAAATGAAAACTACTAAGTGCGACTTGTGGTTCTTTTGAAAAACTTAGCCTTGGAGTTAGATGGTTCATTGTAACCTAGTACTGGTTGTTTAGCATTTTAAAAGTATACTGTTACTCTTATGAACTCGCCGGTCATTGTATTAGGCTACGTTATGTGTCATCTCATCCAGGGTGAATGCAGAATACCTTATTTTGGGGCGACCTTCTGTATTGTGTCCTGTCGCCAGAAGATGGTACAGTAGTGCTGCATACAAACTCCACAGTCGAATATGTATAGTTTCTGGATTGTCTGTATTTGTTCAATGTATGGGTGACATTTAACGCTCAAAACGTATAATTACCAGGGTAATGCAGTAAGTAATGGCAACTATGGTATATCTTGGATTAATGCGAGAACATGAGGAATCCTCAATGTGCACTGAAACGGTACGGTGGTGTGTATGTGAAAGCGAATGTAAAAAAAAAAAAAGGTTCCAGTGCACGAGGTCACGGTAAAGATTGAAACGAAATCGTGCATAGGAACTATGTGTAAATTTATTCTGCACAAGTAGAAAGGGAACAAATGTTAATCAAAATCAGATACTGTCCTTCGAAATAATCCGCCACAGCGTTGCCAACGATGGATAAGGCGTTAAATACCATTGGCACTGCAATGAATGTATGACACGTATCGCCGAAATGTCGCGAGGACATTAGCCATGTTTGCAAAGTGCCTCCCACGCGAATGTTTCCTCAGTTGTTGAAAGAGGTCTAAGTCGCATGGGTAAGTGAGGGAGGATCCATCTTTAGCACAGCAGTCTCCCACTGGTCGATTCATGCACTGGTACCAGAGCATCCTTGCAAACGGTCGTAATTTTCTGATGAATTTCGGTAATGTTTGCCGCGAGCTTTCGAATGTATTTACTGCGATTACGACAATGCCACACGTTCGCACAATATACCGTAGTTTCCCATGACATATGCAGTGACCCTCGTGTAACGATCGTCCGTATCCTGTTTGTTGGTATATCTTCGAAGTGAAGTTGAAAACAGACATCTGCCTTCATTCGGTAAATAAAATTGTAACGTATTGTACTGATGCACCTGAAGGTGACATTACAGCATTAAAAATGAGACATTCAGCTTTACCTAATTACATAATACAAAATACAAAATTTTATAGTATATCACTTATTTTTTTTAGCCATTCAATGGCATTGTCCGTGAGATTATGTATATCCTCCAGTTCACCATTAAAACCATGCACAGTACACTCGATCAAGTGGGCCATTGATTGATTGAGTCCACATTCGCACTGAGGGTCGTTCGCGAGGCCGATCGAGTAAATAAATAAATAAAAAACAGGAAGGTGATGTTGTTAGCTCCCGAAACGGGTCGAAACGTAATAAAAACGAACTGACACAGGTAATTGTTTTAATTTATCTCTTATGACTCAAATATTGGTTTCAAAATAACGAAACAGAAATGAAAATTTTGTGGTGAACAGTACGGTAGATTAGACTGACTTACTCATAGGACTGTATACTCTTTAAATAGAATTGTTGTTTTGTTTTATGAATGGTCTTTTGAACACCTTTTTAACAAACAGTACATGCCAGTTTAATGAAATGCACTCGTTTAATGAACTCTCGTTCAAGCTTGTTGTCAGTAATCGAAACTAACTCTTTCCTCTTGATCTTCTATACATATTATAAATTAAAGTCCCCGAACGTGATTTCTCTCTCGGTGTCGGGATAGTGTCAGGAACTACTGTAGAGGTTTTGATGGGGTTTTCACTAATACACAGAATGATTCACGCGGAAGGTTGTGTGTACAATTTATTACCAATAAGTAAAGATGAGTGTGTAATATATGTATTTTTATCTGATCCACATTGATTGACGTTTGGAGCGACTGTAAATACAATTGATAGTTGTAGGGACTACCTGGTCAGGTAGAGAGGTGGCGGTATCTGGAGGAGGAAGCATGAAAGTAACTGCAAATCCAGAGCAGAAAAACTTGATTAGAGTCCAAACAGGTTATACTTTAAAGCCTCGCTACGTTTTGTTATTTGCATGTGAAGGTTAATACCAAAGATACAATGGTGATTTTCACACGGTTTTTACAGAATATATAGATTCATGTACGATGAAGCTATGTGTATATTCACACAAATTATAAATCAAAGCCCCCACCTACTTTTTCTGTGCGTACGTGCGCTGCTGTAACCACTTTTATGCGATTTTCTTCATCACAGTGTTTCTCTCACAACTAAGTTTGTTTTTATATCTGTGTATTATAAACAAGTCGTCCGTCCTACGGTATCTGGTGCCACTGACGTAAATGCTAGTTACGGAACAAACGTGATCAACGATTCTTCTGTAGAAAACACTTAAACAGTAAGAACAGAAAATTTAAAAGTT
This sequence comes from Schistocerca gregaria, assembly GCF_023897955.1. Classification (NCBI taxonomy): domain Eukaryota; kingdom Metazoa; phylum Arthropoda; class Insecta; order Orthoptera; family Acrididae; genus Schistocerca; species Schistocerca gregaria. The sequence goes on from NC_064926.1 coordinate 226,826,076, forward strand.
ATTCTCCCTTTTAGTTGTGGATATATGTCGACAGAAAACAAACTGATATGGTGCATTATATGCCATTTCAGAGCCAAACAAATACTACTTGAAAAAGTGATTTTTTTTTATTTTTTTCTCTATTAGACAGCACATCAAAACGTAAAGTCACCTGAGATCTCAGGTACAGGAACAGAGCTACCGAAATTTAATCATTACGATCAGAAACATTTGTTGTTTACAGTAATCGATAATGCATTACACACAGCTGACTCTTATAGTTTTATCTATTAAAAGTATATGTGTTACCCTTTCTAAGTTATAAATTTTGTGTTGTATTCTTGCACTTCGCCTTCTTATTAGCTCTATGAAACACATCCACTCTGACCACCCTGTACATTCAAGAGTTGAAGTTTGAATGGTTAAAAAAAATTATAAATTGATGTAAATAGGAAAAGGTTTATAGCCTAAAACATTTATCTTACCAAATATAAATACTAAACATGGCTATTAAAACAGGCAGTAGTTTGCTTACCCTTACAATATGTATCAGCTTTCAAAAGCAACTTGTGATCTGGATATACACTGAAGATATTGGAAGAAAAGGATCCAGTGAATATGCTTCCTTTTACATCACTCTGTGACAGAAGTATTTGACAAGAAAGTCACACATCTTTAAGTTTTTTTGTGATTCATGTTCAGACCAGAAAGAAGTTCTAAGATAATTTAACAAACTTGTGAATGAACTGAAAATTTTGGGAACAGTGAGAGTAACATTGAGTATTATCAGACGCCCTTTTATGGAGTGTGATAAGGATAGGGGACTGATTAACATAAAAGCAGTAGAAGAAGTTCCAGTAGATATGGTGCAGATCATGATTGAAGCTCGAGGTAAACCTAAGCCTTTTGATGTTGTGATGGCCAATACAGATGATACAAAATTGGCAATATTTGAGGAAATGTCCATTCCTAACAAGATCCATCAAGAAGGTGGTCATAAACAAAAATCACCATCTCACTGAACTTTAAGAAACTTGTAATCGAACTTGGACTTTATAGGTCAACTACAAGAGCAGCAGTCTGGAAGATACCAACCCATTGTTTACAAGTATCAAAATATAATATAGTGACACTTTAGAATAATTTTATATAATGCTAATAGAAACAAGAATAATAATTTTTCTTTGCGTCTCCACTCTCAACATAGAAAGAAAAGCGTCAGGACTTCCACATTTTGAAGGTTATTGCTGACAAGAAACTAGAATGTTTTACATGAAGCTTTTACATTACGCTGAGAAGGGCATCTTGGGATGATGTAATGTTATAATTATTTCATACTTGTTACCATTGTATCACATGAAATTAAAATCATGAAGAGAAATTGGTTGATACGAAATATATTTATTGTTTCAAACATTATTTTCATTACAAGATATTCGACACATAATGTTTCACAAAATATACAGTTTTACTTATTATTTCCTCTGTTCCACTTTGCACAAATAGCATGTTCTGTCCTTGTAATGTATTACATTACATTACTTTAAATACTATATCAGTAAACCGAAATATTAAGTACGTAAACTACGAGTTTATATTAAAATTGATGAATTAACATGTCCATCCAAATGACTTTCGTTTTCATTAATTTTAGCCATTAATGTCTATGAAATTTGGTTCTAAACTTTAAATATACTCTAATGTACGTTTTGATAATGAGGACAAAGAACATTCTTTTCCTGAGCTCTTCAACTGTGGTAAAATGCACGGAAAGATGGGTAACCCTCAGAACACAATTTGCAGCTATTAAATATCGAAGTTTAGAGGAACATTAGAGCTGAAATAAGTATGATAAAACAGAAATTTAGGAAGTCGCCTTCTTTAGTAACAGAACTGTTCTGGTGTGAATTACTCACATTAATCGAAGATGTAAAAACACTTTTGAAACTTAGTACAGGTAATACAAAACATGGAGCATAGTGCAAACGAAGAAGAAGAAAAGGAAACAATTTTAAATGCTGCGCTCCAGAGAGGTTCTAAAAATGAACTGAGCAGATGAAGTGTGAAACTAAGAACTAATACAAATAATACAAGATGAAAATTCTTATTAGAAAAAGGGTTAAATTAGTAAAACTCAGTCAGGACAGGTCTTGAACGCCCAATGGCGTCGATAGACCGCTGTGTCGTCCTCAACCCATTGGCGTCGCTGGATGCGGACATGGAGGAGTATGTGGTCAGCACACAGCTCTCCCTATCATTGTGAGTTTTCGTGACTGGAGCCGCCGGTGTACTGTCAGGTAGGTCCTCTATTGTCCTGACAAGGGCTGACTGTAATACGCTTGCCAAGAGCTCTTGGCAGACCCAGACGGTCATCGATCCAAATGAAAGGCATGTCAGCCAGCGCTTCCGTGATCTGATGGGACCCCGTGTTACCACTACACCAAGGCAGTTATCCATGTTACAAAGATGTCTGCTGAGACATCTAGCAAAGAACAAGAGGGGAAATTTTTGTATAAATATGGAGAATGTTAAACCTATTAGTATACTGTAGGGTGTAAGAATACCTACATTAGACAATCACTGTTTAACGCTACAGATACATTTCAAGTTTGTTAACAGATAAGTGAATTTAATCAAATGAATTCAGAGAAACAACATGAAAGACTCAGTCTTAGGAGAATTTAGTTGCCCAATATATAGGTCAAATCCATAATATAGCATCAATAATCTGATTACATATTTAATTTAAGAAAACATAGCACATCTAAATAATCGAGCCAAAGTATAACAGCGACGTTTTAATTTCCATACCCGGTAAGATTTTGCAAACTGACGGACAGAGCCGGCGTTAAGAAGAGGTAAGCGGTACAAAAGTACCCCCTGACCAGATGCCTAACTAAATAGAAATCAAATGGAAGTTTTAAGACCAGCGCCCGTATTTTTTTAAGTAAGCATTTATATCTACTGTCTCAATTAATACAAGATACTTTTGTGAGGTAGGTAAGGCACGATAATACATAAGTCAAGAGAAAAAATATTATTACCTACACTGAAGAGCCAAAGAAACTGGTACACCTGCCTAATATTGTGTAAGGCCCCCACGAACTCTCAAAAGTGCCGCAACACATCGTGGTATGGACTCAACTAATGTCTCAAGTAGTGCTGGAGGGAACTGACACCATGAATCCTGCAGGGCTTTCAATAAATACTTAAGAGTACCAGGTGGTGGAGATCTGTCCTGTACAGCACGTTGCATGGCATACCAGAATGCTCATTAATGTTCACGTCTTGAGAGTTTGGTGGCCAGCAGAAGTGTTTAAACACAGATGAGTGTCTCTGAAGCCAATCTGTAACAATTCTGGATGTGTGGGGTGTCACATTGTCCTGATGGAATTGTCCATGTCCGTCCGAATGCACAATGGATATGAACAGATGCAGCTGATCAGACAGGATGCTTACTTACGTGTCACCTGTCAGAGTCGTATCTACAACTATCAAGTGTCTCATTTGACTCCAACTGCACATGCCCCACACCATTACAGAGCCTATTGACTTGCAGGATCCATGGGTTCATGAGGTTGTCTCCATACCCGAACAACCCATCTGCTCGATACAATCTGAAACGAGACTCATAAGACCAGGCAACATGTTTCCGGTCATTAACTGTCCAATGTCGGTGTTGACTGGACCAGGCGAGGCGTAAAGCTTTGTGTCGTACAATCATGAAGGGTACACAATTAGACCTTCGACTCCGAAAGCCCATATCGATTATGCTTTGTTGAGTGGTTTGCACGCTGACACTCGTTGATGGCCCAGCACTGAAATATGCAGCAATTTGCGGAAGGGTTGGACTTCCGTCACGTTGAACGATTCTTTTCAGTCGCCGTTGGTTCCGTTCTTGCAGGATCTTTTTGGGCCGCAGAGATCTCGGAGATTTGATGTTTTACCTAATATCTGCTATTCAGGGTACACTCGTGAAATGATCGTATGGGAAAATCCCCACTTCGTCGCTACGTCAGAGCTGCTGTGTCCCATCGCTCGTGCGCCGACTATAACACCACGTTCAAACTCACTTAAATGTTGACAACCTGCCTCTGTAGCAGCAGTGACCGATCTAACAAATGCGCCACACACTGTCTTATATAGACGTTGCCGACCGCAGCGCCGTATTCTGCCTGTTTATATATTTCTGTATTTGAATGCAAATGTGTAAGCCAATTTCTTTGGCGCTTTAGTGTAGACGCAAGTGTTACAATACAAGGACTAGGCAAAACAGGGAACACCGCCAGACTTGCAAGCTTGAAGATAAACGCAGATAATGTTGTATTGTGTAGAGTATTGTGTATTTAAGAAGGGGACCTAGAAACGACGGAGAGACTTCGTCCTGCTGTAGCTCTCAGAGGTTCACAATCCCACTACAGGACACAGTAGTACACTCACACCGCCACCACCGCACACCGAACACAGGGTTATTGTGCGGCTCGGCCTGCAGTGGACCTCCTGGAAACGTCTCATACCAGACGAGTATAACCCCTATGCTTGCGGGGTAGAGTAATTATGGTGTACGCGTAAGTGGAGACAGTGTTTGCGCAACAGTCGCCGAGCGGCATCTCTGCAATGTCCTCAATAGTTTGCAAGTGCCAGTTGTAATGGTACTTAAATTACGTAACCATTATGGAACCTCATCTGAATCTATCGATACCAGCAATATTCTACTGTATTTCTGTAAAGTAGTTAACATATTTCTGATACAACATTCAGATTTGATTTCATTAATGTAGAGGTACTTTGATACATCGATATGTTATTATTGCTATGATATTATTTTTATGTGTATTCTTTCTCTTGTCACTATGATCTTTGACGTACTTGTAACTCTGATTCTCGGGCGCGTAAGCGGTTATTAGTTAGGTAGAGTCGGACCTTGTAATGGTCGCCTAGTCGTAGATATTGCTAACTGCTGTAATCGCACTATTTCACTCCCATTTACGGAGCTTGTTAGCACATGATGATAGGTTGGCACCATTAAAATGCATTGTAGTAATCGCTGCTGCTTGCTGGATCGCTGCTGTGTCTCGATGTTGATGCTGGCTCTAAATCTGGTTGTCTAGGGGTACAAAGATGAAGTCCCATGTTTTTGATATGCTTTTGATGATAAATAACGAGCGAAACCAACAAATATTTAAACTTCAAATATTAATTACTCTGGTGGCCAACTTAATTCCTCTGTCCACCAAAGACAATGACACAACGCTAAGTAGTACTTCTTTTACATGTTCTTTCCATTGTTTATCCACCTCAAACAATAACACACGTAGTACACACTTTACCAAAGTGACATTCCGACTGCGCCCTCAACCCTTCTTGCTGCTTGTATTTATAATTTTGTCAAAGAACTACTAAAAAGAGATATAGTTTACAAGTCACATGTACATCTTTTATCATAATTTGTGCAGAAAAGTTATTAATTTACATCGAGTGACATAATTTAACATGTTATTAAGATGACAGTCAGATTTTTTGACTTGACAGAATAATTCTTTGGTACAAAAAGGCCTATTTTTAGAAGTTTCTCAATTGACTTCTCTAATTTGCATAAATAAGTAAATAACATGAATTATTAAGAATTACATTGGTTTTCGTCTAAAATGGGATTGATTACGTGAATACTGAGTGAAAACGCTCCTAGTGAACAAATAGGTTTCACTGGGTGATTTTTATTTAAGGAGATCCAAAATATCTAAGTTGGCCACTATTTTTCGTACTTCATATTAATTACTTAAGATGAACTTAGTGTTTCTACATGATGACATTTGCTGTATCAGTGATCAAGTTATATTAACTTTTGTGTGGGTCAGTTATTCAGTATAATTTAATGGGTTGACTGTTTATGGAGACATGTTATGCAATCACTGTTAACATACACAACAACTTTTCTATAATAATAAATACTCGTTAAACTGGTTGAATTTGGAGGGTATCGCATACTTCAGTAAAGTAAAGCCTTTAATATGTTCCATTATAATATCCCCCTCGGATAAAATGTGTCAAATGGTAAAAATTTGGAAAAGTACTACTTTAATAATTTTTTGTTTTACTATGCATAATGTGTATGTATACAATGACCATTACACCACTTTAAAATGACTTTTTCCTGCAAATATTTTAGTTGTGTTGTTTCAAATGCACTTTGTATTATGGCTGTCAGTATGACAGCATAATAAAAATATTTAGTTATATATGAAAGAAAAAAAATTTAATCTTTGCTCCTAGTGAGCCACATGGAAAATGATCCAAAACAGACATAAATATATCACATGTGATTTTCAGATATATAAAAAATATATGTAAATTATTTCAAAGTCAGCTCTCATTGAGTCACAGAACAATCAAGATAATAGAGGAACATGAATGTATTACATAGATTGACAGGTCAGATGTCTATAGGAAAATATTGGAACTGTCTGCTCTTTTTGAGCCACATAAAGGAAACAAAGAACATAATTATAAGTATGGACATGATATATAAACACAAACCCTAGGAAAGTACATGTATGAATATAATATGCATTTCAAAAAAAGAAAAGTTTTTAAATATTGTCTCCCATTGAGACACATAGTCAAGAACACATGAATTCCAAAATTGCACACTTAAATTGGTCACAACATAACACAAACATCAAACTTGGAGAACATCTGATTAGCTGTAGAAAATTGTACACAAATCTTATGCCTAAGAAAAGAATAGTAACAAAATGATGGGTATCGCACAACAATTTTTTACATTGTCTTTTATATTTGGTGCAAGTATGTTCCGTATTCTACAATACAAACAGAAAGTAATAAATGTTTGTCATCTCTTTGGGTGCATGGTTAAATTTGCCCATTACAATTAAAGAAGATGTCTCAAAATTTAATATTCAATAGTGACAATAAAAATATAAAAATATTGTTTCAGACTTCTGGAACTTTTCCATGGTCTGTAGGATGAGTGGTAGTTACTATTTGACACATCCAGTAAAAATCTTTGCTGATAACATGCTTTACAGAAAATGGGTAAGTAACTGTATTCAAACAAGGAAATGTGCTCAATCATGTTTATATGGTTTCAATTCAGTGATATTTCTTAATCCAAATAATCTTCTTGATCTGGGAAAGATAAGTCTATACGCATTAGGATGTGGCTTTCTTTTATTTCAAATGGACCAATGTAAATATCAAAAAACTTTTTAAGTTCAGCTGAGAATAATTTTGTTTTCTCTTGTGTCTTGACGAGTACAGGGTCGCTGGTTTGAACTGTGTAGCTTTTCCTTTGGCTGCATGTCGCCTTTTTCTCAACTCCCCTTGTTTTTTCATGGTTTCACATATACAATCTTCTCTTTCTTGGGGTGACATAATTTTGCAAGTTGGATACTCTATGTTTTCAGTGAAGGAACTAGCGGGGTATTGGTTGTACATTATTTCGTGTGGGGAAAATCCAGTAGAAGAGTGCTGTAAGCTGTTCATTATTTCTTCAAAACTATTTACTTACTTTAACCAATTAGTGTGGTTCTGGCTACAGTAGGTTCTGCAAAGTCTTTCAATCTCTCTCATCTATCTCGCAGCTGGGTTCCTTGATGGGTGGTAAGCAGATATTAAAATGTGTTTGATTCCTTTGTCTTCAATAAAAGTTTTCCAGTACTTGGAGGTGAACTGAGACCCATTGTCTGAAAGTATTGCCATTGGTTTTCCCACAGTGTTGAAATAATTACTTGTAATTTTTGAAACTATCTGTTTACTGGTAGCTTTCCTTAAGGGATAAAGCTTTATAAATTTGGAGAACATGTCTACCATGACATAAATATAACTGTAACCTCCCCTTGTCTTGGGTCATTTGCAAAGAGATCGAGTTAATTTGTGGGTAATATGTTCTACATTATCAAAATATCCACGGGTGTACTGCCGGTGTATAGTGTCCAACGTGCACAATATTTCGGCGATCAAACATGTCGCCATCATCAGGTGAACTGACGGACTGAGCTCCTGTGAACGCGCCGGCGCGGGGATCCGTACTCTATGGCTGCTCAGGAGGACCTGGGTTCGGTCGCGGCGGCGGCCGATTTAAATACCCTCCGCCCGCGGCGCGCTCCCTCCGCCGTCCGCGCCCCGCGCCACGGTAGCGCGGTGGAACAGATTGTGACGGCGTCTGAGATGACGTCAGTGTGATGGCTCTGTCCGCCGTGGTCGTCACAACTATGCGTTTGCTCGATTTACTCTTGATTAACCCAATCGCTGGTTCCCAAGCCTTGCTAAGATTATAGCCACAGTCACGGTTTATGAGGTCGTCATTGGTGCGAATTTCGATGGCCTCTCTAACAACGCTGTCCCAGTATCTCGAGGTCTGTACCAGAATCCTCGTGCGGTCATACTCCATAGCGTGATTTTCCGACAAACAATGTTCAGCGACCGCCGACTTGCTCGGATTTATCAGTCGAGTGTGCCTCTGGTGTTCACGGCATCGATCCTCGACGGTACGCATCGTCTGACCAATATACGACTTGCCACATTGACACGGAATCTGGTACACGCCGGCCTTCCTCAAACCGAGGTCATCTTTGGCGCTCCCAACCAGTGCACGAGTTTTATTCGGAGGACAAAACACAGTTCCGACCCGGTGTTTCTTCAGAATGCGGGCGATTTTCCCCGAGAGTGCGCCTGAGTAAATCGAGCAAACGCATAGTTGTGTTGACCACGGCGGACAGAGCCATCACACTGACGTCATCTCAGATTCCGTCGCAATCTGTTCCACCGCGCTACCGTGGCGAGGGGCGCGGACGGCGGAGGGAGCGCGCCGCGGGCGGAGGGTATTTAAATCGGCCGCCGCCGCGACCGAACCCAGTTCCCCCTGAGCAGCCATAGCGTACGGATCTCCGTGCCGGCGCGTTCACAGGAGCTCAGTCCGTCAGTTCACCTGATGACGGCGACATGTTTGATAGCCGAAATATTGTGCCCGTTGGACACTGTAGACCGGCAGTACACCCGTGGATATTTTGATTAT